>NW_019154108.1:10915001-11217186 GCF_002288905.1 Enhydra lutris kenyoni | reverse complement strand
TTTTCTTTTCTTTTCTTTTCTTTTCTTTTCTTTTCTTTTCTTTTCTTTTCTTTTCTTTTCTTTTCTTTTCTTTTCTTTTCTTTCCTTCCTTCCTTCCTTCCTTCCTTCCTTCCTTCCTTCCTTTCGGAAACTCACAGTTTCAAAGTAGTTGTAGCACTTTTGAATTTTTACAAAATTTATTTATTTGAGAGGGAGAGTGCATGCAAGCTCACGAGTTGGGGAAGGGCAGAGGGACAAGTTGACTCCCTGCTTAGCTTGTAGCCCGAAGTGAGGCTCCCTTCCAGGACCCCGAGATCATGACCCTAGCTAAAGTCAGACACTTAACCAACTGTTAAGTTGGTTTGAAATTTCTGGTTGCACTGCATGTTTGTGCTACAGGTGGGAGAGAGTGAGTTCCTCCTGGAGGGATTTTATAGGGCCTGGAGTTGGGAGGCATTTTTAGAGTTTCTGAAGCCAGAATGCACGTGAGCATCAGGCATTTCAGTGATGCAACTTGCAGTGCTCAGTCGGAATGGAACATGTCCGACATTGGGTCGAGCTGTCTTCCACTCACCAGGGTTAAGTCTTAGATACTGTGGGATGTATTTCCCTATAGAAGTCATTCCATTGTGGAGGAGCCTTAGCATTTCTGACTCCAGGATTCAGGGAGACAGTGTCCTCCCCATTGTCCTCTCTTCTCAGTGTTGCAGGTTTGGTGACTGGCTCGGTGGTCTTTTCAGCCACACCAGCACATGGGTAAGATTGTGGGTTAAGGGACCTTATAATTTATCATCCAAAGCGTACTTTTCAAAATGAAAAGGGGTACTATTAGGGACTAGACCAGAACAACATAAATAAACAACAGCAGTCCTGGGCAAATGACATTTGGTCACTATAGTTAATAACCCCTTTCTGTGTGGTCTTCAAAAACAAAAGGTTTCATACTTACTGTTATGTTAGCCCCTGATAGTTCTACTCCCTAAAGCAGCACAGAAATTCAGAAGGCCATCTGCCCTGTTTCGATTTTCCTGAACCATGTGTTTGTTTTCTAGTTCGGTGTGATATTTTCTTTTTGTATTCAAAATCACTGTCTCTTATTGAATCCTATTTAATCAGCTAAAAGATAAAAGACTATCTGATAAATTATTAAGTAAGCCATAATGATTCTTCCTTGGACTCCACAGCCAGGTAATAACTAGGCAGTAAATTAAAGGTGGAGGAGAAGCGTTGAAGTCCACGCCTGGTAATTACATGCTTGGCAAAGACTGGATTCTGCATCATTGATAGTATTAGAATATTGGTTTCATTTTCTATTTTGCAGTTATAGTTAAGCTGTTGACATTAAATTCATGTTGATCACTCTCCACACAAAACCGGTGTAAATGAAAGTTACAACATATACCCTCTCCACTCTTGTCTTAACAGAAAAAAGCTTGGCCAGACCACAAGCGGGAATGCAAATGCCTTAAAAACTGCAAACCCAGGTATCCCCCCGATTCTGTTCGACTTCTTGGCAGAGTTGTTTTCAAACTTGTGAGTATAAAACTCGTGGAATATACTTGGGTTTTAATTAAGCAAAGCACTTGGAGTTGTATGTATTATTTATATTTTTTATAAGATTTTATTATTTAGAGAGAGAAAGAGTTGAGTGGGGGGAGGGTCAGAGGGAGACTCTCAAGCAGACTCCCTGCTGAGCTCAAAGCCAGAGGCAGGACTTGATCTCAGGACCCTGAGAGCCCACCTGAGCAGAAGTCTCGAGTAGGACACTTAACCAACTGAGCCACCTAGTGCCCCATATTATTATTTAAGGCCGACTTTAGACCCCTGTGAAGGTAAAAGGCAGGTTATTCCAGGTAGTAGCTTAGGACAAAAACTTGCCGTTTCCTTATTAACCACAGCATTAGTGTGGCTGGACAGCACAGTGCCCTCTTTGAAGGCCCTGTGTGTGTATGTAATCCCCTAGAAACATAAGGTCATATATTGAAGGCGTGAGATCAGAAATGTCTGTTACGTTGTCGTCATTACTTTTCGACTATGAACTATTGCATAGGGCAGGTATATAACTTTTCACTTGCTTCTTAAAGTGAGGTTTTAATTAGATGATAATTAATCTTACATGGAAGAGTGCTTATCTTTTTTTTTTTTTTTAATAGCCAAGTTCCACTGAAATTGTTTTCAGTCCTTTTCCCCTCCTCTGCCTAAACAACCACTAGATTCTGTGAAAAAAACCTCTGGCAATACCCTCCAGACTTCTTTTTGCCAGGCTTTCACATGAATATCTCTTTCTCAAATTATTTCAGAATCCAGCTCTCTTCTGTCCTGTTGTTTATTGACTTTTTTGGGGTACGGGAAGGCTATAAGATTTTATAGA
This sequence comes from Enhydra lutris kenyoni, assembly GCF_002288905.1. Lineage (NCBI taxonomy): Eukaryota > Metazoa > Chordata > Mammalia > Carnivora > Mustelidae > Enhydra > Enhydra lutris. The sequence goes on along the minus strand of NW_019154108.1, from coordinate 11,214,836 downwards.
GAGTTTTTAATCATGGAAAAATACGTTTTTACACCTAAAACTAACACAATGTTTTTTGTCAGTTATACTTCAATTTTTAAAAAATGGATGTGGAATACCAAATGAGCATTGTCTTTGGTCTGAATATATAACATCTATTATATATTTAGTTACTATTTGCAAATACATATATTGTGTTGAACTAAAATATACAAATTTATTTCATAGCATAATACATTCAGATCAAGTTTGTTATTATGCATTTCTTTAGTTGCTAGATATTAGAAGTATGATCACTATATTTGAGGCTGAGCTTTTTTTTTTCTTTTTTTTTACTTTATTAATATCAGAAAGAGAACCAGGACCTACTGGATCAGAATCTAATAGAAAGCACTGATAATAATAGATCTGTCATTCTCCTATGTTTTAGATAAGGACATTGATGACTTTTGACTCAAGGTAGTTTGATGAAAGTTGCAGTTTGTAATAAACTCTTACTTTTATTCATCCATCTCTGCTTTTCTGTAATTAGTAGTAAAATCCTTACAGTGATACAAGTCTGTAGGTAGAGCTGTGGAAAAAGAAATAAAAGTATGAGAACTTTTTGTAAAAGAATTTTCCATTTGGAAATTAAATTGATGGGGTGAGTCATAACTTAGATTTTATTTAAAAATTGTACTGACTGAATAATTCAACTCTCAGAAAGTGATGAAGAGGAGGAATATATACAGCGTCTTTTTAAAGAGTTTTATTTAAGTATCTAAAGAGATTCAAATATTCATTGATGTATTGGAACACTTGAAATTGTTTTTGGTGTTTTCCCCCTTTGCTTCATAGATGGCAGAAACACCGTCTGAATCAGAGAAACTTTACTCATTTTATGATCTGGAGTCAAGTAAGTGATTGTCCATCAGCACCAAAAAAATCCTATCATTTTTTTGCTGACCTTGTGCATTGCTTTCTTTTTATTGTTCTGTCTCCTTATTATGTGAGGCAAATCTAATAAACCTTTTCATGTTTTTATATATGCTTGATACATTAGCTTATTTTATTCCAGGGTAGTTTTGACCTTTTAGGAGTTTATAAAGTACTAGAACCTGATCTTTGTTTCTTTTTGATGCCAGGGAACAGTGATGTGAACAAGGGGGTTCCAGGGTTACTGGTCCTTTAGATAATAAGCTAAGTAGATGGTGTTAAGGGGATTTGGGCTGTCTGATAGCATTGCACGTTCTTCTTCTCCACTCCCGTGGTGGCCGTGACATTTGGGAACACTAACAGACCCTTCAGTCTGAGTGTTCAGTCAATGTAGGATTTATGTTCCTTTTATACTGGCACAGATTGCCTTCAGAGAGGTTGTCTACAACTTCAACCCAAAGTAGCCAGAGCTCATAGAGTAAACTTTGCTACACAGTTTAATATTTCTGGGTGGAGACAAATACAAAGATGATCTAATACAGATTTATGGTTATGGGATTCTAAGTGCCAATGATAATAAATTATTATTTAAGAAATTAGTGGGTTAATTGTTCTGTTGAACAAGTAATTTAAAGAGAATATGTAGAGCTGACATGAGCCCCAGAATTATGTTGTAGTTCAACTTGATGTATCTTTTCAGTTTTAATAGAGAACTAATTAGTCAGTTTTTCATGTTATATTACTGCTAAGTAATTAATATCTCTTGCTGTGAGTCTTACTATTAACAGTAGCCCTGCTCAGTAGTGGTGTCATCCATGCTGTCTTACGTGAAATGTTCTCAAACGTTATTAATTGTACACTCTTAGCCTTAACACCTTTTGTGGTATAAATTAAATTGAGTTTTGAATGGGGTGATTTTTTGACGACTGTGCTCTGGGACCTACTCCTTCTGTTTGGGTTTTAGCAGCACCACATCTTGTTTATTCAATGTGGGAATAACTTGAAGTTGAGATTTCTTGGGTTGGCCCCGGTTTTCTTCTTCTTCTTTTTTTAAATTTTTATTTTATTTTTAAAATTTTATTTTATTTTTAAGATATTATTTATTTATTTGACAGACAGAGATCACAAGCAGGCAGACAGGCAGGCAGAAAGAGAGCAGGAAGCAGGCTCCCTGCTGAGCAGGGAGCCCGATGCGGGGTTTGATCCTAGGACCCTGGGATCATGACCTGAGCCGAAGGCAGAGGCTTTAACCCACTGAGCCACCCAGGCGCCTCCCCGCCCCCCCCATTTTCTTTTTGATGTACTTTTTATATGACACATTTCATCGGTTAGACTCTAGCTGTAAACTTTTTACTTTTTTTTTTCTTTTGTTTTTGTTTTTTCCTTTGAGATAGACTGCTTATCAGTTGGTCATGACCTGGTTGAAAATTGTTTCATGGGAAGAGGTGCTTAAATTCACTGAGTTGATGCGGTTGTGGTGGGTTGAGCATGTGTCCAGGGGGATATAGAGGACCCGTAACACACATCTTGCCTGATTTTAGTTGTAGTGTTTTTCATCCGTACATGTATTTATTTTGTTTTAAAAGAATTTGATCTTACATTGTAGATGAATTTGGCACAATTTAATTGATAACGTAGGTATTGTAATTTGTAGTTGTGAAAAAATAAAGAACGTATTTGCGTTCTGTCAGAATGAAATCCAGGAAGGATAAATCTGGTTTAACCGCTAACATTGAACACCTGAAAATTGTCTATTAAAAATTCACTGTGTGATTGTGCTATTTATTCTCTCTTTTAAAAAGATATTAACAAACTGACCGAAGATAAGAAAGAGGGCCTTAGGCAACTCGTAATGACATTTCAACATTTCATGAGAGAAGAAATCCAGGATGCTACTCAGCTGCCACCTTCCTTTGACATTTTCGAAGCTTTTGCAAAAGTAAGTGTTAAGTGTTTGATTTCCTTGTTAATGCCGTAAATCAACCCTTTACTTCTTATTTTGTTGTTGATCCATGAAAATTTAGGACCCTTCATACCTTAAATCACTCTTCTACATTAACAGTGAGGGTAAGAGGGAATGTCCTGCTTATGTTGAAAGGGGGTATTACTACTTTTTCTGTTTTATCGGTGCTCTTATTCATGGCCTGCGTATGTTCATTGTCGGTACGCAAAGCACCCTTTCATACTCTCACGACTGCGCTTGCTTTTCTCCAGAGGAAACAGCCTCTTCCCTTGTTTCTTACGAATGGATTGTTAGGGTTGCCGTCGCAGTGTTCCTTCAGTGACGGATCTTGGTCTTTGAAGTGAAAAATATATTGGAATCCATTTCTTGATTATGTGATTTCTAAATAATATGAAAATACAACCGTTTCTGATTTAAAAATCATTGAAAATCCGTTTAAATGTTCCGGGTCACTAAAATCCTATGTTAGGTATAGAAAATAGGTTTAATTTAGTATTTTTGTGTGGGGTCTCTTGGTAGTCGTCATGTGACATGCTCTGTTTGGAAATTATTCTGACGGTTTGGGACCAGGGAGAAAGCATGCACCAGCTGATTCTTGCTCTCTGTGCTGGGATAAGGACAAAGGATCAGATACCTCCCCACTGCTGGGTGTTTGCTGTCCTTGCTTTCCCATATTGTGTATTTTGGTTCCCTTCAATATTGATCACATTTTCATAATATGTAAAATTTAACATTCGAGGGTGATTTTTACCAGTGCTGTTACATTTCATAAGTGCACATCTACTAACATATTATTCCATGAATATTTTTAAAGTATGTTTTGTAATCTACCTGTTTTCTAAGAATTCAAAGGTGATTTGTGTGAATGCTCGAGATGTATTCTTAGTTTTCCTCAAATGTACTTCAGGGTATGTTTTTATGATTTTCTGGTAATATCACCTTAGCATTACATTCTGGTTGTCTCCAGTTTAAAACTGATTTCAAAATACAGTGTTTACTTATAATACATAAGAGAAGTGTCTAATGTTTATTTCACATACTTCTGAAAATCATAGCCTTTAGGAGTACCGTGTGTATAACACACACAGGTGCTTTTGTTGTTAGACACTCTACAGAGTAATGCCTCCTGAAAAATAAAAATATGCCTTGTGTTGACTGTAACTTCATTCCTGGTGTTAAGTCTGTGGCTTTTCCGTGACAGTTGTTTTGTTGTTAGCAGTTGTTCAAGTGGTAATTACTGGTGTTACTACTATTTATGGAAAATATTTAAAAATACTTTCTGTTATTCAATATAACATGTGAATTACTTTTTTATTTCTCATATTACTTTTTAAACTTTTTCATTTCATGTCTCTTATAGTGAAATTCTTTCCATGCTGTATAGGGGAAAGTTCTGTCATTATAAATAAGTAGACGAAGTTTTAATCATATGCTCTCCCTTCTCCCCACTTAGTTGTATTTGTTATTGTCACAAAAATTTGTTATTGTCACAAAACAAAGACATCTTTGAGATTTTGGGGGGAAGTGGGCTCAGATCTGTGATTTCTGCCTTACAGTGTAGATTAAAGCAGCATTACCCTATGGCTCCTGTACTTCCTTGCAAAAGTTTTATTAAGATTTTATAAATTGTTAGTTTTCTGCTTATACATATGTCCTTAAAAGGGATCACTTTCCTCCTCCTCTTTTTCTCCCCTCCTTCTTCTTTGTCGTCATTTTTTTGGTTGTTGTTGTTAATAGAATAGTCTAGGGGTGCCTAGGTGGTTCAGTCAGTTGTGTCTGCCACCTGCTCAGGTCATGATCTCAGGGTCCTAGGATCGAGCATTGCATTGGGCTCCCTTCTTAGTGGGGAGTCTGCTTCTCCCTCTCCCTCTGCCACTTTCTCTCTGTGTGTCTCTCAAACAAACAAACAAATAAATGAAATATTAAAAAGTAAAATAGTCTAATATTAAAGTTAATCGCTGTCATGCAAACCTCAGGGAAGGCTGCAACCATTGCAAGTGTATGGTGGTGCCAGTCATGACAAATGCATTGGAAGTGGCTAGAGAATGTTAGAGGATCTTATATCAACATACTGCCTCTCTCCCTGTCTTCGTGGCTTAGAATTAACCAGAGAGGAGTGGACCCCACAGTGTGTCCAGCCCTGTACAGACTGTGAGGCATAGTTTCAGGCTGCCCTGCCTTTCTCAACCTCATGCACTGGCTTCCAGTTTATGCTATGAAGAAGGCTGGCTTTGCCTGGTCCCAATAAAGAAAATCCTGTTTTCTGTTTTGCTTTTGGTCCCCTTCATTTGTAGTCATTCTGGTTCTGCGCAGGTTTTAGACCTGCTAAGCTTATATCTTAGCTCATCTCATTGTCACTTAAGGCAGAAGGAGTTCTGAGAACTTTTTTATATTTGTTTATATCCTAATTTTTTTGACTTTGAAAGTAGAGAGATTAGTACAATGAATCTGCATGTCTCTGTCACCTGGTTTCAATAATTTTTGAATTTGTTTTTTATTTGATATTTTTAATACTTAGATTTCAAACACATGTTCTTCATTTAAAATTGAGATTTCCAAACATTCCTTACAATTAGTCCTTTATTATGAAGCCTCTTGGCCACCTGAGGTAAAGTTAGTGAATTCACTTATTCAATTAAGCAGACCTTTTATATATATATTTTTTTTGTAGGCCTACCATGTGCAAAGCATTCTTGATACAGGTTGTAGAAATGTGTGGCTGATTATAAATCAGAAAATTTTCCACTAAGGCAAAAACCTCAGCAAATCAAAAATCTTACTTGGGAATATGCATATATTTGTTAAACTTGCACTTGCCTTGAATCAAAAGGGCTCAGTGGAGAATGAGAAGGTTTTTAACCTGAGCTCATGATTCATTCCCGCTAGGCGTTTGTCTTTTTCCTTTTTCTGCTTCACCTTTTTTTTTTTTAATGTTAACATACAGCGTGGTATTAGTTTTAGTTGTACAATTTAGTGATTCAGCTCTTCCGTACATCATCTGGCGCTCATCACGACAGGTGCACTCCTGAATCCCCATCACCTGTTTCACGCAATCACAGAACACTGTGTGTTCTCTGAAGCTGAGAGTCTTTTCTTGACTTCTTTCTCTCTCTCTCTCTCTTTTTATTTTTTTAAAAGATTTTATTTATTTATTTGACAGAGAGAGAGGGATCACAAGTGGGCAGAGAGGCAGGCAGAGAGAGTGGGGGAAGCAGGCTCCCCACTGAGCAGAGAGCCCGATGTGGGGCTCGATCCCAGGACCCTGAGATCATGACCTGAGCCCACACTTAACCGATTGAACCACCCAGGTGCCCCAAGAAGGACAGATTTAAATGGCATCCTGAATAGTATGATGGTTAAGTTGCTTTCTGAGACTAGAAAATGAAATTCCCTTAGTCTTGATTTCCTCATCTGTTACTGGGAATTGTCATCATCATCACTGTATCTACTTCAGAGGTGGAAGTGAAGATTAAGCCAGAAGTACGAAGTGTCACGTATATTACTAATTCCTGTTACTGCTGGCCCCACCTCCCAGCTTCATTTTTATTGGGGTCTAAAACTTCAGTGTTTTATGTCTCCCTGTGCTGTCAGCTAGATGGTCAGGAGCCAGTCTGCAGCTCAGTGTACACCAGTCTCAGAGGGGGGCTCACAGTTGGGCCCATTGCTGGGGTCTCTTGAAATGCTGAGAATTACGTATAGCTATTGTGGATGGAAATCTTTTACTGTTTTCTGCATTCACTAATAACTCCATGACTTCTAAGTAGTTCCTTGGGATGTCACAGAGGACGTACAGAAGTAAGCTTCACATGATCAATGAAATGTTTCTCACACATGCATTTTCGAAGGATGAAATGAAATTAAAAGATTCATTAATTACCATGTTATAATTCAGTGAAATGGCATGGAGTGTGTAGTATTTCTCTGTTCTTGAAATATATGTTGATTGTTATGCGTAATGGTTATTAATGCCTAAATTTAATGTCAGTAGACCTGGATTTGAGTTTATTTCCTATGCAAAGAATAGATTTTTTTTTTAGAGATTATTGCATAGAGTTTGAGAAAAAGTGAACTTCATTATTTTTTTCTGGACTTAGAACTTCCTTTTCTAAAAATGCATTTGGTGGGACGCCTGGGTGGCTCAGTTGGTTAAGCAGCTGCCTTCAGTTCAGGTCGTGATCCCAGCATCCTGGGATCGAGTCCCGCATTGGGCTCCTTGCTCAGCAGGGAGCCTGCTTCTCCCTCTGCCTCTGCCTGCCACTCTGTCTGCCTGTGCTCACTCTCTCTGACAAATAAATAAATAAAATCTTTAAAAAAAAATGCATTTGGTAAACCGATGAGAGATGTGATAAGATCAGTGTAATAAAATAGAAAATGAACTAGTTGCATAAAATGTTTCAAAAACAGACATTAAATTGGAAGTTGCCTTCCTGACTACAAAATATGTCTTTGTGTTTCCAGAGCTCTCTGAAAAGTACTTTTGAACTCTGTAATATTGTACAACTGCCACAGAATTTATTGATTGGAAATTCCACATCTGTTTGAGAAGATATTCTCTCCATTTTCCTTTCAAACAAAATAATTATTCTGGTAACATGTTATTTTTATTATTTAGGGCACACATGCGACCTCCAGAGCCTGCCTTTCTAAACTCTAAATTTTAATGTTATTAATTGCAGCTGTTTTCTCAGTATACACGGTGGTTGTACAGACTTGAAAATAAGTTTAGTTTAGAAGGTTTTTTTTTTTTTTTGTAAGCTGATATTTAAAATTTACATTCATTTTTCTCCTGATCAAATTGTTTTTTACTGGGATAGAATTCTTTTTTATTGGAGGAGCAGTGGAAAATGTGTTCACCCAAGAATCTTGCTAATTCATGATAGGAAAAGAAATAGTATTTTAATACTTTTGGTTGAGATATGTTAGAAATAATACACAAGAAAATAGTAATGATAGTATCATATTTGAGACTGTATGCTTGGTTTGGCTGCTGTGTGATGTGAGTGTTACAAATCTGTGTGATATTCTGCCATAATCTCATAATTTCAGTAAAGCGTGTAAAATCAGCAAGAAGGAAAAATTACTAAATAACCCTTTTTTGGGGTCCTTTTTTAATTCACTGAAGAGCATTGTGCCTCAGTAGAAGGTAGGAACAAACTTGTTCTTAATATATTCAGTTTTTAATTTAAAATTTTCAGTTTGTTAGCCTTCTTATTCTAGATGTACAGGGTGCTTTTATTACCTCACTGTTGCTGGTAGGCTAAATTTGTGGGAAGAATATTACTTCTTTTGGTTTGAAAAATCAGGAGTGTGTATGTTTGCTTCTCGAGGGTTTCAAGTTCATGCAGGATCCATGTTTTAGAGCCTTTTTGTTGATCAGCTCAGTTGGGTTTCCCCACTGTAAAGAAAGTAATCTTTTGAATTAATAAAGTGATGAATTATCTAATTACAAAGTTGATGGGAAATGGCACTATGATAACTTCGACTGCATTACTAAATGATCCCAGTGACTGATCAGATGTGCCTGGGTTCCATTAAGGAAAAATATGCCATTAAATATTTACTACTAAAAGCAAGTAGACGCATCAGGATTGCTAACCTCTGATCACTGGGGTGCTTGTATCTGTTTGGAGGTAGCTGCTAGATGGGACATCCCTCGTTTCTGCTCAGCACAGCTGCTAGAAGACTTCTTTGTGGGGATGTCGCCTCTCGTCTGGTTTTAAGGAAAGCAGGCAAACAGCCAAGATGCTTAACTGTGTGCAGAACCCGGCATTGTAATTATAAAATGCTGATGCACTTATGATTTATATGGTTTTCTCTTTATTACAATAAATTGAATCTCTGCGTTGGTTCAAGAGACCATTATTCTCAAAAACATTCTTCCAAATAAAGTGACATTTGTAGGACACTTGGGCTTTCAAAACAAAACAAGTCATTGTGTTTTTAATGTGTGTTTCATGTTCTTCATTTTTAGCCATTCGGTTAATATTTATCTTCATTTAAGTGTAAATAACCTATGATGAGTTGGTGTATGTTTATTATAAAGACCAGATGCTAGCTAACTTCTAAAGTTGGGAAGGATAATTAGTAAATTCTTAATCAGCATTTTTATTCATACCTGTGTTGGTCAGGGTTAATTGCTTATGAAAGGCTAATGCTGTAATTAAAACTATTGATGGATAAACGTGTTTGCCAAGCCTTATTGCCTTCTCTATTTGAGTGTACAACTTGCTGTTAATTCAGAATGAGGCTATGTTTTTTAAATGATAATATGTCATTGTGAAATGGCACAGGTTGTTTCCTTGCTTTGGCCTTCCCTTCAGTGGCAAGAACTGGAGTGCTGTGTCTGCCTACCCGAGTATGACTTTTTATTTTTTTTTTTAATTTATTTTGTTCATTTTTTAAAGATTTTATTTATTTATTTGACAGAGATGGAGAAAGAGAGAGAGAGTGCCCAAGCAGGGGGGAGTGGCAGAGGGAGAGGGAGAAGCAGGCTCTCCCCTCAACAGGGATCCCTGACACAAGGCTCAATTCCAGAACCCTGAGATCATGACTTGAGCCAAAGGCAGACATTTAACTGACTGTGTCATCCAGGCCTCCCCCTCCCCGCCCCAAGTGTGGCTTTCTTAGAGCCAGGAAATAAATTTTATTTTGAGTCCTGCCTACCTTCGTGGTATGCAGTAGGTATTTAATTGATGACTGAATGAAGGACTGCATGAAAACTGTCCATTTTTTTTGTTTTATGGAGCATACTTAAATAAATATGTCTAAAAAATAATATATTGCTACAAACATGTAAGACTAGGTGAAAAGAAGACTGCTGCTAGGTCAGAGTCAGAGAGGCTGCCATTATCCTCAGTTCTTCAGGAAAGGATGAATCATCATGTTAATTATTACAGAGTTCAGCATACCTTTCCTGTAAAAGTCCGGATGGTCAGTATGGTGTCATAGGCCACGAGGCTAAAGTGAAGTTTTACTGTATCATGGCAATTTGTAGTGTGTGCTGAGACTGCAACTTCTTAGCTCTGTTGTTGGCGGCGGAGAGCCTGCCTGGGCCACATGTAAGTGATTGGGGGAGCCGTGTTCTAATAAAACTTTGTTTATGGCCGCTGAACATTGATTTTCATATACTTTCACTTATCCCCCAAAATTCTTTTTATTTTCCCCTAAACATTTAAAAATGTAGTCAAACACTCTAAGCTTGTAGGCTGTGCAGAAACAGGTAGAAGGCCAGACGTGGGCCATGGACCATTGTTTGCCAACTCTTGACTTATTCTTTGTAAGCCAGAAGAATTTGTGCACTCGGAAGGAAACAGAATATATGCGACCAGAAAATTCTCTGAGAATTAAAAAAAAAAAAAAAAAAAAAAAAGAAAGAAAGATAGGGGCAGCTGGGTGCTCAGTTGGTTAAGCGGCTGCCTTCAGCTCAGGTCATGATCCCAGGGTCCTGGGATCAAGTCCTACATCCAGCTCCTTGCTTTGCAGGGAGCCTGCTTCTCCCTCTGCCTCTGCCTGCCACTCTGCCGGCTTGTGCTTTCTCTCTCTCTCTCTCTCTCTGACAAATAAATAAATAAATAAATTTTTTAAAGATTTTATTTACTTATTAGAGAGTGAGTGGGCGAGAGAGCACAAGTAGGGGAGCAACGGCAGAGGGAGAAGCAGACTCCCCACCGAGCCAGGAGCTCAATCCCAAGACCCTGGGATTATGATCTGAGCCAAAGGCAAACCCTTAACCGATTGAGCCCCCCAGATGTCCCCGAAATAAATAAATAATAAAAAAGAGAATATAAGACCCTGGTCTCTGTCTTATATCAGTACATCAAGAGACTATCATGAGTTGCCTGGTGCTGCACTACCCTGATTTCATTTCTTTCTTCCTTCCTTTCTTTCTTTTTTTTTTTTTTTTTGTTAACTTTTTTTTAACTCTGCAGAGTAGTTTAACAACTATAATCACATATAGCTCTTATAAACAGCCCTCTGAGTCATTCAATATTATTTTTATTCCTTTTGCAGATGAGGAATGCTTAAGGTCACACTGTTTTAAAAACAAAAAAAGCCAGAGCTTTAACCTGGCTCTCTTAATTTCAGATTTGCCCCTTATTCCACCATACTGCATTCTTGGTTATGTTAGTTCTGTGTTAGAGCTCTAATCACGAACTATTATAATAACGCCTTAGGAGCGAAATCCAGGGTGAGCGAAATGAGAATATTTGATAAGATTTGTATCACCAGTACTAAAGTGGTGCTATAGGCAAAGCTCTGAGTTATTTAATTAGGATTCCTGCTATTTTCATACAGGTGGTACATCCTGTCTTACACACCTCTCTCCCTCATATATTTAAATCTGAGTAAGTGCCGGTAGGGTGTGTGGGAGGAGGGTGGGTTTTTCATAGCAAGTGTTTCTGAACTGATGCTGCCACAACTCTAGGTGACAATAAAGGTGATTGGAACGGAATTTGCATGGAGTTAAGCTACTTTGTGAAATCTGGATTCCATAACCTTGAAGTACTGAATATTAAAACATTAATTATTCAAGAGCTGTTAGCCTGGATATGTCTCATTTTTAAGCCATTATTAGAGGCGGGTTTTTTTTTTTATGATTCTATAAATATTTGCATTTACAGATTAGAATATTTTATAATGTACTAGAATATATGTGCAATATAGAAGAAAATCCTCTTCGACCTTCTTGGGTACTTCTTTTTCTTTGAGGAGTATTTATGTGACCTTAAAACTTATATCTGATATTAATGGGATAGGCAAGTAATTTAGAAATACCGCTTTTGGACAAATACTTGTCAAATAAAAGTGTCGGAACTGTGTTTGACTGGGCTTGGGCCCTATTTCTTTCTTTCTTTCTTTTTTTTTTAATATTTTATTTATTTATTTGACAGACAGAGATCACGAGTAGGAGAGATGCAGGCAGAGAGAGAGAGGAGGAAGCAGGCTCCCTGCTGAAGCAGAGAGCCTGATGCGGGGCTTGATCCCAGGACCCCGGGATCATGACCTGAGCTGAAAGCAGAGGCTTTAACCCTCTGAGCCACCCAGGCGCCCCTGTGGGCCCTATTTCAAGTTTTAATTAATAATTTGGGTTTGGGCCGCCTGGGTGGCATAGTCGATTAAACGTCCCAGTCTTGGTTTCGGCGAGGCAGTGATCTCAGGGCTGTGAAGTCGAGCCCCACCTCTGGCCCCGGGCTCAGTGTGGAGTCTGCTTGAGACTCTCCTTTCCATCTGCCCCGCTTGCTCGCACTGACTTCCTCTCTCTAAACATCAGTAAATCTTTAAAGAAAATAATAATTTGTTTTTAGTTTTGACGTTTGTAGGAAATTTTTCTTAAGGCATTCACGATGCAGAGCTGTTTACTTGGGATCAGCTGAATTGGGATCAGGGTGAAAAACACCTTCACGGCACTTTCTTTCCCTCCTCGGCTGGCAGCAGGTTGTAGAAAGGGTGGAGCCAAGTCATCACTGAGGAGCCCGTGCAACTTGCTGGCTGGTGTCCTGGGGCCTTACTCATGCTTCACAACAACATTTTAGGTTTAGAGCAGAAGTTGGTAAGGAATGTTATTTTGGTGCCTCAGAAGTTTTTTGTAATAGTTGGCGACTTTGGGTTTTCTCGTGTTCCGTTTGTTCAAGATTCCGAGAACAGTATCAGCTAAAACCTCTAATGTGGAGATCTTAAGGTGTGATATTGTCTAATGTTTAGAAATCTTTTACTTGGCCTCTGGCATGACCTTCCTCTGATTCTCCTACATTTCTTACCATTTTGTTTAAAAACTTACTATTTGCTTATTCTCTTTTTACTCACTGAATGGCAGTACTCCACGGCCCCTGCTCGACGTGGCTGCCTGAGCGCTGAAAATCCCCCAAGCCTCAGTTCCAGCCTTGCTATTTCTTATGGTGTCCAGTCTTATATTTTCTACTTATTAATAAAAATATTCCCTTCCATGATGTTTTAACTTCAGATTCATCATGAACGATACTTAAACTCTATAACATTTAAGGCAATAACACATTGCTCAATAACACATGCTGCTTATCTTTACTTTTTCTTGTCTTTACTTTTTCTGTCTTTTCTCTTGGTGTGCTGGTCTCCTAAGTCATCCATGCCCAAAACCTCAGCGGGCCCTCTGGTTCTTCCCTCTTTCCTTCCTTCAGATGCCCTGCTGCTTTTGCAAGATCTCTTAACTGTGTTCTTTTCTTTTTATATTTTTTGCCACTGACCCACGTCAGGCCCTTTCTATCTTACCTAAGTGGCTCTAACTAATCTCTTTGCCTCTTAATCTCTCGGTCATCAGTGATGATTGCTATAAAGATAACTTTTTTTTTTTAAGATTTTATTTATTTACTTGACAGCAATCACAAGCAGGCAGAGAGGCAGGCAGAGAGAGAGAGAGAGGAGGAAGCAGGCTCCCCGCTGAGCAGAGAGCCCGATGTGGGGCTCGATCCCAGGACCCTGGGATCATGACCTGAGCCGAAGGCAGAGGCCTTAACCCACTGAGCCACCCAGGCACCCCAGAGATAACTTTTTTGAACTGAAAATATTTCCTTTATATTGTGAGATTTGGATATTTGTACTTAAAATATATGTGTGTGTGTGTGTGTGTGTGTGTGTGTGTGTGTGTGTGGGGTGTATTTTTTTTTGGAAAGCAGATCTGATCATTTGAATCCTCTTCTTAATCCTCTGCATTTGAGAACTCTGCAAACCTCATCCCACACTAGTTTCGCAGAGCTGGCTACCCGTAACTTGAGAGGTGTAACCATTTTCCTAGCACCTTGCAGAGTGACCAGGAATTTGCATGGGTTCTCTTAATGTACCTGTTACTCCTTTATGTTGTTGCATTGTGGATATGTTTCTTTAAACTGCTAGATCTTAACGGTAGCCTGTTGCTGTGACAGCAACAGATGAAGGTGGGCAGGACAAGTACATTCTCTGGATAGGGAATTATTTTTGACAGGCTAGGGTATGTTTTAGCCAACGTGTAAAGCTGCCCGTGTTTATGAGAACTCACAGGACAGGCCATGAGAGCCAGTGACAAGTCAGCAAGGCCCGGTTATGGCCTGTGTGTATGTGTGTGTATGTGTACACATGTGTAAGCAAGCGGATGGAGGTCATTGTGTTCCTTTGGCTTCTGAGGTAGTGAGTGTCTACTTGTAAGTCGTTCTAATTTGATGAAGAAGCTTTAGCTTCAAGTAACGATCATCAGCAGTAGTCGAGTGGGCTTCTGCTTTGTCAACACTGCTGGATTTGATATTAGATAATTACAGGGAGATGATCAGATTTTGGAAACCCATTCCTGGAAGATATCCATGTGTGTTGCTAATGGTTGGCAGTCAGGGTTCTAGCTTTTCTTTAGAGCAGTCGTGCTACAGTGATAACTTTTTTGAGCTGAAAATATTTCCTTTATATTGTGAGATTTGGTTGATCTTTGTGACATCTTACCTCTTCAAAGTCAACCAAGAGACGCTTGCAAAATCTTCTGCATTTTATGGAAGAAAGATTTTAGTTTTAAAGATAATTATCTTTTAGATTATTGGAGTAGCAGAGTATTTTCCACATGGCAAGGAATGTTTAGACTTGGATGATTTTTTTTTTTAAGGTTTTTTTTATTTGAGTGAGTGAGCACGTGTGTAGTAGGAGGGGGTGGAAGAGCAGAGGAAGATGGAGAAGCAGACTCCCCACTGAGGGGGTAGCCAGAATGGGTCTAGATCCTGGGACTCTGAGATCGTGAGCCAAAGGCAGCTGCTTTGCACCAACTCAGCCACCCAGGCGCCCCTTATTTTGGCATCGAAAAGTCCCTTTGCAGACACCTTCATGTTTTCTTTTTTCTTTTTTAATTTTATTAAAAAATTTTTTTAAAAGATTATTTGATGGAGAGAGACACAGTGAGAGAGGGAACACAAGCAGGGGGAGTGGGAGAGGGAGAAGGAGGCTTCCTGCTGAGCAGGAAGCCCAATGTGGGGCTGGATCCCAGGAAAGGCAGACACCTAATGATTGAGTCACCCAGGCGCCCGCCTTCATGTTTTTAGTTACAGAATAATGTAGTGTCTCCGTGAGTGTGATCACCCACATGTTTCTGAGAAGTCATCAGCATTAGTTGAGGTGAATTCAGGGTACTCTGAAGCCTTGCCATTTGGCATTTCCCCAACACTCAAGATACCTAATTTTGACCTCTGCATGTAGAGTTTCTGCCCCCTTCTTTCTGGCACTATTTATTTATTTATTTATTTTTTGATTCTTCAAGATTCATGTCAAATTTCCCCCTTTCTGATAAGCCTTTCTCAACTCTCTGAGATATGTCTCCTTATAGCCGGAATGGGAAGGTACAAGCATAAAATATAAGTGGATAAAAAAAAAATCAGAGCAGGCACTTGAGTAATTCAGTCCCTCCAGCCAGGTGCTGGTGAGTTGGCCGGCTTATCGCAGAAGGGGAGAGCCAAAGGCTTCCTTCAACCCCTCGGAGCCCATCAGCTGCCAAGGATGCATGGCGGCATTTCACATCCAGATGTTTTGGAGTCTTTCCTCCCAGTCTGTTCATGGCATTCTGTCTTTTTAGGTAGTTTTGTCTCCTACCATTCTGGTCCTTTTTGGAGAATCAAAGAGGTTTTTGAAAAAGATCTGAAAAAGCCGCCAAGTGATAAATTGTAATTATGTTTATAGCCAAAAGATAAACATAGGATTAAATGGTATATTGTGTGGTGTATTTTTTCCTGAAAATCTTGCTTGTAAATTTAATTTCTATAAATAAGATATCAAGTTATATGAAGTAGGAAAATTGGGGATGAACGGAGTTCTATTATGATTCTTTTGTGAAGGAAGGTTTATTTTGGTAAGCTCTTTGCTCTGTTTTTAAAAACCTGGATTCCTACATGTCATGTCTAGAGTTCTAAAGCAGAGTACATTTACGATTAGTTAAATCTGCTTTTTTTTTTTCCCCTTCTGCAGGGACCAATTGTTTCTTTGATAGACAACAAATCCTTGGGGCTTGTTTGCACTTACATTTCTAGAATGAGGTAGGCTCTGCCTTGCTAAATTGTAATTCATAGGAAGAGTGCTATGGAATTGGCTCTGAAAGCCTTTGGCTGTGAAGCTAGTCAGCAAGTGGCTTTCCCTTTTCCAAAACCTGATTAATGTCCCTGAGAGCATTTCTCTGTGAAATACCTACTCCATAGTCCAGCTTGGTCTTTTCTGAGTGTGATTTCAAAGCCCAGTAACTTCAGGTTTGGATTGACCACAGTGTACACCGAACATGAGAGATAGTTCCCTCCTGAGACCCTCCGCTGGCTAAGGGAGGGAATAAGGGTAGTATGCGCCCTTCCTGCCTAGATTTCTCTAGGCTGCCATTTGCTTCAATTCCACTGTATTTGATACATTGGAGCTTTTCTGTTTCCTTTCATGCTAAACTGGCCAGTTCACTACCCTGGCATTTGCCTGGAGGAATATAACAATCCAAGCACCTGTTCTTAGTTTTTATCTGCATATATTTTCCATTCATGTCATAATGTGACATCCATCGATCCATCTACCTGCCTTTCTTTCTTTCTTTCATTTTATTTATTTGAGAGAGGGAAAGAGCAGGGGGAGGGTCAGAGGGAGAGTGAAAGGCAGACTCATCACTGAGGAGAGAGCCTGACATGGGGCTAACCCTGGGACCCTGGGATCATGACCTGAGCTGAAGGCAGATGCTTTACTGACTGAGCCACCCAGATGCCCTGACATGTTTTGATAAATGCATTTTTTTGCTGGAATTTGGGCCTACTGTGGAGAGCTTGTGAGAAGAGTGTGGGCCAGTATACTTGCTCACACTATATATTGGCCTATGCTCTTGCTAACACTAAATATTTTAAACAACTCAAAAATAGAAACAACTCTGATGTTCTGTTAATTATATTAATATAGAATAAATGCTTTAAAAGCTCTTAAATGTAATTAAGCTTTTAAAATCTTATGCAAATACATAATTTTGCATTTTTCTAGGTGAATAGTAGTTAGGGGGCTTATTTTGACGTTGTGTTAGAATGTTGACATTACAGTACTTTCCGTCTTTATATTTAAGTGACAGCAGAATCCTAAGTATGAGAAAATGTGATTAATTCTCACACATTGAAGTCATTTAATCGTTCTTTGAATAACAGCTGCTTTTTATTCAGTACATTGAACATAAAATTCTAGAATGTCTTTGTGCTATCATAAATTTTAAATGTGAACCATTCTTCCTTTCACGTGTCTTATGGTATTGTTGTTTTGAGTTTGTTGGTTTGATGGGTGGTTTTGTGATATTGCTATTCTAGTTGGCTAGGTGGGCATTCTTCCGGGACCAAACTCTTTCCCAGCCTGTGTGTCACTGTGATATTAATATTGGCAATAAGCGGGGAAAAATTGGTTTGACTTGTCATTTTAAGCTCCCTTTATTTCTAGAACATATTGAAAAAGTAGAGGTATAGGATCAATACGAAGTATTAGTCTTCTTGGATATTTTAGGTCAGAAAGAATCAATTTCAGTTCAACAAATTTATGGTGAGTCTATCCACAGTACTACTTGGAAAAAGGACAGGTAAGACTTAGTTTTTGTCCCATCTGGTGGGAGACATAAAAGCAACATATGTAAATAAATATAATTATATTGAAAGTTTTTGAAACCCAGACTGTCATCCTTCTCCTCTTGTCTTCCTTTATGCCAAGCTCAGTACATTGTAGATTCTTAGAATATTCTACAGCAGACTGTGATAACGGATGACAGTCTTGAGATGGAGGTTTACGTGCAGAGATCATTTGATTTGAGCCTTCAATGATAGGTATTGTTGGTAGAAGAATCAGTGCTGACTTCCTAGAATTTAGGGAGGGCTTTGGGACCCCAGGACTAGAAATGAGACTGTTCTGGGGCACCTGGGTGGCTCAGTGGGTTAAACCTCTGCCTTCAGCTCAGGTCATGATCCCAGGGTCCTGGGATCGAGCCCCACGTCGGGCTCTCTGCTCGGCAGGGAGCCTGCTTCTTCCTGCCTCTCTGCCTACTTGTGATCTCTCTCCCTCTGTCAAAAAAATAAAAAAAATCTAAAAAAAAAAAAAAAAAAAAGAAATGAGACTGTTTTAACTTTGGATGCCAAAGGAGGAAGCAATCCAAGAGTTTTGCTGCTGGTTTATGCTTAACGAATGTGACCGTTTTTAGTTAGGAGCAGTTGATTGAAGATTTTTCTTGAAACTTATACCTGACGCTGCTCCAGTGAGTCTCAAGGCTCCCTTCTCTGCGTGAGCCCTCCCCGTGCTACCTGCTCTTCCTGATCCTGACAGAATCACCTCACTCAGGATCGCAGCTTTTTCAATTGGGAAATTTGACTGAAGGCTTTTGTTAGTGGTGTTTTTTTCTTCTTATTTGTTTTCTGTTTTGGAAAATAAATGGAGAAAGATCATTTCAAAAGACGTGAATAGAAAGAGTAGCCTTAGATGTTTCAGGAGCCCTGGTGGTCTCAGGCTTTTTGGGATCCGTGAAAAAAGAGAATTTCAAAAAGGAGATGGTCAACCTGTGGAAGTTAAGAGATGTTAAGAAGGGAATAAATTCAGTGTGAATTTAGCAAAGAGATATTTACTGGTGCTATTTTTCATATTTCATGTGGACCAAAAGTGTAAAGACTTTCATTGTTTTTTGCTTCAGAGTAGAAGGTGAGTGACTTATTAGGCCTTTAGTATTTTTACCAAAATGGTAAGTTATTTCTCAGAATGTATTGCTTCTAATGAAAAGCTGAGCAATTCTTTTTTACTCTTAGGATAGCCTTCCCTCCCCCATATTGGAACTGAAAATTACTTCTGTCTGAATTGGTATGTTAGGTTATTGGCCTGAAAATCAGCAAGACGTTTTGAAGTATTTCACGAGGAGCTGTAGAGTCACAGTGATTTAGAATTTTGCAAGCTTAACAGCTTTGTTGTGTTTTGTAATGAAGGTATCCAGGATGGGAGGAAGGAAAGTCAAAATGGTCTTATCTTAAGCAAAATCGCTTGCCTCATTTCATTTTTTGTAAAACATAGTTTAACAGTGTTAACCTGGAAAGTGGGGCACAAATTTTATTTGGGGATTTGTTATACCTTAGTAAGTTGGAAGCGTAGGTTTGTTTTTCTGTATGTTGTGTGATCTCTTAAGTATCATACTAAGGCACTAAATAAACTTATTATCCATTGAAAAGCCGTACCTGTTAGTGTCGCTACCATGCTGTGGAAATTCTTACCAGGAAATGAGGTAGATGATGGAAACCAAATTGTGCTGTTTTGAACAGGGAGGTGCTTGAATGGCCAGAAAGGTTCACATTGGGTCCTGAGAGTATCATTTTAATTCATGAACATTAAAATAGCATAATGTTTCTGTCTCCGTTTTAGTATTTAAAAAAATATTTTGAAGGAATATGATGGCATACCCGAAGTAGAAGTTTGGCAGATACAGCCTGCAGAATGTTTTTAACTCAACTCATTCCTCAACCCTTCCATCTTGATCTGTGATGAAAGCAGATGCCACAGAGAGGGTTTCCCGAGTCACTGGTGGGGTTACCCCACTCACCTGTCGAGCCTCCCTCTTCACGTTGTGAAGGGAGCGAGGACTGGAATAACTGGACTGAGTGCTGCTGCCAAGTGTCAGGAGCGTATTCAGAGGAGGTTGGGCAGTTAAATAGTATACTCATTTATTAAGACAAGATAATAGGTGAAAAATCAGAGGACAAGCTAACTGTGTACTTTTTACAGAAAGGGGCTTTGAGTTCTTTTATATTCGATTCTCTAATTTAAAATTCTGTGGTAATTTTTTTTTTTTTAAAGATTTTATTTATTTATTTGACAGACAGAGATTACAAATAGGCGGAGAGGCAGGCAGAGAGAGAGGAGGAAGCAGGCTCCCCATGGAGCAGAGAGCCTGATGTGGGGCTCGATCCCAGAATCCTGGGATCATGACCTGAGCCGAAGGCAGAGGCTTTAAACCACTGAGCCACCCAGGCGCCCCAAATTCTGTGGTAATTAAGAGAAGTCAAACATCAGTGGGAATTTTCCTTCTAAATATGACGGTGGGAGCTTAGCTATTAATTTCAGATTATCTTTTTCAGATGGTTTTATTTTCTTTATCATCCATCCCTCTTTAATATTCATTCCTTAACATCTTTATGAGGACGTTGCCCTTATCTGCATATTATAAAATGGAAGCATCTGACTTGACCATTAAAAATTTTCTCTAATGTAATGAAGCTGTGAAATTACTATGACCCATAATATTTCATGTGAAAAGGACGATTCGTGTTACATTGAAGATAACAAGGAAGCTCTTATGTGGAGGCATGTGCCGAAATCAGGTTTTCTAGAATTCTATTAAATTGTTGCTTGACTTTAACATTTTTCTTCAGTCAATTCTGTATCTTCTCATGAAATTTTAGAATTAAATATGAAACAAAGTCTTCAGTCAGTGCTTCACTAAATGAAGACCGTGCCCCTGAAAAACATGAGCTCTGAACTCCTTTGGATTCTGCAATTATTTTGAGAGATTTAGAGCATTGTCTCATAGAAGCTGAAGGCAGCCTCAGGAGAAGTGAAGTAATTGCAGGCAGTAGATTACAGTTTTATAAAATCACACATTCCTTACTCCAAATAATTGTGCCAACATGTACCCCCATCCTCTGTGTCAGTGTTAGGGATTCAAGACGGAGCAGAGGTCCTGCGGGCTCTGGGCAGGGCTGCTCCAAGTGATGGAGTCCCGGAATGTAGTGATTTTCCATGAAGATGAAAGTCTATCTCATTGGTAGTTTTTAAAGAAACCAAGCCTCAACCCACAGAAATTGATATCAGGGCTATTCATCTGTTACTTCAGATATATATTTATTAGTTCGAAGCTTATGGCTCATGAGCAACAGAGATAATGACAGTAGATTAAGTTCAAGCTTACTGTCGGATATGTCTCAGTGATCGTTCTGTAAAGAGGTATTTTCAAGGTAGAGATGACTGTGACTGTCGTGGTGAATGCTGGGGATGAAGAGAATATTCTGATTCCAGTTTCATGGGGCTCTCAGGCTTTGAGCTGTGGTTTACTTGGTTTTGAGGATGGAGATAAAAAAATCTTTATGTAGCTCTTTTCTCACTGTTTTTTCCATGTTTATATATTCAGTGGAGTCTGTTTTTATATTTTAGTTGTTTTCTCTTTTTTTATTTTATTGTTTTTTAATTTATTTATTTGACAGAGAGAGATCACAAGTAGGCAGAGAGGCAGGCAGAGAGAGAGGGGGAAGCAGGCTCCCCACCGAGCAGAGAGCCCGATGCGGGGCTCGATCCCAGGACCCTGGGATCATGACCCGAGCCAAAAGCAGAGGCTTTAACCCACCAAGCCACCCAGGCGCCCCTAGTTGTTTTCTCTTGATGGTCATTTTCTCTTATTCAGAGAAATATGTGTTTCCATGGCATGTTTGTATATTCTGGTGGAATTGTTTCAAATTCATTACTCTCCTGTACATTTGAACTAGGGTTTTTTTAGTGAAATATATTTTTTTTAAAGATTTTTTTAAAGATTTTATTTATTTTATTTGACAGACAAGAGATCACAAGTAGGCAGAGAGGCAGGCAGAGAGATAGAGAGAGGAAGAAGCAGGCTCGCCGCTGAGCAGAGAGCCTGATGTGGGGCTCGATCCCAGGACCCTGGGATCATGACCTGAGCTGAAGGCAGAGGCTTTAACCCACTGAGCCACCCAGGCGCCCCGTGAAATATATTTCTAACTATGGTTAACTCCATAGAAATTTCTCAAATTTATTGTATTTTATTGTCTACTTTCTTCTTTTAACTATAATATTTCTTTGGTACATGTCCTCTATAGGAATTCATTAAAATATATTTAAAATTATGGCTTGTTTTCTTACTTACTGGTATCCTATAAAGTACAGTATCATTATTTAATAGTATGTATGTGATATGGGATTTTATTTACTAGTGAAATTATTATGTTTTATTCTGTGCTAAGTAATTGTTGATCCAGTAAACTTTAAAAAATAACTTTATGGGGTGCCTGTGTGGCTCAGTTGGTTAAGCATCTGCTTTCAGCTCAGATCATGATCCCAGGGTTCTGGGATCAAGCCCCACTTCATTGTCAGGCTCTCTGCTCAGCAGGGAGCCTGCTTCTTACTCTCCCTCTGCTGCTCCCCCCTTCTTGTGCTTTCTCTCTCTCTGTCAAATAAATAAATAAAGTCTTAAACAAAAGAAAATAACTTTATGATGTATTTTATTTTTAGGTTAGTAGACTGTCATTGCATATCCTTATTTCCAACTGGATTCTGGCCTGTAGTATATGAACATACTAATTAGTTTTCCTCCTAGAAAATTATTTCAAAAATCACTCTCAATAAAATGCATTATAAAATATACTATTACAAATTATCTTGCCTGGTTCCTTGCATCATTGGGAGGTATATTAAAATTCTCCAGAGAAAGAGAACCAATAGAGTATATATACAGTTAGAAACATAAAGAGACTTATTTAAGAATGGGCACTTGCGGGGCACCTGGGTGGTTCAGTTGGTTAAGCAGCTCCCTTCAGCTGAGGTCATGATCTTGGAGTCCTGGGATCAAGCCCCATGTCGGGCTATCTGCTCAGCTGGGAGCCTGCTTCTTCCTCTCCCCCTGGTTGCTGCTCCCCTTGCTTGTGCTCTCTCTGTCACATGAACAACAAAAAAAAATCTTAAAAAAAAAAAAAAAAAGAAAAAAAGAATTGGCACATGCAATTATAGAGGGTGAGAATTCCCACAATCTGCCATCTGCAAGCCAGATAACCTGGAAAGCCAGTGGTGTAATTCAGGCTGAGTTTGAAGGCCTTAGGAACAGGGTACCTGATGGTATAAGTCCAAGCCCAAAGGCATGAAGATGGGAGACTTAACAGTGTAAGTCCTGGTCTGAATCTGGAGGTCTGAGAACCAGGAGTTCAGATGTCTTGAGGGCCGGAGAAGGTGGCTATCTCAGCTCAAGCAAAGAGAGCAATTTCACCCTTCTTCTGCCTTTTTTTCCTATTCAAGCCCTCAGTGGCCTGGATGATTAGTGAAGGCAATCTTCTTTATTTGGTTTCCTGACAGAAATGCCCATTTCTTCTGGAGATTCCTTCACAGACATACCCAGCGCTAATGTTCTACTAGCCCAGTCAAGTTCACTGATAAAATTAACCATCCCAGGATGCATCTTATATACCTTTTCATCTTGTGTGCCAACAGATACGATATGGGCAAATTTTTGTAATCAGAATCTTATTTTAAATACTTCAGAAGGGGGGCGCCTGGGTGGCTCAATGGGTTGGGCCTCTGCCTTTGGCTCAGGTCATGATCTCAGAGTCCTGGGATCGAGCCCCGCATCGGGCTCGCTGCTCTGGTGGGGAGCCTGCTTCTCCCTCTCTCTCTCTCTGCCTGCCTCTTTGCCTACTTGTGATTTCTGTCGGTCAAATAAATAAATAAAATGTTTAAAAAAAAAATACATCAGAAGGTATAGTTTAATGGACTCCTATAAAAACAATAGCTAATATTCATTGAGGTCTTTGTGTCAGCTGTGTTCTAAGTACTTTTTTTTTTTTAATATTTTATTTATTTATTTGACACAGAGAGAGAGAGAGATCACAAGTAGGCAGAGCAGCAGGCAGAGAGAAAGGGGGAAGCAGGCTCCCTGTGGAGCAGAGAGCCCGATGTGGGGCTCAATCCCAGGACCCCGAGACCATGACCTGAGCCGAAGGCAGCGGCTTAACCCACTGAGCCACCCAGGCACCCCTGTTCTAAGTACTTTTATAAGTGTATTCATTTTCCATTGCTGGATAACAAATTGCTACAGACTTAGGAGCTCAAAACAGCACCCATTCATTATATGGAAGTGAGTATACCAGGGGGCAGGAATCTTGGGAGCTTTCTTAGAATTCTGCCAGTCATAATGAGTATCGACTCATTTATTCTTCAGAATGCTACAAAGTAGACACTTTATTAGTGGTATTTACAGAGGTGGAAAATACGAGAGCCTGGATAGCACCTCGGGCACCTGCCTTGACAGCATGGATTCTTTCATTATTTTCGTCTACTCAACTGCTATTTCTTTGCTAGGAGCTCAGGTGCATAGATGTTCAGTCATTCCTTCTGTGCATCTGTAATTCTCTCTTCCATTCTTTTGTCATAGGAGCTTTCCTTAGGATATACATATACTTGTGTTCTTAGAAAACCTTTACATGGGTCAGATCCTCTTATATAGATTTGAATTTAATTTCTTGCCCTTTGGAATAGATTCCCAAGTCAGGAACCCAGCTGCTGGATCCTGTCCCTAAATTTCTGTATTTAGACCATATATCACTGTCAATTCATTTTTTCATATTAACTTTTGCCAATACCTTTAAAGTCTGGATTGAGATTTTTGCTGAAAAACTGGGAGGTGTGGCTGGACTGGGTCAGTTCCCAAATGGCAACAGTTTACTGGGCTAGGTAGCAGCCACTCCTTTTAGTGAGGTGTGAGAAGTCCCATTTGTTATCTCCACTTCAGTCAGCTAACCCCAACCCATTCTCTCAGACTTCATCTAAACTTAAACTTGAGCTATAGATTTTTTTAAAAAGTCATTATAACTGAAGTGGTCTTCTGTGTCTTTACTCTATCTTACTGCTTATATAGTCCTGTCCACCTGGGATCTTCCCTCCCTATTGAAAACCTGCCACTTTCTTCATCGATGGGTTCTAATTCCATCTTTAAGTGAAAACTCTTAGAGTCTCACATGACAGAAAATCCAGTCCAGAATTGAATGAAGGAAAAAAAGAGATTGTTGGCTATGAACTGAAAAAGGCCTCCTTTTAGCAATGCTAAACGCAGGGGCTCCAGTGATGTCATTAGGATTAGTCGCCCTCCATTGCTAGGCTCTCTTTCCATGAGCTGCTTCCATTCTCAGACAGGCTGTCCCATGTGCGGTGGCGACACGGTGGTCAGAAGCTCTGTTTTCATCCCCTCAGCTCCAAATCCAGGATGAAAAATGATTTGTCTTTTTGGTTGCTTAAGCAAGATTCCAAAGATTAGCCTAGCCGTGATTGTATTAATAAGCGTGGCTTGGGTCAGATATGCATTTTATTAACCAATTACTGTGCCCAGTGGGTTGGAGTATTTCGGTTTGCTCAGCCTGGGTCACATGCCCACCCCTGGAGTTAGCTCCAAGGGAGCAGGGAGACAGATAATGGGGAAAAGATGTTTGCTGGAGGAATATGGGAATGAGAGCCAGGTGACAGGAACAGCACGCACCTTCTTCTTCCTTGCGTACCCTATTGTGGGTGCGCTGTCCCTCTGATAAACTTCTCTATCCTGATTGTCAGCGGCCCATGTAATATTCTGCTTGGTATTGTAGTCCTTTATTGATTCACTTGTTTGTCAGACGTTCATTTAGTGCCGCTGACACTGCAAGCATGGTACAAGGGGGTGGGAATACAAAGATAAAAAAGGCGCATCAGTTGCCTTTGGGAATTCATAACACAGTATGTTCAGAATGCTCCCCAACAGGATCGTAAAGCATAGGAGAGTCAGAAATATTGTGTTTCCTTATAGCACGTAACATAATATTTTCTACAAAATAGGTTCCTGATAGATAGTAAAAAATTTGTGTGTGCAGCTTATTAAAACATAGTTTCATTACTTCACACTTGCTAGACAAACGAATCTCGGTTTCTGACTTTCTTGTTTATACTCACACCAGAAAACCCCTCCTGCTCTAGCTGGATTGTTCCTCACCCAGCAGGAAGTACGCAGTCTCTTTGTCAGGCTCCCATGGATGTTGGTAATTCTGTGTCGCAGTTAACTTGTTGGTTTATTTTGGATCCTGTAGTAGAATTGGGTATTCTTGAGGGCAAAGAATTGCTTAATACATGTTTGTTGACTGGAATCTGTTGAGTGCTGGAAATGTATGCACTTTGATCATGGGAAACAGTTTCTGGTTTTTTATCCCCACCGTCCCCAATCTCTTTATACTCTTTTTGTTCAAAGGATTTTTTTTTAAAAAGATTTTATTTATTTATTTGACAGAGAGAGAGAGGTATCACAAGTTGGCAGAGCAGCAAGCAGAAAGGGGGGGAAGCAGGCTCCTTGCTGAGCAGAGAGCCCGATAAGGGACTCGATTCCAAGACCCTGAGGTCATGACCTGAGCTGAAGGCAGAGGCTTAACCCACTGAGTCACCCAGGTGCCCCTGTTCAAAGGATTTTGTCTTGATTTTCCCTCAAGTGCTCGTTTATGTTTATAGGAAGATTTAAGTTTTGGTCTTCATTTAGTTTTCTCTGTGTGCATTTTGTAACTGATATTATTTTAATACTTGTCACAAAATCAGCATTGGATTGCTAAGCAAAGAGGACTTGTATCTTTGCAAAACTAAAACTGTTCTTAGAATGGTTAGCATTATTATAGAAAGAGAATGAGCTCCGCTGACAGGCTGGGTGTTTTCTGTGATCCAGTCTAAAGTTAATATCCCTTGTTTCTATTTGCAATAAAACTCAGGCTTTGATTTCCTGAAGTCTTTGTAATTGCTAATGAAAAAAACAAGCTTGTGTGCTTTGAGAAGGATGAGAGCCAATGTTGAATAAGGCCATATGCCAGCTACTATGCATTGTGTATATTATATTTTAAGTCTTCACAACAATTTTATGGGGAAAGTACTGTTACTACCCTGTATTGCAGGATATAAAGAGGCTTGGAGAGGTGAAGGAACCTCCCCAGGGTCATATAGCTTGTCAGGGCACCTGGGTAGCTCAGTCAGATAAGCTCCCGACTCTTGATTTTGGCTTAGGCATGATCTCGGGGTTGTGAGTTCGAGCCCTGTGCCTGGCTCCATGCTCAGTGGGGAGTCAGTTTAAGATTCTCTCCCTCTGCCTCTCCCCCTGCTCACACACACATACTCAAGAAAAAAAAAACAAACAGTAAAAATCCCAAATTCATACCTTGTACCCATCTCCTCCAAGTTAATGGCATCTTAATTTTGGGAATACATTAAACGTTTGCTGGTGTAATGTCTTCACTTACATTCCCAAAAAGGCAATTTTGTGTATTTTTTTTACCTTCTGTATTAACAACAGGAGACTGTATATAGATAGCCAACACCTTTCGTATCTCTAGGTATCTTTAATCCTTTGACACAAAGAGAAGCCATTGTCTATAACATATGCGAACCTAATACATTTCATCACTTTTTAAATTTTTTTTTAAAGATTTTATTTATTCATTTGCAGAGCGAGATCCCAAGTAGGCAGAGAGGTAGGCAGAGAGAGAGAGGAGGAAGCAGGCTCCCTGCCAAGCAGAGAGCCCGATACGGGACTCGATGCTAGGACCTTAAGATCATGACCTAAGCTGAAGGCAGAGGCTTAACCCACTGAGCCACCCAGGCGCCCTTCATCACTTATTTTAAACATTTATTCAGCTGTTTTAAGAATTTTGTGTGCATTATAAAATATTGAAATAATAAATAAAAATACAGGTAGAAATTCAGGTTCCCCAGAAACCCAACTTCATAGAAACCACCACTGTTAATAGTTAGGTCTACATCTGTATGTTTACTTAATATATATGTTCCTGCAGACACACCACATATAATTTTATTTAATGGTTGTGTACTATTCCCTTGTAGGAACATTAGAATTTAATTAACCAGTACCCTATTAGGTTATTTCCATTTTTTTGTTTTCACTGTAGAGAACATCACTATACATACATATTTACATGATTTTAAGTGGTTGTTTGCATAAGATAAGTTAATAGAAATGATATTGCTGGGACACATTCTACATTTTTATATTTGTTGCCAAATTGTGTGCTCCAGGATATATTTTATTATTTGACATTCTACCAATACTGTATAAATGTACCTTTATTTACAACCTTCCTAGCATGAGATATTATTATTCTTTTTAATCCTTGCCAGTCTTGTAAGTGGTGTAAATATAATGTTTGTAATTTTAATTTTTTTAGTTACAAAGTTCTCATGGCTCTTAAGCCATGAATTTGCATGATAAAACCTTGAGACTTTGACTCTTTGTCCCTGTAAAATGTTTGAGGCTATGACAGTTCTAACCAGACCTAGATGTTTTCTCTGGCTTTTCAAAGTAGAGATGTAGAGAAGGAAGAAATTCTTTATATGGTAGAGTATAATACACAGAGAATTTTGTGTATTTGTGATGGTCTAGCCATTGCTACATAATGAGAGCCTTATTTTTAAAGCCATAAAGTTAAAAGGTTTTAATCTGATGGAGGTATATCTTTTATTTTTAGAGCAGAACTTCCAATTTGTCTCTAATTTTTTATGAAGGAATACTCAGAACCAAATGTGGAGGCTCCTGTAGGATGTCTGAAATTACATTGCAAACACAGGAGAACCCCCTATACTGTTCACAGGTTTCTTTTTTTATATTCAGATATTTTAAATTCAAAGCAGTCCATTAGGTATTAGTTGAGTTTGTAAGCTTAACTGTACTTTTTGTTATAGAAAAAGATTATTATTGAATATTTGCATTTTTTCAATTTGCTGTCTTTGTAGTGCTTCATACTACTATGCAGTTATATTTTATTACCCACCTGCTGTAGTAGCTGCTAATTATTATTTTTTATCCCAGTAAGTGCTTTCTTGCTTTTTATGAGTACATCTCTTCTTAGAAGTTCCTTCCTATTTTGCTTGGCTATTGATAAAACTGTCTCTGAACAGGTTTAAACAGACAAAGGAAAAAGCCTATGTTGTTTGTTGTTTTTCCAGAAGAGGGTGTAGCAAGAGAGGAAAAGAACAAGTATGTTGTCCCGTCCCTCTTCAGATTAAGCATCTCTTAAAAATTAAAGAGGAGGGCATATTCATCATACTGAAAAACACTCCTGCAATTGTAATTCATAAATAATATTTGCAATTAAATCCAAGTTGTCCTGTTTAACAGGAAGCTAACAGTAAAGCTGTCTATCTCTAAAATATGGAGAGCATTGTCCTACGAGACAAGGATGAATGGATAGAACAGATATTTAGGACTGAAATGGAAGTCTTGAAAGGAAAAATCTTTTAATTTAATTAAAAAGCACTACTGATTCCAGACAGATTCATAGCATCCTCTGATCAATGCAGTGGATCTATGGCATTTATACATCAGAACAAACGTAGATGAACTTTTGACATTTGATACATGAGAAACTACTCTCATTTTTGCCAAGAAATTTATTTATGCTGCCAGGGGAGGGTGGGGGAAGAACGGGTGGCTGCTTCCCATTATATAAGTCACTAATTTCAAGTTTTTGTCTTTTTTTTTTTTAAAGATTTTATTTATTTATTTATTTGACAGAGAGAGAGAGACAGAGATCACAACTAGCAGAGAGGCAGAGAGAGGGATGGGGAAGCAGGCTTACTGCTGAGCAGAGAGCCAGACATGGGGCTCAATCCCAGGACCCTGAGATCATGACCAGAGCCGAAGGCAGACACTTAACCGACTGAGCCACCCAGGCACCCTGAGGTTTTGTCTTTAAAAACAAATGCTGCAGCTGTTTCTTTCTCACTAGAATGGTTATTGTGTAATCCAGAATCACTAACCTTTATTTTTTAAGGATTCCTGAATTTGGTGTTAAGAGGTTAGGGTCATCACGTTGGTGTACTTTGTTGCTCATCCAGCCTTGGGAGGCTAGTGTCTGCCTCCATTGCTGTCCTGATGTAAGTGGTTCCATCCTAAATGTGGTTCCAGTATTCTTGTCTGTTCTGTGTTCTGGTGGAGCTCTCTAAGGCATGCACCGTTGGTGTTCCCTTCCTGAAACCCTTCTCCCCAGATTTTCGACACCTGCTTATCACCTTGCTTGTTCAGACTCTACTGATCTGTAAAAATCACTCTCCCCCAAGGATTAGCCTTGTTTCTCTACACATTGTTTTCCTAGGGGGTATCATCCTCTTTTGTAGATTCACTTACGATTTTTCACCAGTGAGTGAATCTTTGTCTATTTCGGTACCCCCTCCTGAGATCCAGGCCTCTGTTTCCAACTGCTTGCCACTTCCCCATTTCGCTATCCAGTCTGCTTAAAGCCTGGATGATTATCTCCACTCCCCTCAAGTCTGTACTCACTCACTTGTTTCCTTTACCCTTTGATGTTCTTATCCTCCACCTGAGTTCTTCAACGTAGAGTCTTTTGATCTGAACATTTCCAACATCCCCATGATCTTTGAGAAAAATAGGCAAAAGCATGTTGCCTATGGTAGCTATAGATATTATTATTTATGTTGTTAATTTGCCTGAATTTAATACAATTTAAAATATTTGATTTTATGAAGTTTGCCATAATCTTAACCATAATTGAAAAAATATATATGTTGGAGCGCCTGGGTGGCTCAGTGAGTTAAGCATCCAGCTCTTGATCTAAGCTTAGGTCTTGATCTCAGGGTCATGAGTTCAAGCCCCACATTGGGCTCCGTGATGGGTGTGGAGACTACTTAAGAAAAAAACAAAACCCAAAACTAAAACCAAACCAAAACAAATATATATATCGTCAGCTAATCCTTCTCAGGGCCCTTGGGGAACAACAGTTCTATAATTTTAAATTGAAAGAGAAGGAAAATGTGACCTGTTAGGTGGGAAATTTGATTACACATAGTTTTCAAGACTGTATTTCAGAAAATAAACTATGTTTATATGTAAATTTATTTTATTTTTATGTATATTCACTTGTAAAATATATTGTAGCATATGGCAGAAATATAGGATTATATATAATATAAATATACATTATTAAAATAAAGTTATTTATATATAAATCCGCATTTACTATGTGAGTTAAGAGCTGGCCAGTGAAGAAAAAATTTCTCCTATTATGAATGTTGATATTTTTTTACAAAGCCAATTTATTGTTGAAGTAAGGGAGCCCAGTTTTTTTTCGGATTGTCTTTGAGGACATTGAGCATGTATATTGCTGTTCTGTAAAATCCTTGATTTTGGGGGAAAATGTTACTATTTCTTGGATAGTTGTAGAAACCAGGACTGGAAAAGCTTACGAGAAGGGAAAATCTGTGTGATTTTCTAGTTGACGGAGGCTGTGCTGATCGCATAGAAATTGTCCCTATCTGTACCAGGAGCCTGTGTGTTCAGACTTCAGAATCATCTAGTTAATAACAATAACTTTCTTCTTTTTTTGTTTAGAATCAATTTATTTTGAACATGCCCCCTGCTGTTTTCTAGAGAAAAGTAGAAGGAGGCGTAGAGTTCAAAATCCAGCCCCTCACACATACATGCACACGTACGCACCAAACAAAACAGTAAAATGACATCTTTGAGCTTTCACTAGAAATTTAGTCTTTGTAATTCATACTTCCTTTGAGAATTGATTTTGTCCTCTTGTTGATGAATTCTGACTTTCTTGTTCCATGGCTGTCATGTTGGTTGTTTAACGATTTATTTTTCTTGCTCAGAGAATTGAGTTTTCGAGATCATATGGCTATACCTTGTATTGGTGTCAAGGTCAAACTCTTTTAATTTTATTGATGGAACCAGTATTGTAACCTGAGGGTCTCCTGCTGTATATTTTAATCCTGTCACATTGCCTAAAAACGGTCATATCTTGGCTTTTGGTCCAGCAGATACTTTTATTGAATTCTTTGGCCATGTCTAGTTTACTTTTCCTTGAGAGAAATATAACAGAATACCACCAGCATCAAGATCGCAAATAGATTTTTACCATGGCAACTGGACAGTTTTTAATATTAGAATTTTCTTGTTAAAGCAGAACTTATTACATTGGGGACCTTTCCCTGACTGAAAACTTTATGCTGCCTCTTCTGGTTGGCATTATCCTGTGTCCAGGAAGAAAACTATTGTTCTTTAGTAAGAAAACAGGCAATTTAGGCACTTTGTTTACTCAGAATTTCTCAGCTCCTATGTTAGGAAGACCAAAGATTTCTCCACTCTACTCCTTCTCTTTGATGTGATATCTTTTACAGGTGAAATATACAAGAGTCACTGAGTGAAGGGAATCACAGTCTTGTATCTGACAGCAAAGAATTTTGCTACTACTAACCACATGAGTGGTCTTGGGAAAATAGCTTAGGTTCCCTGGGACTGTTTCTAAAAATTGTAAGTGGAGGTATTAATCTCTGTCTTATTTGTCTAATGAGCTTATTTTAATAAAGTAATACATAAAATATTTATTACTTCTTTTTGTTCACAGTATATAAGGAATAACTAATATGTGTGCTCCATGTTGGGTTTATGAATTACTTCATTTAACCCCCACAATAACCCTGTGAAATAGATCTGTTATTCTCAGTTTCTCTACGGAGATGTCTGCAGGCAGAGAGCCTACTTGGTTTGCCCGGATCACACAGCTTATGAAATGTTTCGCTGGTGTTGGCAGTAGAGGGGTCTGTCTCTATCCCAGTGCTTTCCCACTAATTCTTGTGCCTGCCATGCTAGCTGGCACACAGTAGGCACTGGATATGTGTTGAATAAGTGAATACTTCCAGGAAGGGCTAGTTTGCCCTTGGTCGGGCTGGCCATTTGTAGATCAGCTGGATCTAGAACAGGTGAGAAAGTAGACGTTACTAATTCTGCCATCAGTGTAGCTCGTAGTTGTTTCTGTAATTTTGTTCATAGTCAGTCATCCATCAGGCTTTCATCAGAGCTTACTGAGCCGGTGCTGTGGGCCAGGGACGCTAGCATGCAGGGATGAGTAATACCGTCTCTGCAGCTGCTGGGCTGGTTGACTGTGTAGTCAGGCTCTTTAGACGGTGCCTGAATGTGTTCAAATCTATATAACGTTTTACTAAACATTTACTACCTCTTCAAATAACTTTGTCATTAGGGCCTAGGAGAGTTGAGGCTGGGAGGCCACTGCAGGAAGCAAATCCAGGCCCGCCCCTTGTGGCTCAAGGGCTGTGGCAGTGGCCATGGTAGGCAGAAGAAGGGGAACAGGGGTGAGAACACGTGAAGGGGGTGGAATTGCCAGTGCTTGGAGGCTGCCTGTGTGGGTGGCAGGAGGAAGGGAGGGAAAGAGGATGCCCATGTCCCTAACCTGGGAAACCCAGGCGGTGCTTGGTAGTGCCTTTCTGAAAGACAACAGATCCAGCAAGAGGAGCTGACAGCAGGGAGAATGGAGGGAGGGCCGGTGTAGACAACGAGTTCTGTTTTGAACAAGTCGAGTATGAAATGCTTATGGGGCACCCAGGTGACATTATCAGAAGAGAGCTGGTCCTGTGGAACTGAGTCTCCAGAGAGATTTGGGGAAGAAATTGAGACTTGAGAATTCAGAACTGTATAGCTGACGGCTGATGCTGTGGAAATGGGAGTAATTCATGGAGGGGATGGAAATGAAGACTGGGGGAATATGGAGGGAATCCCGTGGAACAGAGCTAGCTAGAGGCTGGCTAAGAAAAGAGAAGCTAGTAAAGGTGATTGAGAGGGAGGGAAGTCAGAGGAACTCCTGGAGAACAAGATTTTGTAGAAACCAAGGAGAGAAAACGTTTCAAGAAGGAAGTCAACAGTTTCCTACTGCAGAGAGGTCAATTAAGATGAGGACTGACGTGTTAATTGATTTCAATAATAAAGCATTCTATAGTGAGCTCTGCTAGAGTGCCTTAGGGAAGAGTGATGGGTGCTGGATCTATTTATTTTTATTTTTATTTAGTTATTTATTTTTAAAAATATTTTATTTATTTATTTGACAGAGAGAGAGACCACAAGTATGCAGAGAGGAAGGCAGAGAGAGAGGGAAGCAGGCTCCTTGCTGAGCAGAGAGCTCCCTGATGAGCAGAGAGCTCGATCCCTGGACCCTGGGATCATGACCTGAGCTGAAGGCAGAGGCTTTAACCCACTAAGCCACCCAGGCACCCCTTTATTTTTATTTTTTTAAAGATTTATTTATTTAATTTGAGACAGAAAGCGAGAGAGCAAACACGAATGGGGAAGGGGCCTAGAGAGGGAGACAAGGAGACTCCCCACTGAATGCGGAGCCCTCTGTGGGGATTGATCCCAGGACCTCAAGATCTTGAACTGAGCTGAAGGCCCAGAAGTTAGAGGGTTAGCCACCCAGAGGCCCCTGAGTGCTGGATCTTTTAAGGAAGTTTGTCTGTGAATAGGTGGTTGGTTGGTTGGTTATTGTAAAGAGATGTAAGCTAGGGAGCCAGTAGTGATGCACATTTAGAGACAAGTTCGGGAGTGAGTTCATGACCTGAGCTAAAACCAATGCTCAACTGACCGCACCACCCAGGAGCCCCTTACACTTTATAAACAGGCAGGTACTCCCTGCCTGATCTCCCCTTGCCATTTGCTCAGCAGTTTATGTTGTTTTCTGTGACAGACTTTTCTTTCAGCCTGGCCTGTTTAGCCCTGTGTGCTCTCGTATCCTGGGTTGATCATACCTGCTCACAGTACTTGGAGGAGAACGTGGAGTGTGCCAGGCTTTTCTCGTGCCACATGGTTCACTGCAGTGCATACTTATAAAAATTGTATTGTGCTGTGCTGGAGTGACTTGGAATGTTGGAACAGATTTTTGGGGTAGTTTCTTTGCTCAGGTAGTGATCATACCTGCCTTAATATGTGAGACTTATAATAAGTTTAAGATAAAGATGTCTGGGGGCACCTGGGTGGCTCAGTGGGTTAGGCCTCTGCTTTTGGCTCAGGTCATGATCCTGGGGTCCTGGGATCGAGCCCCGCATCGGGCTCTCTGCTCAGCAGGGAGCCTGTTTCCTCCTCTCTCTCTGCCTGCCTCTCTGCCTACTTGTGATCTCTCTCTATCAAAGAAATAAATAAAATCTTAAAAAAAAAAGATACAGATGTCTGAATTGGTTTGGGGAGGTAGTAATGACTCCTTTACCACCTAACTATATGAAAATCAAAGTCATTTTTTCCCGAGACCAATATTTCCTTCTTTCTATTGTAATTAGTTTTCTCATTCTGCAAGTTAACTATGATAATAAATACTGAATACTTGGCATGTTTTCTCAAGTATGAAAATAAAAGCTTATACTTAATGTGTAAATTACAGCCGAACATAGGTCCAGACATATGGTTATTAGTGTTGCTTAAATCGCTGGGACTTCTTGTCAGCGTTGTTGCAAATGTTCTCAAAGGGCCTTCAAATTGCTTCCTTTTCTGTCCCCTGTAAATAAAATAAGTACAGTTTTAAATGCATGAATTTTACATTTATGTGGCCTTTTACTTGGAGGTCCACATATAATCAGCAACGACTAGTAGTGAGAAGTCCAGATGCACTGGGCTTGCTTCGATGCCTCATGGTCTCTAAACATTTGGTCTAGTGTTTCTGGCTAAGAGCCAGCAGCAAATTATACTTTCTATGCAACTATTAGCTCACTCTCTCCCTTCTCAGATCCTGATCTGCAAAATGTACTCATAAGACATTGAATTTGAATTGCAAATTTGTGTGTGAATATTATTTTACAAGTATCAGGAAAGAAACCAAAGGGGAACATTTCCCTAATTTGTTAGCAAGCTATACACATAATTTGTAAACTGATGCTCATCCTGACCATACAGTCATCAGTATTCTGTAGGATCTAGAAATGCCAATATTCTCAAATCTTTCTTTTGTTTTTGTTGAGATCATTTTATTAAACTACGTATTTTCTTTTTTTCTTAAATTAAAAGCCCGTTTAAGTGTACTATCACAAGATGACATATAGTCTTTATTTCATAGTATATAGCATTGCCTGGTTTCAAAGAAATATATAACCTCAGAAATTTGTGTATTAATCATTACTTTACTTTTAACTGCTTTGTAGTAAGCCGGTGGTAGAATAGTTGAGATGAAGCCAGGAGTCAGTGCAGGAAATGAGGATGACCATGTGTCTAATTATGAGTGTTTGCTTCAGAATAAAGCTATGTTTTTCTTCTCTGTCTGTGCAAGGAGAAAGAGAGTGAGAAAAAGAAGAACGTAGTTTTTTTTTTTTTTTTCCCACTTCATTTTGTGAGGCACCTGTGCTTGTACTTCTGTTTTGCGGTTCATAATATTGTGTATTGATATCAGGAGAACAAACCAAACATTTGAGAGAAAAGCAGTGGGAAGAGAGATCACCAGGTGGGGATGGTCTTGGCAGTATGTTGATGTGTCTGAGACTCTCACCCTCTAAATTAAAGTCAAAGCCAAGCCTTGAAGTTGTTTCTAGGCCCCGTTTTAAGGTTGGACAAGTTACTGTTTTTACAGGTGCACTTCATGGGGAAAAAAACTTCCTGGAGAGGAATCATATCCACAGAGTTGATAATTTCAGAAATTAATCACATATTCTCCTTTTTAAAAAATTGTTTTAAGGGGCGCCTGGGTGGCTCAGTGGGTTAAGCTGCTGCCTTCGGCTCAGGTCATGATCTCAGGGTCCTGGGATCGAGTCCCGCATCGGGCTCTCTGCTCAGCGGGGAGCCCGCTTCCCCCCCCACTCTCTCTGCCTGCCTCTCCGTCTACTTGTGATCTCTCTCTGTCAAATAAATAAATAAAATCTTAAAAAAAAATTGTTTTAAAAAGATTTTATTTATTTGACAGAGAGAGAAATCACAATTAGGCAGAAAGGCAGGCAGAGAGAGAGGACAGGCTCCCTGCCGAACAAAGAGCCCTATGCAGGGCTTGATCCCAGGACCCTGAGATCATGACCTAAGCCAAGGCAGAGGCTTAACCCACTGAGCCACCCCGACATATTCTCCTTCTTGATAGGTTTTGCTCCCTCCCTTGGCTAGTTTCCTCCCTGTTCACATGCTAATACAGAAAACTTTACTGTATTGCTTTTTCTCCTGTAGCCAGAATCAGTCACTTAAGCTTTGAATATCATCCCAACATCCCTTAAAGTATGGAGGAGCACCCTCAGTCACCAGGAAGATGGCTTCTTTCAGAGCCTTGTATTTAATCTTGCTCAGTTATGGTGGTTTTCTCCCCATAGGTCCATACACAGATTGTGTTATATATACGAGTGATTCTCAGGGTGCCTGGGTGGCTCAGCTGGTCAAGCATCTGACTTCGGCTCAGGTCATGATCCCAGGGTCCTGAGATTGAGCCCTCCATCGCTCTGCAGGGAGCCTGCTTCTCCCTCTCCCTCTCCCTTTGCTTCTCCCCCTGATCATCCTTACTCTTTCTCAAGTAAATAAATAAAACCTTTAAAAATATATACAAGTGATTATCACCATCTGCATAGTTCATTTGGGAATTCTTTTGAGCAGAGCGGTTCCTAATATTTGTAATACTTGCACTGTCTCCTACTGAAGGAGCCTTTCATGTGTAATTACTTATCTCTGTTGCCACCACTACCCTATTGGTGAGTTCATGGCCACTGCCGGGGGCAGGTAAAATCCCCCTTTGCCATTAGCATCCATGAAAAATGACATGTTTATTGAGCATTTACTGTGTACTGTGCACTGTGCTAAACACTTTACTTGAATTATCTTGTAAAATATCTGTTTGTGATCATTATCAGTGGGTGACAAACAACATTACTCAATCTACAGAGAAAATATACTGTTAAAGTATAATTTTCAAAATAATAAAACCTGACTTTCATGCAGACTGTAATGTGTCAGTGATTTATTAACTTACTAAAAAGGTAGCCGGTGAAGATTAATGATGGTTCCAAGAATGTTCTGGCATTTAAAAAACAATGTTGGACTAACATTGTTAGGTTGGAGAGAAAAGCTGGTAATGTTCTGCAGGCAGTGAAACCACAACTTATAGGGCTTTCCTGTCTGTGGGCCAGAGCCTACAAGTTCACCTGTGGTTCCAACTGTCTGCGCTCTAATGGGGTAGTAAATAACGAAGTGAAACCAGGGACATTGCTCTAGAGGATGAAACCTTGGGCAAGCCTATAATATGGTACCTGGTACCATACCAAAAGGGTATGTGGCTCTATTATTTCATGGTTTGGATAGTTTTGATAACAATAGCTTCTTTAAATTGGAGTATAGTTGACAGATGGTATTACAGCAGTTAAGTTGTACAACGTTCTGATTCAACAACTGTACACACACATTATGTTCTGCTCACGAGTGGAGTGTAGCTGCCATCCATACAACACTGTTGTAATACTATTGACTCCCTTCCCCATGCTGTGCCTTCTGTCCCTGTGACTTATTCATCCCGTAACTGGATGGCTGGACCACCTCCGGATCCCCTTTACCCACTCTGTCCATCCCCTCAGCCCCCTCCACTCCGTCAGTTTGTTCTTTTTAACAGTGGCTTCGTTATCATCTGTAGCTGAGTTCCTTTTCCTCCCAAGTCTCCAGCTCAGTAGGGACAGGGATGGGGGGAGGGGAGGAATGGACAGGACTTAGACCAACTTGCTAATTCATGCTGCCTCTGTTCCTTTTGGTTGGAACTGTTTCTCTTGTGTCGCTCAGTTTACTTCAGGATTTTTTCCTTCATTTGCTCTCATAATGGGACCAGGTCTGTCCTCTCGTCCTTACTCATTTCTGCCCCAGGTAGTTTAACTAGTTTGGTCTCTGAACTGGCCTTGCCTCTGTTCTAATCACTCCACCCTTGCCTCAGTCTTCTAACTTCCACCCATCCTGGCCATGGGTCCACATGACCCACTGGGGTAAAGAGAAGCTCTGGGTCCCCAGCATGCTGTATGTGCATGGCTCTGGGGGGCCAGGAGGCCACTGCTGTGTGTTGCTTCCTGTTCGGTGTTGGTCAGTTTTGAACCATGGGAAGCTTCTCTTAGAGCTGTGATCCTAAATCTGAGCTGCACATTAGAATCACCTCAGGTGCTTTAAAAAAAATGCCCAAGGACCTCATCCCAGACCAGTCAAAATGTCTGTGGTGGGGCCAGGTGGTAGAATGTTCCAACAGATTCCCAGGTTTCTAATGTTTGGGTAGGCGCAGGGAAGTGGGTCATCACCAGCACTGAGGTTCCTGTGCCACTCTACACCCTACTTGTTAAAATGGATGTTTAAGGGATTTAGAAAACACGTTTTCTTCCAACAAGACTTGTCTTTTAAGAGTGTGGTCTTGCTTTTGACTTCAAGCAATGATTTCCAGGTGTTGAAACGTAATATCCAGTCTTTCTCTTTGTAGTTCTGTTTCAACAAACTTAAATATCCCTTAAGCAAATGGATGCCTTTGACAGACAGAGGTAGTGTCCAGTATAAGGAAACACAAGCAGAGCAATTAATATATTTCAGGAATAATATTCCCATGACTTAGGGGCGCTTGGGTGGCTCAGTGGGTTAAGCCTCTGCCTTTGGCTCGGGTCATGATCTCAGGGTCCTGGGATGGAGCCCCACATTGGGCTCGCTGCTCAGTGGGGAGCCTGCTTCCCCCTCCCCCCACCGCCTGCCTCTCTGCCTACTTGTGATCTCTCTCTCTCTCTCAAATAAATAAAATCTTTAAAAAACAAACATTCCCATAACTTAGTGTTTTCTCTTTCTTAGAGGTGTGATAAATAAGGCAGAAAGGTTTAGTATAACTTGCCCAAGATCACTTAGGAAATGTTGCAGCTGAATTTTGAGCCAATTTATTTCACTTTGGCCCTGTTTGTATATGGAGGTCAGTTGTTCTGGTATCTTGACTAAGAGATAGAATGTCAAATGTATTTTTAGAAAATATAAACTATTAAATAGTGATTAGAGTAAATGGGCTTCTACTATAGAAGCTTTTAAACTTGTAATGAAACTGTAAAATGAAATGTTAGCTCATCTGACCTAATCATTATTCAAAATGCCAGTTATATGAGAAAATGTATCTTAAGTTCAGAACAGTTTTGGATGTCAAATATCAGACTCTTGGAGATTGTCTTTATAATATTTTCTAACCAGTTAATAATCATGAAATTCTAAAATGGTTGTTGCTTTTTAAAATGTGGATTTTATTATCTTATGTCTTGGGGTCACATACTTTCCAAAGATAGAGCACTCCAATTTTATAATGAAAGTCAATGGGAGAAAATTTTTCCATTTGAATGTGGAATTCAGAAAGTGTGATTATCAACCATTTGCAAGGCAACAAATGTACTCATTAGTTAACAAATACTGTGTATCTGGTATGTGCCAGGCACTAGTGCTAGGTGCTGATTATACAAAGATGAACAAAAACAGTGTCTTTTATTCACAACTGTATTGGTAAACTATTAGTTACTACATACACATTTCTAAAATAAAGAATTTTTTCCACCATTCAGGGAATTCATAGAAAACAAGCACTAATTTTCTCAGAAAGTGAGTACTGAACTTCTCTGTCTTGTGTTATCTTTAGAAGTTCACGTTGAGTGAAAACTTGGGGGAATGATTTATATAGCAAATTTCACATAAATTTCCACTTCCCAAGCCTGTGGAGAGTATTTGCGGGTGAGAGGCCCTAATGGGAGCAGGGGCTTGTCATTGTCGCGTTACAGACAAGTGCTGGCAGGTGCCAGAGGCAGAATTTTATTAATACCCTTCATGAAGCTTTTCGTGGGGTGAAGGCTTTGCTTCAGATTGAGAAACCTTAGAGGATGGAAATTGTGCTCACGTTTCATGCTGGGGGGGGATTCACCTTGCAGACCAGGTGCTCCGGGAAGGTGAGTGTGTAAGTGCTGCGGTGCTGAACTCTGAGCTGCCGCTTTCTTTGTTCTGCCTCTGTGACCGGCAGCAGGTGCTGGGTGCAGGAGGACTGCTGTAGGAGGCGCTGGCCTGTTGGGAGAGCCTAATGGAACAGGCAAAGGAGCGCTGATAGACCGCAGCTGACAGCCTCGTACCTGCTAGCCGCCTGCTCTCCAGCAGCTTCACATGGACTCTGAGGAAGAGGTTCAGGCTGTAGGCGACAAGGGATGCACCTCTGCAGCAATGTTGCCCATGGATGAAATATTCGTAGTCTTTTTTTTTTTTTCTTCCCAGACAGGTTCATAAGGTTTAGTTTTTGTGCTGGCTGGTTTGCTGTTTTACTTAAATATTGATGTTTAAAATTTAAACACAGACGTAAACACTTCCTTTTGTTATATTTTAATCAATTATTGGAGGCAGGACTGTTAAGAATGGCATATCTGAAGGTTGTGTGTAGGTCACCGTTGTCATGGGGTGTGAAATCCGGAATGTGCTGTGGTCTTGGTTCATGGCTGGGTATTGTGAAGAGTGGGAGATAGAAATTCTGAAGATATAGCAAGTAGGGATCCTTGTGAGGGCTCAAAGTTCTGTGCATAAGCAATCTTGTGTTTTGATGTTATAAGTATGGCAATGACATTTTTTTCTGGTCCACAGAAGCAAGTGTCATTAAGGGACCAGTGGACCAGAATGTTCAAAATTTGGCTCGTACTGGCTAATTTGAGACCCCTGGTTACCAAAATAAGACATATACAAGGACACAAGTATATATGAATAGGAGTGTCATTTATATGTGAGCAAAGGAAGCTTTCCTCTGGTGCTTATTATCCGCAGGAAAGGAAAAAGGAAGGAGAGAAGGCAAGATGGATTCCCTGGGCACACTGAAAGTTCAGTCCACCTAGAATGAGGATTCTGAGGGCCTTTTTGTTCAGGTTGAGAGTTAGGAGGGAAGTCCCATGGGGCTAACATTGATTGAACACTGGTGTCAGCTGAGCTCTTTGCTTGTGACGGCTGGGTTTGGCCGTTCGCGCATTTGCACTGTATTTCATTTAGGAAGGCCGGTGCCTTGGCTGAGATTACTGCTGTAGTCTGAACCCAGAACCTAGAAGCTTGATCATTATTTTATTTTCTATGGGGCTACATGTTTCCTCAGTAAACTTGAGATTTTTAGGGCGAATGTTATTAAGCAGAAGAACCCGATTACCCGATTGTCTGCTTTTGGCTCAGGTCATGATCCCAGGGACTAGGATTGAGCCCTGAGTTCGGCTCCCTGCTCAGCTGGAAGCCTGCTTTTCCCTCTCCCACTCCCGCTGCCTGTGTTCCTCTCTCATCTCTCTCTCTCTGTCAAATAAATAAATAAAATCTTCAAAAACAACAACAACAACAAAAAACCCTGATTTCCCCTGACTCATGCTGTCCTATGTCAGGGAAGGTGCAAGAAGAGGAGGTTAAACTCCAGTCTCTTTTAAAGAATGAGTTGGAACAGTGGTTTGTTGGAGGATAGGAAGACATAGAAGGTATTGATAGTCCTGAGACTCTGGGGTTACTCCTTCTTGTCTGGGGAGAGAGGTCAGATCTTCAGTTTTACCTGACTTAAGAACTCCAACAAACCAGATTCATTTACAGTATTTTCTAGGCAATGTTTGTGGACTGTTTAGTTATTTTAGTCATGAATACATTTTAACCACTTTTTTCCGTATAACATATGTTGAAGCAGAAGTCTCATCTGCTAGAAGCAATATTAAAAGTGCTTTCATAACAATAATGTTGATACAAAAGATCGTTTGTAACCAAACAAAGAAGTTTAACTACTGTACTTCATTTATCTTCATCTGTCTGGAGCGCAAGA
This sequence comes from Enhydra lutris kenyoni, assembly GCF_002288905.1. Classification (NCBI taxonomy): domain Eukaryota; kingdom Metazoa; phylum Chordata; class Mammalia; order Carnivora; family Mustelidae; genus Enhydra; species Enhydra lutris. The sequence continues at coordinate 11,172,647 of NW_019154108.1, read as the reverse complement.
AAAGAGATATTGAAAAATATGGGAAAGTGAGGAAAAGAAAAATGCATTAACTTTTTTGGGACATAAAAATTGCCTGGGTGGCTCAGGTGGTTAAGTGTCTGACTCTGGGTCATGATCTCAGGGTCCTGAGATTAAAGCCCCCGTCTAGCTCCACGCTCAATGTGAAGTCTGCTTAGGGCTCTCTCCTCCTGCTCACATTGTCACTTACTCTCTCTCAAATAAACATATACATAAAATAAAATCTTAAAAATTTTTTTAAAAATTTCTACACTTTATTTTCATGATTTTCTTCTTTCTCTTCTCATCTCTCTTAACTGGTTACAGGTTCCAGTAAAGTCCAGCCCCTGAGTGTGTCATCGTCCTCTGATATAGGAAGTACAGTGGATCCGTGTAAATGAAAGAGGTCCCATTTCCCTGCTGGTTGAGTAAAGAGTCGCAAGTGAACTGAGACCCCAGAGGCAGGATACACCACCACCGTTACGGTAGCCCTGCTTCCTTCTTACCTTCCTGGTACCCAGTCAGGAGCTAGAATTGAATTCTGAAATGTAGCTTTTCATGGACTTGCAGATGCCTGTGAATTCCTGGAGGGCAGTGATTCAATTCCAAGTATCTTGCTTCTCTGGGGTCTTTCCCTGAACCTGTACTTGGGATGCCTGGCTGGCTCAGTCGGTGAGCATCTAACTCTTGATTTTGGCTCAGGTGGTTATCTCAGAGTCATGGGATTGAGCCCCTTAGCAGGGCTCAGTGCTGGCAGGGGAGCCTGGTTGGGACTCTCTCTCTTGCTCTCCATCTATCTGCATGGCCTCCCCCAGCCCCCCGGCCAGCTCTTATGGACACTCTCTGTCTCTCTCTCAAAACAAAAGAAAAAACCTGTAAATGTGTGCTGATTGATTTCATTTATGGAATAAACAGGAAACACTTCTATGGAATGCTAGTGTGATTTTAATTGCTAGATCTTCTTTGCAATTATAATAACCAAAGCTCTGAGGAAGGGAGGCATCCTTCCACTTGTAGTGGTCAGCCTGACCATCTTTTTCCTGGGTCATGGTTTTGATATGATGGACCGATCAAATGCACGTTCAACTACAGAATGCGATTAGGTGATATCCTAGCTGATAAATGAGAAGCAGAAGAGGAAGGAGGCCAGCAGGGGTCAGTTTAATACCAGCTTAAATTGCAAGCACAGTATGTGTTCCTTCTCTGTAAAGTGGAATGAGAATGGAAGCTGAAACATATAGTCCGAATGTCATCTTTCTTTATTTCAAGCCATAGCGAAGCATTGCCAAAAATTTAGATAAAAAACCTTTAACCATTTTTGTTGGCTGATGGACTATTAGTGACAGAAGATAAATTATGAACAGTAGGTGGTTTAGCTCTCTGTTCTGACATGGCAGCATAGGGCTTTCAGCGAAACTTAAATTTCCTCGCTGTTTTATATTGATGTTCACTGGAAGATGTCTGCAAATATTCTGTGCATTTCTTTGATCTTAGTTACTTGGTAAGGTTTTTATAGTGTAATACTTTAACCGCTCCCCCCCTTACTTTGCTGGCTAGCTGTGAAGATAAAGTACCACTAGTCATAGAATTGCATATAAAATACCAATATTTCATGGAGTTATACTTATAATAAGAAATAGGACATGGAAAGATTAATCCTGGGCACTAAACTTCAAGTAAAGTAACCAAGGAATATGTATTGAATAGCTGCAGGTTATCCTAGAGGACTGAAATGGACTTCTCTGTGCAACCTGGATGTATGGGGTTGACATTTATAAAACCCAGCTCCCAATGCTAAGAACACAGTGTGTGTTAAAACTCGGAGGCCTGCAGGGTAATTAGTGACTGAGAATAAGTACTCTTAGCAGATGGAATAGTTTTCTTGATGCCTTAGTTCAGCTCTGTCCCCTCCTGGCTCCTACCATAGATAGTGGCTCCTTGTAACTCATCGTAACTATTGAACTGCAAATTCTTATGTTGAGACTGGAGAATGATGGACTGTTTGACCTGGAAGACACTTTCAGGGTCATAAGTCCCTCGTTTGATGACAGGCTGTGTGATGCATCAGGGGCCAGGCTGTGGATGGCAAAGCACTTCCGACTTCCTACAGTCTTCTCTTTCCATGATACGACGCTGTCTTTTCCCCTCCATACTGTGTGCTTCTCTTCACTGTTCTGCGTCTTGGAGTTTCATGCTAAATGTATTGTGGACGTTGAGAACCTGCCTTTGTCTCGCAGCCACTACTTAAGTTATAGAATAGAACTCCATGCATGTAAGGACTGGTCACAGCAGGCTCCTGTCTGGGCTTTAGTGGCTTTTTGGGGTTGATGTGAGCCATGTCCATGGGGGCTGTTAGGGCCAAGAGAGTGTGTGTCTCTTCAGAGGGGAATAGGACAATGGATTGCAAGGAGAGTAAGTAACTCCTACTCATTGCAGTGCTCTTGGGGATGGTCATGTGGTCTGGGATCCATGAATATTAGCACTTCAGGGCTCAGCGATGCCAGACCGCTGTGGTGTCAAGAAGGACTCGGGGCAGCGTTAACTTGTTCACCTAAGAGGTCATTAAATGTCTGGACAACAGACAGGCAGCTCTGCTAGCACTTGCGTGATGAGAAAGCCTGCTTTGTTGGGTGCGTTAGGTTTTCTCTTTTTAACCATTGAAGTATCTCCTCTATGTATTAACTTTCTATTTTGACAAATGGCCCCTAACTTACTAGCTTAAACAATACATATTTATTGTATCTTACAGTTTTGATGATTCTGACAGTTAATTTACTTCCATATTATCTAAACTTTGCCTCTGATATATTCTTCCTTTGGTTTTGTCATTCTGTGTTTCACATCTGGGCTTCTTAAAATGCTTGTTTTTTTGGGAAAGAACACAGTAATTAAAAAACAAAACAACAAAAAAAATTAAACACTGATGTGAGCACATTGACATTCAACCCAGTGTTTTATCCTGGGGCTCTTGCTCCAAGCCAGTATTACTGGGTGCTGAGGACCCCATTCTCCAAATGTGTCTGTTTATCTTTTGCTTTAAAATAGCAAATTAGGCCTAACAGTTTATTTTTGCTTTTGTTTCCCTTGCCTAAGGAGACACATCTAGAAAAACATCATGATGGTTGATGTCAGAGAAATTACTGCCTGTGCTTTCTTCTAGGATTTTTATGGTTTTGGTCTCACGTTTAGGTCTTTAATCTGTTTTGAGTTTATTTTTGTGTATGGCATGAGAAAGCTGTTCAGTTTCATTCTTTTACATGTAGCTGTGCAGTTCCCAGCACCATTTATTAAAAAGACTGTCTATTCCCATTGTACATTCTTGCCTCCTTTGTCATAGATTAATTGACCATATAATTAATGGTTTACTTCTGGGCTCTCTTTTTGTTCCATTGATCTTTGTGTTTGTTTTTGTGCCAGTACCATAATGTTTTGATTACTACAGCCTTGTATATGTCTTGAAATCTGAAATTGTGATGCTTCCAGCTTTGTTCTTCTTTCTCAAGATTGCCTTGGTGTGCAGAGTCTTTTGTGGTTCCATACACATTTTAGTATCATTTGTTCTAGTTTTGTGAAAAATGCTGTTGGGATTTTGATAGGGATTGCACTGAATGTGTAGATTGCCTTGGGTAATGTGGACATTTTAACAATATTAATTCGCCCAGTCCATGAGCGTGGAATATATATTTCCATTTGTTTGTGTCCCTTTCACTTTCGTTCATCAGTGTTTTGTAGTTTTTGGAGTATGGGTCTTTCATCTCTTTGGCTAAGTTTATTCCTAGGTATTTGATTCTTTTTGATACAATTGTAGATGGTGTTGTTTTCTTAATTTCTTTTTTTGCTGCTTTATTATTAGCACATAGAAATGCTACCAATTTCTCTGTATTAGTTTTGTAGCCTGCAGCTTTACCGAATCCATTTATTACATCTAGTAGTTTTTTTGGTGGCATATTTAGGATTTTCTGTGTGTAGTACCATGTGTGCAAATAAAAGCTCTTTCACAGAAAAGGAAACCATCAACAAAACAAAAAAGATAACTTGTTGGATGGGAGAAGATACTTGCAAATGCCTTATCCAATAAGGAATTAATATTCAAAATATATAAAGAACTTACATAACTGCACACCAAAAACAATCTGAGTGAGAAATGGGCAGAAGACATGAATAGACATTTTTTCTAAAGTGGACTTCCAGATGGCCAACAGATGCATGAAAAGATGCTCCATATCATTCATCCTCAGGGAAATGCAAATCAAAACCACTATGAGATATGACCTGACACCTGTTAGAGTGGCTAAAATTGAAAAGATGAGAAATAACAATGTTTTTGGGAGAATGTGGACTTAAAGGATCCCTTGTACACTGTTGGTGGGGTTGGAAGTTGGCACAGCCACTGTGGACAACAGTATGGAGGTTCCTCAAAAAATTAAAACTAGAGCTATCATATGGTCCAATATTCACCTCTTGAATATTACTTGCCCAAAGAAAATAAAAACACTAACTTGAAAACATTTATGTAACTTTGTGTTTATTTCAACATTATTTACAGTAGCCATGATATGGGATCAGTCTAAGTATACATCAACAGACAACGGGATAAGGAAGATATGGTGTGTGTGTATGTGTATGTATATGTATTTGCATATACATTCAAACAAATGCATTGGAATATTACTTACACATAGAAAAGGATGAGATTATGCCATTTGAGACAACATGGATGGACCCAGAGGGTATTATGCTAAGTGTAGTTAGTCAGACTAAAAAAGACCAATACCATAACAACCCAAATGAATAAACAAAAGCAGAGTCACACCTATAAATACAGAGAATAAACTGATGGTTGCCAGAGAGGAGGGGGTTGGGCAAAGTGGGTGAAGGGAAGAGGGAGATATATGCTTCCTGTTACGGAAGGAATAAATCATGGGAATAAAGGAATAAAGTGCAAGGAATACAGTCAGTGATATTGTAAGAGCAATGTATCAGGACAGACAGTAGCTGTACTCATGGTGAATATAGTATAATATGTAGAGTTGTGGAATCACTTTGTTGTACACCTGAAACTAATGTGACATTGTATATCAGCTATACTCAAAATAAAAATAGAGTTGTTTTAAAAAGTAAAATAAAAAAGGAGCTACATTACTGTATATAATTGAAAGCAATATGTTGACTTTTAAAAAATTCTTTAACTCCGGATTTTCACCAGTTCAAGCTGAGAGCCCTTCCATCCAGTCCAAATCTACCCAAATTTGTTGACTGGCCTGTAAACCCTTAAGTCAAATGCCTCACCACAGATACAGTCTGTCTGGGGAGTCCACCAGGTCCCATGGGAGCACATCATAGACCACCTCTGGTGATTCAGAGAGCTGGTAATTATGGTCTCAGCCTCTCCCTGCTCTCTGCTCAGGTCAGAATGCGGTTTTACAAGTAATGCACGAGGAGTGGTAAGCCAACACTGGTAGAGTCATTCAAGAAAAATACTGGACAGGATAAATCCCAGAGTCATACTGTGCTACCGGAGAAAGAATGTGAACTTATAAATGAGGCAGACCCGGATTCCAGTTCTGCATCCATCACTTGCTACCAATTACATAACTTCTGAGCCTCAGTGTCTTGATCTAGAAAATAAGAATGTAATATTAGCATCACCATATTAAGAGGATTTAAGTCTTACATTGAACACATAGAAGTCATTTGGGGCACCTGGGTGGCTCATTGGGTTAAAGCCTCTGCCTTCAGCTCAGGTCATGATCCCAGGGTCCTGGGATCGAGCCCCGCATCGGGCTCTCTGCTCCGCAGGGAGCCTGCTTCCTCCCCTCTCTCTCTCTGCCTGCCTCTCTGCCTACTTGTGATCTCTCTCTCTCTCTGTCAAATAAATAAAATCTTTGAAAAACAAAACAAAACATAGAAGTCATTCAATTAATATTTATTCAATTTATTATTAATATATATTTTTTGAGTTGTTAATATGTTAATATGGTAAATTGTCACTTTAATAAGTATACTTACTAAGTAGAGAGGCAGTTCTGGAAAGGGTGATATCAAAGAGCAAAGAGAAGAACTGGGAGGCTTCTGGAAAAAGCTAGGACTTAACTCTGGGCCCCTGGAGTGTGCTTTAGATTGGTACACAGTGGGTTATAGTGGGATTACTGGGATGTAGCAGCATGGGTGAAAGAAAGATTTTGTTAATTTGGTGCAGACAACATAATTGTTTTTTATTGATTCTAATTTAAGAGAATTTGTAAATTTTTATGCTTCAGCTACTTCAGATTAACCGTTATTACATTAATGGTGATGTTAAATAGAATTTTGATCATTTTATTAACACTGATGTGGTTCTTAATTGATAATTGATACTTTGATAAAATACATGAGAAATGATAGAGGAAGAGAAGCTTCAAAAATTCAAAGGTATCTGGAGGTAAATCTGAGTGTGTGTCATGTTATATAATGTCACACCTGGGAATGGTGAATATATGGGCCTGTCCTCTCTCTTGTTCACAGAAGAAGACAGAAAGGAACTTACTTCTTTAGGGATGGAAAGAACAAAGAAGAGGGACCTTGGGCTTGGTCCGGGGTATAGTCTGTGAAACTGAGGAGCCAGAATTGAACTTGACTGAAAGCCTGCTTTCAATTAGCAAGTATGATTGAACATGCAGCTCTGTGCTCAGCTGTGTAATGGGCAGTCCCTGCCTTTGGGTTAGATTCCCAGAAGAATATCTCAAGGGTTGTAAGAGATAAAGAAAAAAAGTGGTCTGAGGATGTATGAACATAATTTCTGGTTGGATAATGAGGAGAATTAGAGACGGCTTAAAAGCCTGTGATGTTGGAGCTGGGTTTTTTTTTTTTTTTTTTTTTTAAGATTTATTTATTCATTTTAGAGAGAAAGAGAGAGCAGGGATTGGGGGATGGGGGCAGAGGGAGGACAAGAGACAGTCCCAAGCAGACTCTGTGCTGGGTGCAGGGCACAACACTGGGCTGGATCTCACGACCCAAGACCAAGACCTTAGCAGAAACAGGCATCAGATGCTTAACCCACCACACTACCCAGGCACCCCTGGAGCTCTTTCTTTTTTAAAAAAATTTTTTATATTAACATACAATGTATTATTAGCCCCAAAGGGTACAGGTCTATGAATTGCCAGGTTTACGCACTTCACAGCACTCACCATAGCACATACCTTCCCCAATGTCCATAACCCAACCCCCCTCTCCCTACCCCCCTCCCCCTGCAACCCTCACTTTGTTTTGTGAGATTAAGAGTCTCTTATGGTTTGTCTCCCTCCCGATCCCATCTTATTTCATTTATTCTTTTCCTACCTCCCCCACCCCTCCAGAGCTCTTTCTTTCTTTTTTTTTTATTATTATTATTTTTTAAAGATTTTATTTATTCATTTGTCAGAGAGAGAGAGGGAGAGAGAGCAAGCACAGGCAGACAGAATGGCAGGCAGAGGGAGAAGCAGGCTCCCTGAGGAGCAAGGAGCCCGACGTGGGACTCGATCCCAGGACGCCGGGACCATGACCCGAGCCGAAGGCAGCCGCCCAACCAACTGAGCCACCCATGCGTCCCTCCAGAGCTCTTTCTTAAACAGTGAGGGAAATTTCCACAGACCAGAGAGAAGGAGGCTTTCTCTTATAAACAGCGAGTCCTTTGCTAAGAGCTCTCTGCTCGTATGGAGGAGGAAGTTTGCTGGTATTTGAGAAGTAGAAGGGGTATGCTCAATGAAAATTTGAAAATGTTTCCCCAAAGCATTATTCATCGGATGCTTTAGGGATTTGCCCATGGAGTGGAAATAATCAAGTAACATAAAACATTTTTTGCTCTTTGTGGAAGTGGGTCCGGAATATGGATTTACTGTTGTTTTATCAGCTGATAAAATTTCAATTCATCAGCTTCAGTTCATATGTTAACACATGGTTATTAACTTTGTAAATTATCTAGGTGTATTTATAATCGTCGTCTGTCTCCTCCCTTTGGCCAAGCATATACTCCGTAATCTCTAGCCTGGTTTGTATTTAGGCTCTGCAAATTTATTTTAATATTGTTCTTTTCTGTATTCAAAAGACAGACAGTAGTCTGATAAAAGTTGCAAAGTGAGTTTTGTATTATTTAGCAGTAAATACATATTTTTGTTACTTTGGGGCAAGACATTTGTCAGATTCATAAAATTGGATATTACTATTCATAAATAAAATTGCCCTAAGAGTCATTTAATAGAAGGGAATTAAGAAACCATAGAAAATGAATGAGACAAGGAAAATAATATTTTCTGCAATTTATATTGTTTACTTGGGATTTTTACTCCAGTTTGAGTTTTCCCTTTAAAGGATATTTTATTTTTCTCATTACCTTTTCAAAGACTAGTATTATAATATTTTCCTTACATGAAATAAAAAGTGTTAGTAAAGATTTTGAGTCACGTTATTAAAATTTTTTATCACAAAATTATGGAATAACTACCCTATGTCAGGCCTTTTTTGGACATATACAGATGAATAAGTGATGTTTTCTGTCTTCATAGACTTCATTATGTGGCATCCAAACAGTTTACTGTAATAAATTAGTTCTCCCATAGTAGTGTGAGCAATATAGTTTGGGGGTGCAGTGGAAGGAACTATTAATTCTGTTAGGATGGTTTGGAAATGACATTTGCACTGGTCCTTGCAGGATGAATGTAAAGTTGCCTGATGGAAAAGAGAAGATGGGTGTGAAGGAAAAGGCATGGCATCTCGCCCTGCCCTTAAAAAAAAAAAAGCAAAAAAAAAGAGCTGAGCTTTTTAGGGATCATAAGCTCTGATATATGGCAAGCAGATGCCCGTTATAAATGGACTGAAATGGAACAGTTGTTAAAGGGGGCTCATATGATCTCCTGCAGAAATGAGATTTTCAGCGCACAGAAGGAGAAAGTTTTTGATGTCTTGAGGAACAAGCTCAAAATTCTAAGGAGGTAGTCAGCTGTGTGTGCTACTTTATAAATAACAAATATGTGGATCTTGAATGTTAACGTTTGTGAGACTGGCTGATACAGGACAGAGGATTCTGAAACCCCAAACCTTTGGGAGTATTTCTCCCAAATTGGAGTAATATCCAGGTCCTTTCACATAATCCTACCTAGAAAGGGGAGCACTGAGGGAGTATTTTCTGTTGATCCTTTGGATCAGCGAGGTGTCCCCATGGGAGAAGGCTTATCTAAGCTGGACAATAGCTCATTTGTGAAGCTATGGGATGGTCACTGAAGGCCACTGTGTTTCTGACATGTTTATTCCTCCTGCTGATTTGCTGGCTTTTCATTGTTGTTTCATGTTTATATTGAGGTTTGCTGACATGAAAATACCTAAGACCTAGCGTCCCTGAAAGATGTGGTCTTTTTTTTTTTTTTTTTTTTTTAAGATTTATTTATTTATTTGAGAGAGAGAGAGAGAGACAGAGAGACAGAGAGTGTGCGAACCAGCAGATGGCCAAGGGAGAGGAAGAGAGAATCTCAGGCAGAGTCCCTGTTGAGTGTGGAGCCTGATGCGGGGCTTAGTCTCATGACCCTGCTACGATCATGACCCGAGTCGAAACTGGACACTTAACAGACTGGACTACCCCAGCCGCCCCAAGATGTGTTCTTTAACAACGAGGACTGCAGGCTCTCTAGCCTTGTTTCTTTCTGCTAGCTCATATTCATGAAAAAAAGAAATTATTCCGAAAACTAAAAATAAGTATATGGCTGACCGGGTGCCTCAGTTTGATCCGTTGCAAGTAAAGAACTCTCCAAGAGCAGGTAACAGGAAGTTGAGTTAATGTTTCACAAAATCACAGAAAGCAAAAGCTAGCAGGATTATTTCTTTGGCATATCTCTCTTCTTCAGGAGTCTTTGATTTTGAACTCACTCTCCAGAGCACCTGGGTGGCTCAGTCAATTAAACATCCAACTCCTGATTTCAGCTCAGGTCACGGTCCAGGGTCATGAGATGGAGGCCTGTGTAGGGCTCCCTGCTCAGCAGGGAGTCTGCTTGAAATTCTCTAAAGTAAATAAATAAATCTTTAAAAAATTAATAATAAAACCCACTCTCCTCTAGGTGTTCATTTCTTCGAAATTACCAGTTGGAAGCTGATTTTGTTCATCTAGTCAAAGATTGCTGGTAACATGCATTGCAGAATTGTGAGAGTGATGCATCAACGTCCATGGAAAGCATGTAGAACACAGTAAATATTTGGTAGATACCACTGTCCTCACGACTAGCAGCACCGCCACCACATTTCACTTTCTTGTATACAGCAGTTACCATCAGGTAATGGAGTCGAGGAGCCAGCTAGATGGCAGATGTCAGGAATTTTAGAATCCCTTCAGGTTTGGGCCAGAAGATTGGGTCCAGACCATAAGCGCTTCGTCTGGGAAGGCAGTGCGTGCACCCTCGGAATGATGCCTGATACTGCCTGTGTCACATCAGATGCCTGGGTGGTGAGCAGTTCGTCCTGGAAAGATCAGGTCTTAGTGTCTTGTTGAGAGTGAGAATAAAATCATATTGAAAAAAATGGAGAAATGTTACCGTATTTCATCATTTCCAATTACAGATTTCTTTTTCACATTTTTTTTTAATGTCTGAAGTCAGTGTGATTTAAAGTCAACAGCATGGCATAGGTTAACATTGTTTTTTTCTTGCTAGTACATAAATAAGGAAGGGTGTGTCTTAAAATAAATGGCATTTTAGGTTTGATGAAATCTGGTAAATGCTTCACTATGTGGTAGTCAAGAGATGGCTGGTGAGAGTCCAGAAGAGGGTTAGGACAATATTTCATGACAGATTCATGGGAGTTGGATATAATTTGCGTTAATGCCTAGGGTCCAGCCTTGTGGGGTCGTTTCCAGTGTGTGGCTCATGCTCACATTCATCTGCTGAGCCCCCTAACGATCTGCTGGATTTCCGGTCCAGGTGTCTCATCTGGAAAACTTTGGTAATCTGTTAAGAGTCCCTTTTAAAAACAGTTCAAAACTTGTAACTGCTCTCAAAGGCCCTAAAAATTGCCCCCCTCTTTTTGCCTCCACAATAAAAGGGACTTTTGTCATAGCAGAGCATTGAAGCGTGATCTGGGCTCAGTCCTGAATCTGCCATTACAAGTCCCATGTCTCAGGACACGCTTCTCAAGCTCTCTGAGCTTGTTTTCCTGATTGTAAGTTTGGGTGATGCTTATTCATCTCAGAAGGTCATAATGTTTGCCAGTCACCTTGCAAAGGCCTGAGTACATAGTGGATGTTTAATACATGTTAATGTTTTCACCTGTCTCAGTTTCGTCCTCTGTCAAATGGGCTTCATAATCTTTGTCCTGCTTAACTTGGTAGGATTGTGGGGCATCTTGGTGGCTCGGTTGGTTCAGCATCCGACTCTTGATTTCAGCTCAGGTTATGATCTCAGGGTCATGGGATCGAGCCCCGTGTTGGTCTGCATTCTGGGGTGTGGAGTCTCCTTGATGGTTCTGTTCCTCTCCTTGCCCTGCCTGGAATAGCTAACTGACTAGTTTGATAGGATTGTTGTGATGATTGCTAGAAATCATTTAAAAATTGTTTTAACATTATTATATCTTTATGTCTTAAATTACTGTTTTATAAATTGTAAAGTGCTCTATCCTTAATCTTCAACAAAGTGGATCCAGGGCTTCCTTCCAGAATAGTGAGCTGCAGTGCTCTGTGTGGTCCAGCACGTGCCTGCTCGTCCTTCTACAGCGTGTGCCAGGGACTCTGGCATGTTTTTGCGTTTGTATGTTTATGGCACAGGGACTTTACTTTGTACTGTATTCTCCACCTACATTCATCAAGATCCAGTTCCAACATCCTTGCCTTTTCTGATTCCACTGGAAAAAAAATTGCTTTCCCCCCCAAAGTTGTAGGTGTTTAGCCTTGTCTTTATTTTTTTGAAGATTTTATTTATTTATTTGACAGAGAGACACAGCGAGAGAGGGAGCACAGGCAGGGGTAGTGGAAGAAGGAGAAGCAGGCTTCCTGCTGAGCAGGGAGCCTGATGCACGGCTCAGTCCCAGGACCCTGGGATCATGACCTGAGCCCAAGGCAGACGCTTAATGACTGAGCCACCCAGGGCCCCTTGGCCTTCTCTTTAATGTTGATTTTATTCTGATTTATACTGTGGTCACTGTTTTGTCTGTTTTCTTATGCATTAAGCTGAAAGCTACTCAAAGGTAGGAACACGTTTAATTTCACAAAGCATTCTGTCCACAGAAATTGTATAGAATATATTGAATTGAACAAAGTGCATGAAGGCAAGCAAAGTGACATTTCCTATGATGGGGCTAATGGTTGCAAAGGTGCCATGTGTGGTGCTTGCAGAGCCCAGCTATATTGATGGGAGTGACTCGTGTATGTTTTGAAAGGTTGTGTAGCATCTGGTTACACTCTTCCGTTGAGCAGCCGGGGAAGGAGGAGCCCGTTGTGTCAGGACAGCCATTTTCAGTTTTTATTTACCAGTAGAGTGTTCTTCTCACGGTGTTTCACCCGAACCCCATTGTATAAGAAAGAGATGGAGTTGCTTTGGTTGATAGAGACACCGGATTCCCACCTGCTCCCCGTGCTCCCTCTCTCCCATTGCCATCATGTCGGGACCTTGGGAGAACCGTGGGGGTTTCTTCCTGAAGCACGGTTGGAAAATCCAGGAGCCACAGGTGAAGGAGCGACCTTCTGTGCAGGAGAATAACCCAGAGGGAGCTATGCCTCCCTCTGGCAGTAGTGTGAAAGAAAGGTTGGAGGGGGTGTTTGATCTTCTTCTGGACGACCTCAGAGCGATTGCCAGTGTTCGAGGATTACCCTGCCCTCCCGGCATTGTCCATTTTGCTAGTCTTTACAAAGGTATATTGAGCTGGATGCCCACATGTCTGGCTAATACCATAAATATTCCAGGCTTTCGAGACCTAGCACTTGAACTGACTTAGTGCACCTGGGCCATCGTTTGCTAAATTGTTTTTTAAAAGATTTTATTTATTTATTTGACAGAGAGACCACAAGTAGGCAGAGCAGAGATGGGGGCGGGCGGGGGGAAGCAGGCTCCCCGCTGAGCAGAGAGCCCGATGCGGGGCTTGATCCCAGGACCCTGGAATCATGACCTGAGCCGAAGGCAGAGGCTTAACCCACTGAGCTACCCAGGCGCCCCCATTTGCTAAATTTTTAAACAGATAACAGTATTAGCTTTTAGCCCCTGTAGCTTGTGCTTTGTTCCTGCCTATTATAGTTTGCTCAGAAAGATACTGATAATGGGCCCTGGGTGTATTTAGTTACTGTATTGAGAATAGTCGTTATACTATTTAAAAAGGAGATGAATATTCAAGTGATAGAATCAAGTAAGAGCCATTGGTTTGGATAAAATAGACTTTGTTTCTAAAAGGAAAAGTTTCGGGGTACCTGGGTGGCTCAGTTGGTTAAGTGTCCACTCTTGATTTCAGCTCGGTCATGATCTCAGGGTCATAAGATTGAGTCCCAGGTAGGGCGCTGTGCTCAGCCCAGAGTCTGCTTATGATTCTCTCTCTGCCTCTGCCCTTCCCTCTCCTTGTGCTCTCTTGTGTGCTCTCTTTCTCTAATAAATAAATAAATGAAATCTTTTGAAGGAAAAGTTTCCATCGATTTGTCTTCCCTCAAAGCCCATTTTTTAACCTTAAGTTCCTTCTTACCTATATGTAGATTATAAAGTTAAAAAACAAACAAAACTTTATTTCTGTTCTATTGGGGTAATAATAGTTTTTTGGCTAAGACTCAGAAATTTAAAACGTGATCGATCCATTGGTTGTATCGGCATCTTACAGGTAAGTAGTTAGCTTGGTTTAAAATAATATGGAGGTAGTAGATTAGTTGTGTACCACCTTGCAAGAAGGAGTATAATTATGGTAGTCAGTTACAGTCTTACACATTTTTCATTTAAGATATGAATAAGTGGGTAATATAATTGCTTTTCCTGAGACTATTTTTATTTTATACCCTTATTTTTAAGTTTTTTTCTCTAATGTTTCTACATACAAATTTTAAAAGAAATGTTAATGCCAGTATAGTTAACATACAGTGTTATATTAGTTTCAGGTGTATAGTCTAGTGGTTCCACACTTTATGCAGTGCCTGGGTGCTCATCAGGGCAGGTGCACTCCTTAATCCCCATCACCTGTTTCTCCCATCACCTGTTTCATCTATCCCCACCCCTTCCCCACTGGAAACCATCAGTTTGTTCTCTGGAGTTGAGAGTCTGTTTCTTGACTTTTTCTGAAAACATATTTTTTAAAATGTTCAGATTTACCACTACATTTTGGGTTTGCTCATGCCTTTAGAAGGAATTGGTGTTTTCTTTTTAAAAGGAAAAGGCATAATTTGGGAGGGAGTATAGAATCGTATAGAAGGAACTAGTAATTTTCCCATTTTTACTACTGTATCATCAGCAGTTAGTTTGAATGGTAGTGAGAAAAGTATGTGTGTGTTTGAGTGTTAAGCAGAATGTTGTTAAGATAAAGAGACAGGGTATTTTTTCTGGTATCGCACATTTTGGAGATCCACTGATTCAGGAGCAGGCATTTTGCTGCATATCGAGAAGGCTTTTTTTTTTTTTTTTTTTAAAGATTTTATTTATTTATTTGACACACACAGAGAGAGATCACAAGTAGGCAGAGAGGCAGGCAGAGAGAGGGAGGGATGCAGGCTCCCCGCTGAGCAGAGAGCCCGATGCGGGGCTTGATCCCAGGACCCTGAGATCATGACCTGAGCTGAAGGCAGAGGCTTAACCCACTGAGCCACCCAGGTGCCCCGAGAAGCTTTAAAGGTTAGACTAGAGAGGGTGACCAGTGTCTCATCTGCTGTACCCCATGCCTACCAGAAAGTTTAGTTCCCAGCTTCCCTACTTCCTCCTCCATCACAAAGCTGGCATTTAATGAGCCCTAGCAGTGACCTGGGAATGTGCTAAATATTTTACATACCTCATGTCATTTCCTCCTCACAGTAAGCTCTTACGGTGTGCGCTAGGAGTGATTGTAATTATATATCTGCATTTTACAATATAGGAAGTGAAGCAACTTCCCCAAGATGAGGCAGCATGGTAGAGGCGACATCCAAACTCCTATGTGTCTGACCACAAAATAATCCATGCATTGATTTTTTTTTTTTTTTTAAGATTTTATTTGGCGGAAGGAGGGAGGAAGAGGAAGAGCATGCAGGGGAAGGGACAGAGGAAAAGGAGGGAGCCCGAGCAGGGAACCTAAGGCTGGGCTCAATCCCAGGACCCTGGGATCAGGACCTGAGCGGAAATCAAGAGTCGGATGCCCAACCTCCTGAGCCACCCAGGCACCCCTCTGTGCATTAATCTTTACGTAGCTTCCTTATTTTGCATTTTTGGTGTACACTATGCATTATGCCTTGAGTCTGTGAAGAATCATTAGAAGACGGTACCCATGTGATGTTTGTAGTTGAATGGCTATTCCAGTCACACCCTCTTGAAATAGTTTCTGTGTGGTGGTTTATTTACACAGTAGGTTGAGTGAAATATGCATGATACCAATGCCATTCTGCACAGCGCTTCCACTCTACCATTATAATAGTCTGAAGTGTAGGTATTTGCCAACTGATGTCGGGTTCCTGGAGGCCCATAATCACTGAAATAATTCACTTTTTAAAAAAATAATTTTTTTTAAAGATTTTATTTATTTATTTCACAGACGGAGATCAGAAGTCAGACAGAGATCACAAGTAGACAGGCAGGCAGAGAGACAGAGGAGGAAGCAGGCTCCCTGCTGAGCAGAGAGCCCAATGCGGGGGCTCGATCCCAGGACTCTGGGATCGTGACCTGAACCGAAAGCAGAGGCTTTAACCCGCTGAGCCACCCAGGCGCCCTTAAAAAAGTAATTTAAAAAAAAATAGGTCTTAGGGCTGAATCATAAGATGTTTCAAGATAATATAATCTGGGGGCCAAATATCTATGTAAATATTTATTTTGCAGGGACAAATAATTTAATTAAGCAAATAGTTCAGTGACCCTTCACTGAGAACCTGCTACAGACTTGGCAATGTGCTGGAGTCAGGGACTGGCTGTGCGCAGTAAAGGGAAATAGACATGCGGAGGGGACACTGGGTGAGCGCAGGGCCTGGCACATGCAGAAAACATTTAGAAAGCCTCGTGGGGGCTCAGTCAGTGAAGCGTCTGCCTTCCACTCAGGTTGTGATCTCAGGGCCCCGTGTGGGGTCCCTGCTTAGAGGGAAGCCTCCTTGTCCCTCTGCTCCTCACCCCACTCACGTGCACGCTCTTGTTCTTGCTCTTGCTCGCTCTCTCAAATTAATAAATAAAATCTCTAAAAAAAACCTTAGGAAATATTTACTAACTGAAAGGAAGACCAGAGTTGAAATTGTGGTCTCTTTAAACTGAGCACATTGGTTATTGTCTCTGAGTTTGTTTCTTCATCTGAAATAAAGGGTAATAAAATCTACATCAGAGGGATGAGTTAAAATAGGGGAATATACCCCAGACTGTGTCTGGCTCATATTAGCTAATCATTGTTAGTTACATAGTGTAAAACAAACAACACATTATCCCTATTCTCAAGGATCGTTAAGGTTTAGGACTGGTGGTTCTTCCCTGCTGCGAGGTTGGACTTCACTTGTTCTGTCCCGGTATTTGCTTTCAAATTCTGTCTGGGCTTCAGTGATAATCCAAAGGGTTTTTGGACTCTAAGAAGAAAACACACATATACAAACAATCACACCCAGACACTTCCCAGCTTCTGCATTCCTCTCTCATTCTTCTTTTGTTCTATGAGTTCACACACTATTGCTTAATCCCATCAAGTCCTTTTACATTTACATGCCCGTAGTAGCTCCAGAACCTGGGAAATGAGCAGACGCAGCAGAATTCTGTTACCAGATAAAACTGTGAATACAGAAGGAGATGGGTAGGTATCAAAATTTCAACAGCTAATTTTTCACTTGCTTCTACAAACAATGTGATTCCTATAAAGAGATTTATTGCATTTTCGTCTCCTAATTGAAAATCGACAGTCATGAATCTGAGTGATAGCAAAGGGATATGATGTACATTTGACATAGGCTTCTGTTTGAATCTGTCCCTCATTTTATTTATTTATTTATTTATTTATTTATTTATTTTTACATTTTATTCATTTATTTGACAGAGAGAGATCACAAATAGGCAGAGAGGCAGGCAGAGAGAGAGGAGGAAGCAGGCTCTCTGCGGAGCAGAGAGCCCGATGCGGGGCTCGATCCCAGGACTCTGGGATCATGACCCGAGCTGAAGGCAGAGGCTTCAACCCACTGAGCCACCCAGGCGCCCCTGTCCCTCATTTTAAAGACCCTTTTTTCCTCTCTCTCCAGCAGGAAGAGAAAATGATCTGTTTTTCCTTCCAGCAAAGAGTGAACTGATTTGTTCTGGTCCCTATCGCTGTTTTTGTGAAAAATTGCTAGTGTGAGTTGTATTAGATGCAAAGCTGTCTTTTTACTTATTAAGGTCAATCCATATCTTAATAATATATTTTGTGCTTTATCTATTTTCAGAGTTTATCATTCAAAAATTTTGATTTCTCAGCCAGTCATGTCATATATAATTGTTTAAATCCCATAGGTCATAGTGATGACCTTTCTATATATTTTTTGAATGTCTTTGAAGATGATCCTATCTTTAATGCCCCTCCTCCCCCCATTTTCTGAAATTGGAATTGAATCATCATTAAAGGGTAAAATCGTATGACTCTATGGTGACATTAAAAAGCCAAAGATACTTATTAAATTTAAACTGCTACTTTCAGGCACATATTTCAACCCTTTAGCAATACTTTTCAGTTAAAATTGAAATGTCAAATAACATAAAATTTAAAACATACATTTGGGTTAGTATTGCCATCACATGGTATTAAATATTAAACATTAATTTATTTCACGCTGTTGGCAGGTCACAATGATTCAGTGTTTAATGAAAAAAATATTGTCTGCCTGATGACTTCTATGTATTGTAATAGAACTGTGTATGTTTATTTACTATAGATTAATAGGCTTTGTTCTGCCAGTGCGTACTTAAATGATTTATAAGTCATGCATGAATATGCCTATTTCAGA
The DNA here is from genome assembly GCF_002288905.1 of Enhydra lutris kenyoni. Classification (NCBI taxonomy): domain Eukaryota; kingdom Metazoa; phylum Chordata; class Mammalia; order Carnivora; family Mustelidae; genus Enhydra; species Enhydra lutris. The sequence continues at coordinate 11,154,571 of NW_019154108.1, read as the reverse complement.
CACAATCTGTAACTGAAATCCACAAATTCTGTAACTTTTGGGAAATTTGTCCTTGTTTCTTTTATTAAGGAAATGTTTATAAAAAGATGCTTCCACCTTATGTATGCTGCGTTCCAGACAGTAACGAAGGCAGGCCTCATGAAAACCAGGTGCTTTGTACCCTGTGGTGGGTTTCATATCTGAAGTAAAATCTTGCTATAAATGGATCTGAAAAGAAAGCTGCTTTAAGCAAAGGAAATGAATCTAGAATGATTAGAATGCACTACTTGGAGCAGAAGTAAACAGAAATCTTTAACAGGGAATGAATCTATTTCATGATATTTTAGCTTCAGTGTAGTTAGACATATGATTTGTTCATACCACTGTGCGACCTTGGCAAGTTGCTCATCTCTCTGTCCTTCAGTTGTTTTGTTTGTTTTTCTTAATCTGGAAAAAATGAGTGTAGCAATAGTTCCTGCCTGTTACTGTATCAGGAGTTGTGCCTGGTACTTAGCAGACACTACATAAGTGTGTCTTTTTTCATTTTTTTTTTTTTAAGATTTTATTTATTTGAGAGAGTACATGCGAGTGAGCAGGAGCAGCTGGGAGGGACAGAGGGTAGAGGGAGAAGGAGACTCCCCTGCTGAGCAGGGAGCCTGACACACAACTCAATCTCAGGACCCTGGGATCATGACCTGAGCCAAAGGCAGTTGCTTAACCGACTGAGTCACTAGCCCCAAGTGTTATCTTTTGATATTAATATATATGATATGCTTGATCAGTCAGTCCTTCAGTAGGGTAGAGAATTGGGAACAGAAGGATGAGCTATTCAGAATCAACCAAAATAGCACACTGTTTGAGGGGCCTGTTTACGGATGCCAGCTGGAGGTTGAGATGCACTGAGATGAGCCCCAATCACAAAATGATAACATTTTGTTGAAGGTATTTCATATCTACAACTTACCTATAAAATATCTCAGGGAAGATACTACCATTTGAAATCAGCTTCATTACTTTTCATTATCAGAAAAAAATTGTTCCCCTGTGAAGCCCCCACACCCTGTCCCCAAAACCCAAATCCAGCCAACACGGTCCTTACCTCCAACTCAAATAGACTACCCCTGACTCAAATCTGTTATGGTTCCATGAATTCATTTTTTTTTCTTTTACAAAATCACATCTGAAAGTTACAAATCTATACATGGGGTGTGTTTAATTTCTGGAAGAGCTTACAGTAGTCAGCTTCTAGGCTCTCATCCTAGGTTATTGGTCTCGTAAAGCTATTAACTATCATTGAAACATAGCTCCTTTTTATTGAGGTATAATTGATATATAACATTATATTAGTTTTAGGTGTACAACATAAGATTTGATATTTCAGTGTATTGTGAAATGATCACCACAGTGTAAATTAGTTAACATCTGGCACTGTATATAGTCACAAATTTTTTTTCCTGTGATGAGAATTTTTATTATTTTTTAAAGATTTTATTTATTTATTTGACAGAGAGATTACAAGTAGGTGGGCTGGGGGTGCGGCGCAGTGTGGGAGGGGAAGCAGGCTTCCTGCTGAGCAGAGAGACCAATGTGGGGCTCGATCTTAGGACCACTGAGCCACCCAGGCGCCCCTATGATGATGATGAGAACTTTTAAGATCCATTCTTTTAGCAGCTCTCAAATATGCAGTACACTATTATTAACTGTAGCCTGTTATGCTGTACATTATATGCCACACATTATATCAGCAGCACTTCTTTATTTAGTACTGGAAGTTTGTGTCTTTTGACCTGTGTCACCCATTTCACCTCAAATCACCCCCCCACCCCCCATGCGCGCGCACATTTCAACTTATGCCTTTGGCCACCACCAGTCTGTACTTTGTATCTCTGAGCTTGGGTTTTTGTTTTTGATTTCACAAAAAAGTGAGATCATACGGTATTTGTCTTTCTCTGTCTGACTTATTTCACTTAGCATAATAATGCCCCTCCAGGACCGTCCAGGTTGTTGGAAGTGGAAAGATTTTTTATTTTATGGCTGAATAATATTCCACAGTGTGTGTGTGTGTGTGTGTGTGTGTGTGTGTATCAGATTTTGTTTATCCATTCGTCCATCGATGGGCATTTTATGTTGTTTCCATTTCATGGCCACTGTAAATAATGCTGCAGTGAACTTGGGGTGCAGATATCGTTTACGGTTAGTGTTTTATTTTCTTCGAATAAATACCCAGAAGTGTAATTGATGGATCCTATAATAGTTTTTTTTTTTAATTTTTGAGGAATCTCCCTGTTGTTTTCCATAGTTACCACACCAATTTACATTCCCATCAACAGTGCACAAGAGTTTCCTTTTCTCCATATCCTCCTAATACTTGTTATTTCTTGTCTTTTTGATAATACCATTCTGTTATCTATGCTTACAGGTTGGAGGTGATAGCTCATTGTGGCTTTGATTTACATTTTCCTAACATTAGTGATGTTGTAGATCTCTTCATGTATCTGTTGACCATCTGTGTGTCTTCTTTGGAAAATGTCTGTTCAGATTTTTGCCCTTGCGGGGGGGGTGTGTGTGTGTGCACGTGTACATGTGTGCACACTGTTGAGTTACATGTGTTCTTTATATATTTCGGATGTTAACTGCCCATCAGTTATTTCATTTGTAGATATTATCTCCCATTTGGTAGGTAGCCTTTTCATTTTATTGATGGTTTCCTTTGCTGTGCAGAAGCTTTTTGGTTTGATATAGTCCCATTTGTTAATTTTTGCTTTTGCTGCTATTGCTTCTGGTGTCAGATGGTTGCCTTTTTAAAAGTTTGGTTTAGGGGAGTTGTCTTTATAGTCCAAAATGTTATAATCGTCTTTAAAAGTGTCTCTCAGCTTTATTTTTCTCTTATTTTGTTTGGTAGAATTCTAAGTGCATGAAAACAGCTTTATGAAAAGGAACTTAAATTGTAATTTAATTTCCAACTCAAGAAACACATGAGTTTGCTACCAATTTGGCAGTGTTATGTTATAAGCTGATAGACCATTTCATTTTGTTATTAACATATAAGGTATTACTTATTTCAGGGGTACAGGTCTGTGATTCATCAGTCTTACACAATACACAGCTCTCACCACTACACATGCCCTCCCCAGTATCTATCACCCAGCCACTCCACCCCTCCAACCCCCTCTGCTCTAGCAACCCTCAGTTTGTTTCCTGAAATTAAGAGATTGACTGTTTCTGATGTTATCAGTGTGCTGCTTTCGGAGTATTCCACGTGCTGTTTAATGTAATGATGTCTTACTGGTTTTCTGTAAACTTACATGTTTGGTCTGGTGAAGATTTATTTTTTGAAATATTCTCTTATGAAGTGTGGACATTATCTGTCTTTATACCTAGCTTCTGTGAAAAATTGTCGCTTCATGTTCTGTAGTTTTATAGTCACTAGAAATAGTGTTCTGAGCTTAGGCGCTTTTAAGTAGATACGTTGTGACAGCCAAATTTGTCAAGATATAGTTGAAGATGTGAGTATTGGACTATGAAAATGAGATTTCAGAGGAGTGATGGTAGACCCAGAGTGAGGGTCGATTATACAGGGCCGCTGAAGTTGTAGAGAGTATTATTAGACTGGGGGATCCTGGTGGAGGAACATACGAATGTAGAGAAGTCCGGATTTCCATTTTAGATTTCCTATGATTTTTGAGACAGTGTTGCTTGTGTGTATCAAAATAGAAAGAGGAAGGCAGAGTTCATGGAAGAATGGAGAAAAAGAGGAGGAGGGGAAAGAATACAGTTTTAATTTATCCTGCTAAGTGCTTAAAATTAACAGATCCTATAATGCATCGTGCCAAACGTGACTCAGTTTGAAAGCGAGCTAACATGGAGCAGACATGACTACCTAGGGGACCTGTTCTCAGCAGAGAAGAGACAAGGTTTAATATAACAAGATCCCTTATCTGGGGGAGAGGGGGAGATAACTTGAGAGTTCATACAACATCTTATCTAAGAAACAGTTGCCAAAGCAAATATTGTAATGAAAAGTAAGGTCAGTAGACTTAATGCGATCCTGTCTTATTAACTGATAAGAAAAGCTAGTTTTGGAAATAAATAAATACATACAGGTATACACAACACACACACACACACACACACACACACACACACACACATTTCTTTGAGGGTTAAGAGAAGGTATGATTTTGATGTTGCTTTAGGTAAAACTGTTTATCATGCTATATACAATGATTCCCAAACGTGCATTGACATCAGGATTTTTATAAGACTTACTTTTTTCTGAAATAGTTTTTCCAGTGCATTGAGGAAATTAAAAACAAAATTTAAGTGACTATGTAAAGTCCATACCGGGTATTTTTCCATGAATTCCAACTTGGAACTAAATTTTGTGTTAATTTCTTGTCTGTTCTAAATTTGTGTGGAATACTGAGTAACAGCAACACCAGTATCTTCCTGTATTTTTATTGTCCTTCACAATTTTCACATCTGGTTCACAATCTCATTTTTTCCTCAGAACAACCCCACAAATCAGGTGGGTGCTTTCCTTATTCTTGGAGTGGTAGAGATGGCTCTGCAGGGTTTCAGAACCCGGTGGCACAGTGATCATGGAAGGTGGAAAACATGAGCACTGGGAACCACTGGAACAGCTCTGATTTTGGAAAATAAGTATTTAAATGCTGATCAGTAATTGCTGTTAGAACAAATGAGTCTGGCTGAGCTTTATCAGGGGAACTATGCAGGGTAGCCAGTCTTTGTGAAGCACGCACTTAGACCTGAAATGAAGCTGAGTTTCCAGACTTAGATAAATTCGTTTATGTATACTCATTTGGCCAAAATTACTTACCTTAAAATATCGTCCCTGTGTTCAGAGACGGTTCAAGTTGGAAAGAAGGGCAGTTTTTGGATGCGACAAGAGAATTTTTAAGCCTTCTGAAATCTTTTCATCATCCAAAAATCAGTGTGTCAGAGCCCAGCCTCTGTTTTGTGACCAGACTTTTCCTGTGTCTGTTACATTGGTGAGAGGGCATTATTTGATGATGTGCTCAGAGCAGTCAGGAGAAACCGGTAAGTCACCAGTTCTCGCCTTCTTGGCCCCAGCCTCACTTTTCTTGTGGTGATTTTTTAGTTCCATGAAATAGTTTACCCACAGACACTTCATCAGTGGCTCAATGCCCTAATCTTTTACTTCAAAATCTATTCTCAAAAGATGTAGCCTCGCTCCCCATGAACTATTTCAATTGAGTCCCAAACCTTATATCAAAAGAATGGATCTTCCTAGTGGGAGCAGTTGGGGTGATGAGAGACAGTAAAAGCAGGAAAGGATATGATCCTGTTACTATGGTTCTGAAGTAGCATTTACCCATAATATTTATCCAGTCCATGCAGTAATTATCCAGATTCTGGTACTACCTGGACTCTGTTGGAGGGAAAGACTACCAGAAGACTCAAAGCTAACATTGTAACCCACTAGCAGAATTTATGTTTTTGAAGAAAATAGGTAACACAGCTAGAAATTGTGGTAGCATAGTTTTTGCTTTCTCTGGGAAGCATTTTGTTAAACAAAAGCACAACACTAGAAACTTCAGCTTCATTTCTTTTGATTAAATTTCATTTAATTTTGATTTTGCAATTTCATTAAATTTCATTTAATGAAAAGAAATGAAACTGGGGTTTCTAGTGTTGTGTTTGGAACACATAAAGTTTGAGATCTGGGGCTGGAGATATTTCCTGCTGAACTACACATGGACTTCAGCCCAGTGTCTGGCAATTTGTTACACTGATCGGCTAATTTTTCAGTGTGGTTCTTCTGGGGCTCAGTGTAGAGTCACCCAGCACAAGTGGCCAAGCGGTGTAGCAGCCTGAATTCAGATCAGATCCAAGTGAGGTATAACTCTGGAACCTTCAGGCTTGAGCAGAAAGTTGTTTTTTAATCCAATTAATAGTTGTTTGTGTAATATTATGTGTATATAATATAATATTTGTATGTGTAAATACCCAAATGTGTATGGGTATTTTAACATCTATAACTAACCAAGAAATATGCCGAATGTTCTTTTCTTAAAAACGTTTTAATTGTCGGTGGTGCAGTCGTTTGAGCGAATGAGTCTTGGTTTTAGCTCAGGTCCTGATCTTAGGGTTGTGAGATGGAGCCCTGCCTCAGGCTCCGCACTCAGCATAGAGTCTGCTTGGGATTCTCTCTCCCTCTGCCCTCCCCACCCCCCACTTGTGCTGTCTCTCTAAAAGAAATAAATGAATCTTTTAAAAAATATTTTAATCAAAGAATTGGATTTTAGATGTCTTCAACCCTGTTTGAGGTATTATAATTATATTTGATAGCATCAGTATTGGAATCTATCAAATTGTGTTTGAATTCGGCAGAACATGATGGCCTTTGGACATCTCCCCATGCCTCAGTTTCCATATCTGTAAAATGAGGATGCTAAACACAGCAACTTAATATGGCTTTTGTGGAGATGGGATAAAATCATAGATGTACTATTAATGCACATTATAAAGTGCCTTAAAGTGATATTCTTTTTGCATTTGATATAATTCATTTGCAAGTAGGAAGCCTCAAAACTTCTTTGATCATAACAAATGCATATATATAGCAATATGAACAATTCTCTCTTTATAAGTTATACTTGTGCTGAAATAATGCAAAGTATCAATTGATCTTCTCCACTTAGGGTAATGACTCTACTTTAGAAAACTTATTACTTGGGTTTAGTGCCCTTTACACCATGACAGGAAACCCAGCTGTGCAGATGGACTCATTTGGACTGTCCAGTAGAAGAAAGTACTTACACTCCAGGTAGAATCTGATTTGAATGACTCGAGCAATGACTAGTTCTGTATAATAAATGGATTTCCATGGTTACAGTTTCTATTAATAAACTTTATTCAATATAAAGAATACTATTGAGCAAGAAATTCTGTATAGTGAAAATTTTCTATTTTCCTTTATTTGTTCATTATATGTATTACATTTGAATATCTTTTTTTAAAAAAATTATGTTATTTTAGTCACCATATAGTACTTCATTAGTTTTTGATGTAGTGTTCCATGATTCATTGTTTCCCTATATATTTGAGTATCTTTATGGTGTTAAATCTTTTAGTGTTTTCTTCTCTCTCTCTCTCTCTGTCTTTCTCTTTCTCTCTCTCGGCAGGGGTGGGGGGTGCGGTGTAAAAAGGATTATTATATAGGCTGGGGTTTGTGAGCTGAAGATGTACATTTTTGAGCCAAATACCATGGCTATCAGGGAATTAGCTTCTTTTCACTAAATCAGTGAGTTTCGTCCAGTGGTCCACTCCTGCTAGCTAATTGGAGTCTTGGTCTTGGCCTTTTCACTTTGCTTGTGGTTGCCAACTTCTTGCCATGTTCATATTGGGTGATGCCCAAATGGTGGTACCTTTCTGAGCCTGGTACCACCCTCAAGAAGTAATTTTATCAGAAAGTAATTTTATCAGAAATAAATAAATGTACCTATTTACCCACTTCAGTCCCCACCCAGACTCTGTCTCAAATGAGCACCTCACCCGGATTTGTTGTCTTTGTGTATGTGTGTGTGTTTATATGTGTGTTTGTGTGTGTGTTTAAGCAATTGGGAAATAAATTCCTTTGATTTCATACCCTGTTCCTCTCTTGGGTCAGAATATCTCATCAATATTAATGTTCCACCTTGAATGAGGATGCTGTACTGGTTTGTAATTCAAACTGGGCACAGGTGGTGACATGATCTTAAGAGGGTGAAAGCCCCAAATCCCTTAGGTTATTAAGAGAAACCCTCTCATTCTCTAATTGTTTAGCCATTTGTCGCCTGCATAGTGAAAAAGATTGCCCTTCAATTCAGTCTGGTCCCTTTAAATTTGACCAAAAGCTCATCAGCCAGTTATCTTGTGGATGGATGGATGGTTGAAGCTGTACCTTTAATTCTTTTCTCATTTGGTTACTAAATTGGCAAGTGAAGCAGGGAACCTGGTTGTTACCTCCCACTCTCTAATTTCATTTTTTTGGGTAATCTCTCAGGCTTTATTGTCTCTTGATTTGCTCTCTCTCTCTCTCTCCCTCCCCCCTTTTTTTTTCACATGCCGTATCAGTGGTTGGTTCCCATGTGACCCAGGTCATCCAGGCTCCATGGCCACCGAGTTCCCTGGAGTAAACCTTTGTTACAAATTATAGATCTTGTGACAAGCAAACATAATCGGTGTGAGAGAGATGGCCATTATTTATTTTACTTATTTATTTTTTTAACAGCATGGTCCTATGATAATAGATAGGACTTTGAGGTATATAGGTTTACATACATATGTCTGGCTAGAGAAAATTCTCATTGACGAAAATCCTTGACTTATACAATAAATTAAGAATGTGAATGTGATGTGGGAAGAGGCACCAATATTCGTTTAAATCAGAAGTCTTACAAAAAGGAAGTATTTCAACCAATGAAGGGAAAAGTAGAGGTGATGGAAAGTTTGAACATACCTGTCTTACAGTGAGTGGGCTGTGGCTGGGGTTGTGCCAGAATTGCCCTGCTCCAGTCTGGCACACTTGAAGTTTGGTTAAAAAGAAATACAAGGCATTTTTCTCTGTGGTAAAGATACATCCCCTAGGCTTAGACAAAGGGAAAGTCTCTTTTGCATTAAACTCATAAAACCATAAAATCTTCTGCCCTTTGGACTGGAATGATTCACCTTGATCCCACATTCAAGGCCTCAAGCTATTCATGCCATTTGACTTTTCTCTTTTTTTATTAAGAGACTTTGTGTTGAAAGTACTAGATACCAGCTCTGGCTAGCTTAAGCAGAAAGGGCATTCGTTAGCTGGGCCCTAGAATATTTTATCATGTCAAAGAAATTCCTTGGTAGCCAAGCCAGAACTTGTAGACCTGCTCATTCTTCAGAATGCTACCAGAGATGTGTCTGCTCTACCAGTTTCCTCTCAGTGTCTCTCTTTCAGACATTTTTACCCCAAGTGGGAATCTGGTACCATTTAGGTTAGGCATCGGTCACCACAGCTGTGCTCTGTCTCTGTCTCTGTCTCTCAAATAAGTAAATAAAAATCTTAAAAAAAAAAAAAAAAAAAAAACCCACTCAGATAACTTTAAGATATTGATTTTTAAAAAAAAGATTTTATTTATTTGACAGACAGAGATCACAAGTAGGCAGAGAGGTAGGCAGAGAGAGTGGGGAGGCAGGCTCCCCGCTGAGCAGAGAGCCCGATGCGGGACTCGATCCCAGGACCCTGAGTCCGTGACCTGAGCCGAAGGCAGAGGCTTAACCCACTGAGCCACCCAGGTGCCCCAGATTTTGATATTTGTAAAAATTGAAAAGAGTAATGCCAGTTTGGGGACTCTGCATTACTTATTTCAGGAAAAGGGAGATAGAGGAGGGGCCCCGACATGGTGACAGGGGTAAAGACACCTGGGCCTCCGTAGCACCCCTTCACCTGTTTCAGTTCTCTCTGTGGAACACGGAGCGTCTCCTTCCATGCTGCAGTGCCACACCTGCAGCGCCTCACAGCCGTGCTGTGATGCTGGGAAATGCGAGTGCTCCATTCAGAGCCCTCATTTCTAACTCACAGCAAAACTGCGGGTACAGTAAGATTAGGACTCAAGCCACAAAGACAAAAGCCAGGTAGTAAAGGGGAAGGGGAGAAAAAAATTGTATTCAGATTTTTGACTAAGGAAAAAGCCATGACAATTCATTGTAAACCTGAGCCCTGACTTTCCTAGCAGCTAGAAGAGCAGTGAAAACAGTCTGGTAGCAGTCAACATCCCAGTTCATGAAAAGATGAAAATATTTGCTGAACTTAAGATCCTGTTTTTGAGTTTGGGAATCCTTTTGGTCTTGGTTTCCTAGTTAAATTCTGTTTTCCTTATCCTAGATATTTTTATTACTATTTTTTAAAAACAGTTTTAGAAATATTTATTTATTTGACAGAGAGAGAGAGAGAGGTGAGGGACAGAGAGAAGGGAGAGAATCCTCGAGCAGAGTCCCTGCTGAACGCAGAGACCACCTGGGAGTTGGATCCCAGGACCCTGAGCTCATAACCTGAGCCGAAATCGAGAGTTGGCCTCTCAGATGACTGAGCCATCCAGGCTCCCCCTGGATAGTTTTAAGGCATCTTCTGTGATTATGGTGTGGGCTTTCTGAAACGCTTTTGGGAACAAACTGGGGTACAAATATAATTAAATAACAAAATGAAGAACAAAGAAATGAAGAAGTTAGAAGATAATTTCATTATTGCCAAAAATGAAAGGAATTTCCTGGGGAGGAAAACATGGCTAAATTAGTAAAACAGCTTCTCTGTTTCCATGGTTGCATTCTTACTACACTTACATGTAGAGAGCTGAAGAAAATGTAGCTGTTACTTTTCATACAGTTTGGAGTATTCATAAGCAAATATGAGCCTGAATGAACCACCTTTGTGATCTTGAGGAATAAGGCCCCCTGTGGTTTGTTGGTATAGGATGAATGTTAATCAGTTAATTTAGCCAACAGTGATGCAGAAATGTCATAAGAAGTACTCAGAAATCATCGGGTACCTGGCTGGCTCTGTCTTTGGGGCATGGGAATTCTTGATCTGGGGGTTGTGAGTTCCAGCCCCATGGTGGGTATAGAGATTACTTAAAAATAAAATTGTTAGAAAAGAAAAAGACTTACTCAAAATCACAGCATTTTTCAAACATTCTCTACTTTAAACCTGAAGTTTTAATTTCTTAGCTAAAATCCTCCATTATTTGATGAGGCAGGCAGAAGAAGAAGCAGGCTTACTGCTGAGCAGGGAGCCCAATGTGGGACTCAGACCCAGGACCCTGAGATCGTGACCTGCGCCGAGAAGGCAGGCTCTTAACCAAGTGAGCTACCCAGGCGTGCCTCCAATTTTTATTCTCATTTGAAAGTTTTGTTTGGAGATGAAATTATAAAAGGAAAGGTAAAATTTAATAGCTGTTTAATTCCTTCAGGAACTTTATATATAGAATCCAGGTTCTTGGTCTGTTTGGGCATAACAGAGTTTACAGAAATCTAAAACAGAGATGAACGTGTTGCCTGTCCTGATAGCAGAATTACAGAAACATGAAACCTCAGCATTTTGCAGATCATTGAGATGCCATTTTTGTGTGTGTTCAGAATATTTCATGAATAATGTTTAGATGGACTCCATATAAACCCAATTTGTATTAGAACTGAAATACTTTTATTCTGTACAGAAAACTTGAACTCAACTGTAAATAAAAGCATATTTAAGTGTTTATAGTGGGCAACAGAAAGCACTGGAAAATCTAGTGTTAGTAGTGCTTCCAGTCCTTTTTTATAGTACTAAAATATACGAAGCAAAAGGAATTCTGATTTTCTATGCAGAAGATCTGCTCTTAGAGCCTGTGTTTTCTGTCTGCTGTTCCAGGCCAACATAGCATCTTCCACTGTCAAATCGAGTTAGCTGTGGTACAGATCACGGAGGTCTCTAAAGCTATTTTTCCATTAAAAGCAAGGCATTTAAAAATAAATGAATAAATGATTACAGTGTACACCGCTGATGCTTTCAGTTTGCTCTTTTGTATGAATTCTGTTTTTTAGGGTGGCATTTTAGGGTGGCAATCCAGAGTGAATGGGAGAAAATGATCCAGAAAATCAGGTCTGTTTTCACATTCTCCCGTGAAACCTTCATTTTCCCTAATGAAGTGATTCAGCACTCCAGAATGAGAAATCCTAATATGTAGATAAGAGAATCCCAAGATGCATTTTAAAATGGGGTCATTTTAAAAAGTGAAAGGCGCAATGCACTTGCGTGGAAGTGTCTTTGGACTCTCTTAGGTGTGGGAGGTGAATGATGAGTGGCTGATTCATGAGCTGTACTAACCCCTTTTATAGTGTATTTTAGAGTCCAATAAAAAGGAGGAGGAAAGTGTTTTGTGGTAGTGTTTCCTAGTATAAGAGATGATAATAAAATAAATTTTTTACATGGAAAGTAATTTAGCAGGGACTCTAAATTACTTCGTGTGTGTGTGCACACATGTGAGTGTGTGTGTTTTGTTTTGTTTTCCTCCTATGATTATCCTTCTCCTAAACCACAGGAAGAGGCAGTATCTCTCACAGTGGTCGGTTGAAGCCATGGTTGCTTGGACACAGGTTTTAAGTTTGAGTGTCCAAAAGTATGCATGCACTGAGTATGAAGTTTTTATTGATAAGAGGTTACATTTCAGGTTATATTTCACATTTGATTGGGAAATTGGTTCACTTTTATGGTTAAAAAAAAAATCATCTTCTACCTCCAAATAAGAGGGGGATTTTTTTTTAAAGCCCCTCAAATGTTTCTTTCTGAATTAACTCACTGTGCTGTGTTCTTTGTCTATGAGCTAAGAATTCTTCCTATACCAACCTTTTGGAGTGGGAACCAAAGTGATGTTCAAATAGTTAAACATTTCTCCAGGTAGTACAGTAGGATTTCAAAAGTAAAGGCAATGTATGGACAACTATTAGAATAAATAGAGCCAAACTGATTTTAGAAGGACAGATCAGGAAATATCCCAGGATAGGGAGGAATAAACAGATTAAAAGATATAGAGGTTAACATCTTGGAAGATCAACACCCCTCTGTTAGGATTTTTAGAAGCCGATCATAGTCGTAACAGAGGGGAGGAGATAATCAATGACATATCATTGAAGAATTCTCCACAGGGCTGAAAAATCATGCCAGTCTTCAGACTGAAAGGATTTACCGTGTGCTGAGTCAGATGGAAAAAATCCAATACTCAGTTATTTCTACCCTGAGAGCTTCATGGAATAAAGAGCAAGTACCTACTACAGAGAAAAAAAATAAGTTAAAAAAAGCGTAAGAACTAGATTAGAATCACATTTCCCATAAGCCCCATTAGATTCTAGAACATAATGAAGTGATACTTAGATCTCAGGGAAAATAATAATTTGAGCCAATATTCTATGTAACCAAGCTATTTGTTAGTTAAGGTAACAATAAAAGGGGTGCCTGGGTGGCCCAGAAGATTAAGTATCTGCCTTTGGCTCTGGTCATGATCTCAGCATCCTGGGATCAAGCCCAACATCCAGCTCCCAGCTCAGTAGGGAGCCTGCTTCTCCTCTCCCTCTGCCTCTCCACCTGCTTGTGCTCTCTCTGTCTCTCTCTGTCTCTGTCTCTCTCTAAAATGAATAAATAAAATCTTAAAAAAAAAAAAAAAGAAGGTAACAATAAAAATATGTTCAAGGGGTGCCTGGGTGGCTCCGTCTATAAAGCATTCGACTCTTGGTTTCTGTTCAGGTCATGATCTCAGTGTCCTGAGATTGAGTCCTGCCTCGGGCTCCATGCTTAGCAGGGTGTCTGCTTCTCCCTCTCCCTCTCCTCCTTCCCATTCTCAAACAAATTCAAATAAAATCTTTAAAAAATATGTAATTTCAAATATGCAGGTATTGTCTAGACTTCTATATGAAGAAATAAATCTGGGGAGTTATTTCAACGACGTGGTAAAGGAATCCAAGAAATCATAATACCTGAGATATAAGAAAGAGATGTATTTAGGGTGCTTGAGGGGCTCAGTCAGTGAAGCGTCTGCCTTCAGCTCGGGGCATGAGTTCGGGGTCCTGGGATGGAGCCCCGCATTGGGCTCGCTTTTCAGTGGGGAGTCTGCTTGTCCTTCTCCCTCTATCCCTCCCCCTGCTCTCTTTCTTGCTCTCTTCTCTCCCAAATAAATAAATAAAATCTTTTTTTGTTGGATTTTTTGTTTTTGGTTTTAAAAATAATTTTATTTATTTGAGAGAGAGAGAGCCACAGAGATAGAACAAACAGAGAGGAGGAGAGGAGGAAGCAGACTCCATGCCAGGACCCTGGGATCATGACCTGAGCTGAAGGCAGATGCTTAACTGACTGAGCACCCCAGGCCCCCTAAATAAAATCCTAAAAAGAGAGAGAGAGAGAGATGTAGGTGAAGTGAAGCGAAGGAGCAACAACAAAAAATGGAATTAATGTGACCTTGACTCTTGGGACATTTTCCTTTAAACAGGAGAGACTTAGCGGTATAGGATTGCGTTTCTTCCCCTGTGAGTCTGTTCACAATACTTGAGTTCATGGTTAAAAATATTTATGTAATTATAATCTCGTAAGTGCCATCTATTGCTTTTTGGTCTCCTACAATCAACTACTGAGAAAGTATAGAGCATTGTCTAGTTACAGAAAAGAGCTTAACTTTTAAAAAAAATTTTTTTTGAGAGAGAGTACACATGAACTGGTGGGAGGGGAAGTGGGAGAGAGAGAATCTTAAGCAGTCTCCACAGCCATGTGCAGAGCAGGACCCAGGGCTTCATCTATTGACTGTGAGATCATGACTTGAGCCGAAATCAAGAGTTGGATACTTAACTAACTGAGCCACCCAGGCACCCCAAGAGTTTAATGGTTTATAAATAAACCCTGAGAATGTAAAATAATACTATAACAAAAATCCAGAAATACAAGGTGACCGTATTATCTTTTATTTAAAAAATTAAAAATTTTTTGTTGTTGCTTGAATATTATACTTTATTTTTATTTTAATTCCAGTTAGCATACAGTGTTGTAATTTCAAGTATACAATATAGTAATTTCACAGTTCATACATCACCTGGTGCTCATTATGACAGGTACACTCCTTAATGTCCATCACCAGTTTCCCCCATCCCCCCTCCCAGCTCCCCTCTGGTGACCATCAGTGTGCTCCCTAGGGTTCAGAATGTTTCTTGGTTTGCCCCCCGCCTCTTTCTCTCTCTTTTCTTTGGAAGTAAAATAGTGACCATCAGAAGAATGGAAAAACGTACATTTTAGAATATTTTTTTTCCAGACAGAGTCGTTTTGGAGAAAGGAAAATTTTTATTTTATACTTTAAAAAAAAAAACCAATATGTGTGTATTACTTTCTTAGTTTCCTATTATTTTCTTAGCTTAAAAAACTTAAGGGGCACTTTCATCAATAGGGGATTGTTCAATTATAGTTCTTTCTTATAATGCAACATAGTAAACGAATGGAAGAGATTTTATATATGTACTGAAATCAAGATTTTAAGTGAATCAATTAAACTGACTTGTAGAATGAAATGGATGGCATGATGTAATTTAAGCAAAACATCTATATTTATATAATTTCATGTGAGAAAAAGTCTAGAAGGCTACGTAGCTACTCTCACTTCTTTTTCCAGTTCTGCACATATATAAAGGTTTACAGAGGCTTTCTATCCCTTCTGCAGCTATGACACTCAGTGAAGGTATTTTGAAAAATGAGATTGTTTGAAGCCCTGAGAAGGGAATCATGTGCCCAGGATCAGCCCGGAAGCAGGTAGCAGAATCGGAAGTATAATCCTCTTAGTAGTGGTGTTGCTAGGTTCTGGGAAAGTTAGCCTCGTCTCCTCATTTCTACCAGCTCTCTGAAGCCCTCCCAAGTAATTAATCATCACAACTACAACAAGGGTAGTGACTGATATCTGTATTAAAGTTTATGTGAAGTGTGCATAAAAGTATCTTCGGGAAAA
Organism: Enhydra lutris kenyoni; assembly: GCF_002288905.1. Lineage (NCBI taxonomy): Eukaryota > Metazoa > Chordata > Mammalia > Carnivora > Mustelidae > Enhydra > Enhydra lutris. Next base: position 11,139,083 of record NW_019154108.1, on the reverse strand, counting down.
AATACATATTCCTGACGTCTTGGTGGGAGGTGGGGATGACCAAGCAAACCTCTGTAAAGGAGGTTACAATTGAGAAAAGCCTTGAACCATGGGGCATAGTTTCTGACAGACCAAGATGGGGGCGGAGCTGTGGCCAGAGTCATCTCCGTAGTTCAAGGGCACCCAAAACAACCCAGGTGACCAATGCCGCCTTTCCTGTCACTGTTCATGTTGCTATCACAGAAATAATTCATGCACACTTGATAAATAGGGGAATGATACTGAATGTGCCCATCTCTGGCTTCCAGGTGATTTTTCTTGACATGTTAATGGTTTTTGTTACCGAGCGTAGCAGCTGATCCCAAAGTACAGCAACCTACAAACACGACCCATCGCGAACCTTGGGCCCTTCGCTGCTCTTCTCCTTCGCTCGATTGGGCCACAGTTCCCTGGAGTCTTTCTACATTTCTGTAACATAGACAGCCTTCTTTCAAGCTACCTTCCCCTTTACTTTAAAAGTTTTGTTGTGTGTTTGCTGTTTTCTTTCTTTATTAAGGGTTTAAAATGTCTTTTTTCTAAGGTTTTTTAAAAATCTGAATTTCTTTAGGGCTCTGGTTACAATATTTTATAGTTCTTGAGTGTTCTGCCTTATAATCCCTCATAGTGTAAGATTTTACAGACCGTGAGATATTTCAGGAATGTATATACATGTGTGTATGTGTGCATTTTGTTAAGTATCGTAGACCTCTAGTTTAGCTGATACAGAGAGCAGGGAGGGCTGCCCTATAGAACTTTCCGTGATGGAAATGCTTTAGGTCTTGCTCGTGGCCACTCGCCACTGTGGCTGTTTAATTTTAAGATCACTAAATTAAATACCAGATTGTGTTCCTCACTTGCACAGGCCACACTGCAAGTACTCAGCAGTCACCGGGGCCTCAGGACTCCCAGGTGGGCAGCCCATCTGGAGGGGGTTGGATTTGTGCACCCCTGTGATGACCAAGCAGTCTTTTCTCAGCATTCCCTGTTGAGAGGTTAGGCATTCTGGAGGAGAAGTTGCAGAGGAGGTTCCAGGACAGTGTCAGGAATTTGGAATCCTGGGGAGAGATGCTGCCTTGAGCCTGAGGAGTGGAGCGGGCTGTCTGTGAATATGTGTCTCCCCCAGAGGCTCACTGCCACCCCGCTGAGGACCACAGCTGCATTTAATTAACCTGTGCAGTTAGGTATGGTTATGTGTCCCTAGCCAGATGATAAATAACTTGAGAGCAGGAATTGTATTTTATAATTCTGCGTCTTCCTCTGTGAATAACACTTCACTAACATATAAAGGAAGGGCATCATCATCTGGCTGGAAGACAAAGTGTTATTCCTATTCCCGCAGAAATTGAGAACAGTTCTTCACTTGCAGTGAACTGGAAGGGATTACACGTGGTGTGATAAGAACAGAAACTGATGGTAGGGCTTATGATATTTCCAATTATACTAGATAAAAAAGTGTTAGGTTTTGTTTTCTGTAGTTGTACGCTTTATACCTCAGCCTTGCACTTAAGAGCAGATCTGTTAATGAGATATAGGAGTTTTGTTTTTTGTGTTTTTTTTTCCCCCCAAGTTGTAGTTCACAAGACCTATTTTGAGAACTGGGAGTGTAGAAGCCTAATGCAAAAAAAATTTAAAAACCAACCAAACAACAACAACAACAACAACAACAACAAAACCTTTGTTGCAGAAACAGATTTATAAGGATTATTTTTTAACGATATTATCTATTTGAGAGAGAGCCAGAGAGATCGCACAGGGAGAGGAAGACTCACCACTGAGCAGGGAGCCCCACTTAGGCCTCGACCCCAGGGATCATGACATGAGCTGAAGGCAGATGCTTAACCGACTGAGCCACCCAGGCGCCCACAAAATCAGATTTAATGTCATGTTTCACTTTGCAGTACTCTGTGCATCACTGTACGTCTGCCATAGCTGATAACCTGATTTCCTTCCTTCGTATGCGTCTTCATCACTCTTTCTTTACTTTACATCTGTTTAAGTAGACACACAGTGTAAACATAAATTCCAAATTATGTAGTGACAAAGGTTTCACGAGCAAGTTTTTTTTTTTTTTAATATTTTATTTATTTATTTGACAGAGATCACAAGTAGGCAGAGAGGCAGGCAGAGAGAGAGGGGGAAGCAGGCTCCCCGCTGAGCAGAGAGCCCGATGTGGGGCTCGATCCCAGGACCCCGGGATCATGACCTGAGCCGAAGGCAGAGGCCTTAAACCACTGAGCCACCCAGGCGCCCCTCACGAGCAAGTTTTAACTGATTTGTAGAATTCCATGTTTTTACAGTAACATTTACAATGAGGCATAGTTCACTATGCCAGCGATCTAGCATTTATTGTCTTGCAGGTTAAATGCAGTATTCTGTTCCGTGAGATATTTTAAGGTACTAACATTTAAAGCACAGAGTGGTGTGTGAGGCCGGTCAGCGTCCCAGTGTGACTTGAAGGAGCACTTCCTCTGTGCCGGGTGTATTCTTTTAAGGGAGCCCTCAGGCCTCATTGTAATTCACACTGCATCCCGCGCTACTGGAGAACTAATGAAAATGCTGGCACTACAAGGCTTTATTTTACTGTTGAGAATTCTCAGTGGTTACAGTATTATGTAGTGCCTAATTCTCCTGGGGTTGCCTTTTTTTTTAAATAGTGATTTTTATTTTCAGTCCAGTGATCCATTTCGTTCATTAACCCCCTAACCACTGGGTAAGCATCATGTCACAAAAGACCTTCCGAAGGAAGAGGCCTGCATTGGATTTATTATAACTGTAGATGTCCTAATAATTTCTAAACCTCAATATATATTTTCTCATTGGAATGAAAAACTGGCTTTTAAGTCAAACTATGAGACGATCAGGGTGCATGAGTGTGAGAGCAAATATGTGTTTTTCCTATGGTATGCTCTCATTTAACACAACTGTTGCCATAGCAGAATTAGGTGAAATTTCATAAAATCTGCTCGTGGCTCCCGAGGAGAAACTAAACTAGGGCATAAGGATTTTAATGTCACTTTGTCCCCTTTTACTTGATTTCCCATCCTTAACATGGCATAAACACTGAGTGGACCCTTCATTTTGAAAAATTGATTTGCTATGGGAAGTTGACTGGTATTAGATCCTGTGTGTGATCTGTACCGAATTGTGCACAAAGTAGTAATTGTCATTCATGCCATGCCTTTGTGTGTCACATGCCATATCTGATGAACAACAGGCGTCCCAGATGACTAAGGCCATTTTGAAATGTGAGAGATATTATCTCTAGGATATTATGAAATGTGTTATGATCTCATTTTGATATTTTCCCTTGCACTTTAAAGCAGTACTTTGTTGTGTGTACAAACCTGAGTGTGTATATGCATGCATTTTAAAAAGCTATGTTGAGAATTACTACGGCGATTCTTATTTGAGTCTTTAAAAATATTCCAGCTGTGTTTTGTATGTGGTGTTCCCTGCGATAGGGATTTCTATTTTCTTACTTTATGAAGTCCATGTGTTGTTGCTGCTGATGTCAACTGCCCAGCTACTACAGAAGCTGCTTTCTGGACAGCATCTTTATTACAGTCTCCACGCGTCCACACGCTATATAAAAGAAGCAGGAAACAGAAGAGAAAACATACCTCTTTGAAAGTGGAATGTCAGCTGGAGTGAGAAGGAGGTAAAAATGATTCATAGTTTGAGGGAGAAAGATTGCTTTCAGGGATGATTGAAGACCAGAATCTGAGTGTATCAAATACCATGCTTGTCAACGACTCAGCATTCTCACTGAGAATACGGAGTCTATAATTTGAAAAATTCTTTGGAATAAAAGGCATTAATTAGAAACTTAAAGTATTTAGATGAAAATATGCAACATGTGAAAAATATCTCTCTGAATTAGGATGCTGAGTAACTGAGAAGGGTACTGCCATAAGGGAGAATTTTTTTTTTTAAAGATTCTATTCATTTATTTGTCAGAAAGAGAGAGAACATGAACAGGGGGAAGTGGCAGGCAGAGGGAGAAGCAGGCTATCCACTGAGAAATGAAGCAGATGCAGGACTGGATCCCAGGACCCTGGGATCATGGCAGACACTTAACAGATTGAGCCACCCAGGTGCCTCGTAAAAGAAATTTATACACACGCACATACACATTAGAACTTTACTGTCAGGGCACCTGGGTGGCTCAGTCCATTAAGTGTCCGCCTTGGGCTTACATGCACTCCATGGGGCTTCCTGCTCAGTGGTGAGTCTGCTTCTCCCTTTCCCTTTACCCCTCCTCTCTGCTTGTGTTTGTCCCCTGCCCCCCCCACCCCATAACAAACGAACTAACTAAATAAATAAATCTTAAAAAAAAAAAAAGAATTTCACTGTCAAATATCGTACTCACTAGCCATATTTGGCTACTTAAAATAAAAAATCGAATTCATAATCAGTTTATTCAGTGGCACTAATCATATTAATTGCCGCGTGTGACTAGCGACTACCATATTTAATGGTGCAGATATGGAACATCTCTGTCACTGCAGAAAGTTATACAGCAGTGCTGGCATGGAAGAATTTCTTAATCAGGAGAGACATAAGCAGCATGATAGTATTCCCTAATTATAAAAATAAGCCGAACAGTGTAATAGTGCCACTGTATTTTGCAGCTAACTTTGCCCGAGGACATAATGGTAACCTGAGAGTTATAAACACTGAACCTGTCCCCAGCTCTGCTTTAAACTTCTCTGTGGTATTTGGACCTATTATTGCGTCTCTCCAAACTTAAAACCTGCCTTGCATGTGTTTCATAGACCAGCCTGACTCCTGGTTCCTTGTTTCCTTTGTCATTTTTTTCTTAAGCTAGAATTTCTTTATGTAGCTTAAAAAAAGCCTGTGTTAGTTTTTGTATTGAATGTACCCATGCAAGCTACATCTTTCTGGGGGTGGGTATGGATTATAGAGAGAAATCCAGTTTTTCTCGTTCAACCTCGGTTTCCCTACTTGTTTAAAAAAAAAAAAAAGATTGATATTACTAACCCACAGATCATAACAGTGTGAGAATTAATGAATTGATCATATGATTATAGGGAACAATAGTAAAAATCTTAAGCAGAGATGTCTGGATAAGATGATCTAGAAAAGCAGTGGCTCTTAAAGGTTTAGTTAATTATCAAATTAAAAAATCCTAAAGCATTCCTCAAATTAGTGTTTAAATACCATGATACTGAAATTTTTTATGTTTCTGGACAGTGCTTCATTTTCAGACATTAGAAAACCTGTAAGGCCCAAATTTTTAGGACTGAAGATCAATATAACTTTGTTGTAGGTGTTCATAGATATTGAAATAGTCCTAATTATGTCATTTTCTGAAAAGCTCAAAATACTTGGACAGTGTGTTATTTAACTTTACAACATCTCTATGAGATGGGTAAGGGGCAGTTATAATAATTATTCTATAATAAGAGTTAAAATTTTTAAAAATTTTCTTTTTTTTTTTTTTTTAAAGATTTTATTTATTTATTTGACAGAGATCACAAGCAGGCAGAGAGGCAGTCAGAGAGAGAGGAGGAAGCAGGCTCCCTGCTGAGCAGAGAGCCCGATGCGGGGCTCGATCCCAGGACCCTGAGATCATGACCTGAGCTGAAGGCAGCGGCTTAACCCACTGAGCCACCCAGGCGCCCCTTAAAAAATTTTCTTAAGATTAAATAAATTATTGGTGTTACTTTGTTCTCTAGCAGGCAGACCAAAACAATGTAACACCTATTATTAACACTAAACTCATTATTGAACACGGTATTGCTAATTATCTCATTTAAATTGACAATAATCCTTTTTATTTTTAATTAGTAAGACAAATTGATTTCAAAGAATTTTAGGATGATAAGATGGAGAACAAAAACCAAATGTAGAGTTTCTCAGGAGAATAATAGTGTAGAATTTTTGTATATAAGCAAGATAATATATTAGGAGATGTTCTAACATCATTTATTCCAATAATGAATTGAAGTTTTAAATTTTAATGAACTGCTAATTGAAGATTTAGGATAATAGTTATCATTAATGAATGTAAAAAGAATATTGGAGCTTTATTTGTGAAACTATGTCAGGCCACTAAATTGCTCCTTAGTCTAAATGATGTTAATGTAGTTTCTAAATTTATCTGAAAAAATTTTAATATCTGACTCTAAAATCCTACTTCAATAATTCATTCATTTTTTAAGGATATTTCCTAGGATAATGGAAATTTCTAAAAATTTCTGAAATGTATTCAAAAAAATTTAAAATAGAAAGTATAATTAAAATAGGCCTTACTTCTTTTAGAAGAAACATTGACTCCAGATGATACTTTTAATTATTTTCATGAAATCAGATAAGTATTGTTAGAAAACACACATCTTGTTTTTCTTCCTCTGTGAAACTCATACATAAAGATAGGTCAGTAGAATAGAGGTCTTTGAACTTTTTAACCATTGGAACCTAAATTGCCCTTCAGCTAATATAAAAAATGTGCTCTAGATATTAAGATTTATGGCTATTTGGGATTTTATGCTGCCCTTCAGCTGGAACTGCAGGCAGTCCCTGAGAAGGGAAGACAGTAAGTCAGGTATCACCAGTGAGTACTAGACCTATACAAAAGGATGTGTGATTATCAGAATCAGATACTTTATGTATTTCTTTAAAAAATTTTTTTAAAAAGATTTTATTGAAAAAGAGAGTGCATGCATGCAAGCATTAGGGGGTGGGGAGGGACAGAGGGAGAGGCAGACTCCCCAGTGAGTAGGGAGCCATGTATGGGTATGTAATCCCATGTAAATGTAAATCCTAGTATAGTTAACATACAATGTGATATTAGTTTCAATATATGATATATAGTTTACAATATAGTGATTCAGCACTTCCGTACATCACCCAGTGTTCATCAGGACAGGTACACTCCTTAATCCCCACCACCTGTTTCCCCCATCCCCCTACCAACCTCCCCTCTGGTAACCAGCAGTGTGTTTTCTGTAGGTGAGAGTCTGTTTCTCGAGTTTTCTCTTATTTTCCTTTGTTTGTTTGTTTTGTTTATTAAAAATTCATATGTGAGTGAAATCGTATGGTATTTGTCTTTCTCTGACTGGCTTATTTCACTTAGTATTATACTCTCTACCTCTATCCATTTTGTTGCAAATGGCAAAATTTCATTCTTTTTTATGACTGCATAATATATATATACATAAAACTCACATCTTCTTTATCCATTCATCTGTTGATGGACACTTGGGCTGCTTACATAATTTTGCTATTGTAAAAATTGTTGCAGTAAACATAGAGGTGCATGTAATGCTTTGAATTAGTGTTTGTGTATTTTTTTTTTTTTTGCAAATACCCAATAGTGTGATTATTGCACAATTCTCTTAATTTTTTGAGGACTCTCCATACCGTTTTCCACAGCGGCTACACCAGTTCACATTCCCACCGACAGTGCACGAATGTTCTTTTTCTCCATATCCTCTCCAATACCTGTTGTTTCTTGTGTTGTTGATTTTAGCTGTTCTGGCAGGTGTGAGGTGATATCTCATTGTAGTTTTGACTTGCAAAAGTCACCCTGATGATGAATGATGTTGAGCATCTTTTTATGTGTCTGTTGGCCATCTGGATGTCTTTGGAGAAATGTCTGTTCATGTCTTCTTCTCATGTTTAATTGGATTAGTTATTTTTGGGGGGTATTGAGTTGTACAGTTCTTGATATGTTTTCAACACTAACCCTTTATTGGATATGTCATTTGCAGATAATCTTCTCCCTTTCTGTAGGTTATGTTTTGGTTTTGTTGACTGTTTCCTTAGCTGTGCAGAAGCTTTTAATTTTGATGTAGTCCCAGCCGTTTATTTTTGCTTTTATTTCTCTTGCTTCATCAGATATTACTGGAAAAATGTTGCTATGGCCAATGTTAGAGACATTACTGCACGTGTTCTCTTCTAGGGTTTTTATGGTTTCAGGTTTTACATTTACGTCTTTACTCCATTTTTAGTTTATTTTGTGTATGGTGTAGGAAAGCGGTCCAGTTCCATTCTTTTGCATGTAGCTGTCCAGGTTCCCCAACACCATTTGTTGAAAAGACTGTCTTTTTTCTACTGAATATTCTTCCTCCTTTGTTGAAGATTGGGAGGAAATTAATCCTAGAAGTAAGCTTGTAAGTGTGGGTTTAGATCTGAACTCTCTATTCTGGTCTTTTTTTTTTTTTTTTTTTTTTAAGATTTTATTTCTTTATTTGACAGAGAGAGAGATCATAAGTAGGCAGAGAGGCAGGCAGAGAGAGAGGGAAGCAGGCTCCCCGCTGAGCAGAGAGCCCGATACGGGACTCTATCCCAGGACCCTGAGATCATGACCTGAGCCGAAGGCAGAGGCTTTAACCCACTGAGCCACCCTGGTGCTCCTATTCAGGTCTTTTGATCTATGTGTCTATGTTTATGCCAGTACCATCCTGCTTTGAGTCCTACAGCTTTGTAATATGTCTTGGAGTCCAGAGTTGTGATACCTCATTTTGTTTTTCTTTTTCAGGATTGTTTTGGCTATTCAGTGTCACTTGTAGTTCCATATCGCAAGATTGTTTTTTCTAGTTCTGTAAAGTATGCTGTTGGTTCTTTGATACGGATTCTATTAAACATATAGGTAGCTTTGGGTAATACAGACGTATTAGTAATTCATCCAATCCATGAGCATGGAATGTCTTTACATTTCTTTGTGTCATCTTCAATTTCTTTAATCAGTGTTTTTTAGCTTTTAGACTGCGGGTCTTTCACCTCTTTGGTTAGGTTTATTCCTAGATATTTTATTATTTTTGGTGCAGCGGTAAGTGGGATTATATTCTTATTTTCTCCTTCTGCTCCTTCATTATTAGTGTATAGAAATGCAACAGATTTCTGTGCATTGATTTTGTGTCCTTCAACTTTACCAAATTCGTTTATCAGTTCTAATAGCTTTTTGGTGGAGTCTTTATAGTTGTCTGTAGATAGTATCGCATCATCTGCAAATAGTGACAGTTTTACTTCTTCCTTACCTATGTGGATGCTGTTTAATTCTTCTTGTTGTCATACTTGATTTTCATAGGCCTCGAAACCTTGGAGAGTAGTGTAGAAGAAGTACAACACAGTCCAGTAGCGTATCAGCTTTGCCTTCCCTTAAAAAATGGTATTAATTCAAGAGTCCTCTAAGGTAAACTATTTCATAGTCATTAAGTATGGAAACCAATTGAATTGCCCTACTTTAGGGTCTTCTGAAGTAAACTTTGAAATAAGGAAATATATTATGTAAGCATAAGTAACAACACGTGATGCCAAATCTAGTTTGTAAATATTTTTATCGTAGATTTTTAGAGGCAGACAGGACCTTAGAAAACTGTGTGATGGTTTTGTGTAAACTTGTATTATTTTCATCTCTTGCATAAAAGTAAAAGGGCTGGAGAGGTTATCTGTTCCAGTTCAAACTGTTAGTATTGTGCAAAGGGACTCAGTTCTCCAGCCTGGTATCTTACGATAGAGTTTCTACCACCACCAAAATTTTGTCATTTAGTCCTTTGGTTGGCTCTTTAGTACATGTGCTGGAGAGGAAGGAGAGAAGGGTAGAATACATAATCAACATTTCCTAAAATAGAAACTTTGTCCACCAGTAGCAAAAAAAGGGAAAAGTACATCTAATCATGTATTGTTATATGCTCCAAAGAAAATACTTCCCCAGTTCTCCCTGGGTCTACCATTTTGCCGTGGGATATATGGGAAATTGGATTTGGTTAATATTTCCCATGAAGTAAGGTTATTTGAATTGTTGAGGTATAGGATTTCTTTTTTTAAAGATTTATTTATTTGAGAAAGAGAAAGGTAGGGAGGCAGAGAGAGAATCCTTATGCAGACTCCCTGCTGAGTGCAGAGTCTGATGGGGAACTCCATCTCAGGACCCTGAGATCATGACCTGAGCTCAAATCAAGAGTCAGCTGCTTAACCAACTGAGCCACCCAGGTGCCCCTCATCACTTTTGATTAATTGTGTCACCACCCCTACTCCCATTCTAATCCTTCAGTAATTCCTGTTAGCACTTCCTCCAAAATGTATCTATAATTTATTTCTCTCCCCTTTTTTTGCCACCACTATAGTCCAAAGTAACATTATATCTTGTCTGAACAATTATAGAAGTCTCCTCGCTGGTCTTCGTCCTTTCCTGTTGCGCTATAATCTTTCCACCTGGAAACCAAAGTGATCTTTTTAATTTAATTTTATTTTATTTTATTTATTTCGGATAGTGAGAGTGAGAGAGAGTGAGAGCAAGAGAATGAGTGAGAGAGAGAGAGAGAGCATGAGCAGGGGTATTGGTAGAGGGAGAAGCAGACTCCCCTCTGAGCAGGGAGCTGGACTTTGGGCTGGATCCCAGGACCCTGGGATCATGAACTGAGCTGAAGGGAGATGCTTAACTGAAGGAGCTACCCAGGGGTCCCCAGAATGATCTTTTAAAATGTAAATTAGGTCTTATTTCCCCTTTCTCCTCAAACCTTTCATTGACTCCCATCACATTTAGAATACAGTGCAAATATCTTGGGGCACCTGACTGGCTTGGTCAAAAAAGCTTGTGGCTCTTGATGTTGGAGTCCTGAGTTCAAGCCCCATATTAGGTATTGAAATTGTTTAAATAAATAATTTTAAAAAACTTAAGAAAGAATTAAGTTTGCATTTCTAATGTTATTTCAGTACTAACATACCTATTCCCAGCTTACCTACACCAAGTCAATGCAGACTAGACTTCTTTCTGTCCCCTTAATACACCAGGTCTGTTTTTGACACACAGTCCATACAATTGCGAGTTCCTCTGATTGGAATGATTTTAGATGTACTGGTTTCAGTATACATGTCTTCTCAGAAAGGGCTCTCTTGACCTCCCAATCTAAAGGGACTCCCCCATTAAATCTATATTACATTCTCTTTGGGCATTAGTAATGTCTAAAATGTGGTTGTTCATTTGTTTATTGGTTTTCTGCTACATGAGGACAGAGTCCTTGCCAGTCTTATTCATAGTATCAGCAGTGTGCAAAACATCCCTAGCCTGTGAGTTACATGAATGATGCTTGAATGATGCTCTCAAAGAAATGGATCCAAGTCTTCCTACGCATGAAAGAGAGGTCTTTATAACTAAAAGAATTTTTCAGTTCTTTTCAGATTATAATGAAAACTGGTTTTGAAAATCAGTCAGATTGAATGTTATGATGTGATGAAGGTTACCAATGAAATTAAAGATTTTAGCCATTCCAGCACACTTACTGAATAATTACTGAAGTTTCTCGTAGCCTAAAGGACCATTCAAAAGGCACAGTTCCAATCCACTGTGTTTCTCAGGCTGGAGGAACTGCATGCTGTGGTGGAGATGGGGAACCAGGAAGGGGCAGACTTGCTGAGGTGACATCAAGGTCAGGTCAGGTCTGTGAGTGTCTTGAATCTCCAAGGCACTGTGTTCATCCATAAGAGAAGCAGAGGCTACTGGACCTCCTCTCTCATGACTGTGACTCCGGTTTTTCACTATTTCTTCAAAATACTGGAATGAACAAATAAATACTCTGTGAAGTGCCGTGTGTCACGCCTCACCAGGAAATGCAGGGGCAAGGAACTAAAATCATGAAGATTGGAAGGATCTGAGAAAACCACTACTCCCACTCTCTTGTGACACTTGGTCTCGTTTGTCTGATGCGATAGTTCGGGGTGGTTATGATCTGCAGCCCCTTGGCTTCCCTGTGCCCAGCTCCGCCCTCACCCCTGCCTACCTTTCCTGGCGAGACTGCATCTGCTCTCCCCTGCTGCAAGCCGCAGGAGTTGGGCTGAAGGGCGTCTGCTTGAAGCTCCAGGGAGGAATCTATGGAGTCTATAGCTATGTCCCCGATCACAGAAGCAGGGAGTCTGTGAATGAATGTGGACAGCTGTTTGTGACATGGAATTACTGTTTATGTAGAAAGGTAATGCATATATTTGATGTCAGATAACAACATTACAGGTTATGGGGTTTAGTATCAAATGAGTCATGAGTGTTACTGATAGGGCAATTCAGTCTTTTCTAAACTACTTAGTGACCCGCTCATTAGACTCTGGCCATTGCTTCAGGATGTCTGTGAGAAGCCTGTGGAACTGATTGTGGAATGTTTGGAGCGCCTTACAATCCCTGGTTTATATTGATGTTTTAGGTATGCACTTCTCTCTTGACCCAAATCTCGGTCACCCCTGACTCCTTTGGAAGGGAGTAAAAGATGAAAATTTTGAATTCTTCTTGTCAACTGGGACTTCATTACCGAAGTATTATGTAGGGAAGGATATATTTTTTAAGAACCAACTGTATGGCAGGTACTCTTGTTAGGAGCTTTTATAAATCTTATGTAATTCTCACAGGAGCCTTGTGTACTAAGTGTTACTCTGCCTGTTTACAAATGAGGCGATGGAGGCTCTGGGAAATTAAGTTGCTTGCTCAGAGTTACACCACTAATGAGGCCGAGCTCAGACCCCAGGTCTGATTACTGAGATCAGTCCTTTTCTAGGATGACATGCCCAGCTCCCCATGCTTTATTCCTTGACTATGTAAAGTCAGGGTAATAATACCTCAATATCTATTTCATAGAACCGTAAGAGCCAGGTGAGTGTGAACACAACACCTATATAAATTCCAAGTTCTAGTATGATTATTAGTAGCATTAACTTAACCACGTTACCAAAGTATTCCTTTAATTAACTGTCATTTTATATCAAAATTTCTGAATACACATTGTGTTTCTGTGGAAACTTGTATCTGCAACAGTGGATGTTTTAATTATTTGTTAGACTCCTCATGGTTATGTTTGGGTTTTCTTGAGAATAAGTTTTACACCCTTCCAATTGTTGGCAAATATTCATACCAGAGAAAAATATCCATCTGTTCAGCTTCTAGCCAAAACATCACTGTCAAAATAGCAGATTTAGCTCTGACATGAATTATGGTGAGACAGAATAACACAGAATGTAAGTCATATCCCAGCAATAGATGTGGAAAGAGGTAGTTTCATTCTGGGAAAATGTAAGGTTTTCATCATATAAAGTTAGGGCTGGGTTTAGAAGAACATAAGGATGCCAGAAATTGTACTTGTAAGATATCATTAGAGTTGGAATTGAATGAACAGAAATAACGGGAGAAGAAAAATCACTGATTATTTAGTGTAAGCCCCTTGTATGGTAGATAGGCTTCGCTCCCAGGTATTCACGTAGAATGGATGTCTCCCCGAGAAAATCGGGCTTCTACTTAACATAGTATCTATATTTTTGATACATCTGGATGTTTTGCTATGATTATCGTGAATGTTAAGTAGTTTCTTTTTTTCTGAGGCATGTTTTTTGCTATAAGGTATAATTTTATGCTTTTGGTTAGGATACCCAAGTATACTATTTTCCTTTTTTGTTTCATTAACTAATTTTTACCTTTGAATACATAGGAAAAAAATGCTTATAAGACACAAAAAACAGTAAACAAGAACTTGTGAAGCAGTCAACCATCCTACCAAATAGAATGTTACCTGCGAAGTTGCATGTACCCCTCTTTTATCTTCTCTCTCTCTCTCTCTCTCTCGTGAAGTAACCACCATCTTGAATCTTGTGTTATCATTTATTGGCTTTTCTTAATGGTTTTTCATGTGTGTATTACAATCACTATTTGGTTTAGCTTTGTATGTTTTTAACTTTTTTTTTTTTAAAGGAGTCAGATTATGCTTAGCTTATTCTTTTTCTACTTGCTTTTTTTGGTTCAGTAATTTGAAATTTATCCATGATGAATATAGCTATACTCATTCAGCTTCACTGCTATATAGTTTTCTACTGTGTAGATACATCACTGTTTTTTTTGGCTTTCCTTTTAACTATTACACACTTCAGTGCTTTAACATTCATGAACTTATCTCCTCTTGCATGTGTACAGGAGTTTTTGTAGGATATGTAATTCGTGATGAAATTGTTGGGGCATGAGTGTGCTTATCTCAGCTTCACTGGATAACATCAAATCATTTTCCAAAGTGACTGTATACATTTATACTGAACCATCTGTGTATCAGAGTTCACATTATTTCAAATCTTTGCCAACATTTGACACTGTAGGATTTAAGGATTGTTGCCAACTTTTAAATTAGCATTTTAATTATAATTGTTTTTTTTTATAATTGTATTTTTCAGTTGTAGAAGTTTTTGGCTTAGACATTACAGCATTTTTTTATCCTTTCTCATGTTTTCAATTTCTTAGTTCTTAAACATATTAAACACTTAGTTTAAATTCTGACAGTCCAAATTATGAGCTCTTTGTGAGTTTAATTTAGCTATATGATATTTTTATTGAGTCTTTCTCACTAGTCTTTGTTTCCTTATTTTATTTGTGTGTGTATGTGTTTAAACCATTAACTCAGGAAATTCTTTGAAGTCTGTATTAAATGTGTACTCATCCAGAGTGAATTTGCTCTTGTTCTGGTGGTTAACTAGGGCTTGAGCAGCCGTAGTTCCCTTGAAGGTTAATTTCTGTGTTTGAGGCTACTTGGATTGGAAGGATAACATTAATTTAGTCTGCAAGCTTGGCCAGTTGCCAGGTTGTGGTTGTAAGTTGTCTGGAAAAAAGGTATCCCAATTTATCCAATGCTCAGGTCTAAATGGGCAGTTTCCCTGCTGTCCCTCATCTGGAATGAGTTTGCTGTAATTCGTTCTAAGGGTTTCATCCTCTGGAGTCCGGGTCTGTTACAGAGTCGGTTTTTCAGTTTCCTACTCTGGGGTGGGCCAGGCATCTGTCAGGGAGAATTTCAGGGTCCCTGGCTTAGCCAGCCAACCATCTCCAAGGGAAGGCTAGCCAGAGATACTTAACCTCTCAGGGCTGCTTTTGTTTTAATGTAATCATCTAAGTATATTTTTCTTTATTATGATCACAATTGTGAATCTTATTTTATTTTTCAATTTTTTCTTTTTTAATGTAGTTTCTTATATGCTTTAATTTTTCTTCATCTTTTATTATAAAAACTTTCAATCATGAAGAAAAGATAAAAAGGATGAGATAGCAAGGATACCACTTAAAGTTATTACTTGTTACAGGAAGCTTGACCCTGGATGTTTTGCTGTGCATCTTCTAAAAATGAGGATATTCTGCTTTAAAATCACTATGTCATATTACACCTTAGAAGATGAATACCAGTTCTCTAATATTTATCTAATACCTAATTTGTATTCAGTTCTCTAGTTGTTTCTAAATATCTTTTATGTTTTTACCCGAAAATAAGAATACAAATAATGTAGTGATACATTTCAAAAGGTATTTATCAGCAGGGCTCTTTCGGTTATGTGGTTCAGTATACTCTTAGATACACAAGTACACTTTATTGTTTGACCTTTTCTGAAGTCTGCTGTTTGTTTTTTCTAGTAGCCAGAGTCTTTTGCTTTGCTTCCGTCTTTTGCTTTCTCTTCACTTTCCCTGTGCATTGCCAAGTATTTGAGTATGCATTTAAAGAGCTATAATTTAGTTGGAAAACTATTTTTAGGTCTTTGTTTTATCTTTCAAAAAATATTTTATTTATTTATTTATTTATTTATGAGAGAGGAAGAATGAGTGAGCATAGGTGGGGGTAGGGGCAGAGGGAGAAGAAGAGAGAGAATCTCAAGCAGATTCTGTGATGAGCAGGGAACCCAACATGGGGCTCCATCCTGCGTCCCTGGGATAATGATGAGCTAATCTGAAACCACCAGTCAGAGGCTTAACTGACTGAGCCACCCAGGCGCTGCTATTTTTATGTCCTTTTTAAAAAGTTGTACTTCTCAAGTGGAACAGACAAAGCTGGTTAGCTCATTGACTTTCATCCAAGTAGTTACTTTAAGTTTTGTCAGGTAAGTGGACTGACGTCAACCAGGCTTCCACCTCTGGGTGGCCTTCTACCAAAACGCTATTTGGCTTTACAGAACAAAACCCATTGTCTTTTGACTTTTCTCGGGGCAGCTGAATTCTGCTGACCCCTGTGGTGTCCAGGTGCTGGTCAGCCTGACTGCATGAAGACTAAGGGTGATTCAGGTCACTTTGTGGGGTGAAGATAGCTAGATAATGATTTCTTCTTAAATACAAAGCAAATCTAATGATGTGTTGCTCAATACCGGTAACTTTATTTGGGGCTTAAGACTTGATGAAGTTAGTGTTGCTTGACATACTTTTCAGATGGCCCAAGATCAGTAAAAATATATTGCTATTGAATTATAAGAAGCACCATGTAAGAAATACGGATGTGGTACTTTTTTGTGTGATTTCGTAGTTATTTATGTATTTAGCCTTACACACGAAGCCCTCCTGTTTGTGTTTCTCTTTGTCACTGACTTCACAACAGCTCAGTAGGATTTTAAATATTTATATTTTACATTTCCCTGCACCTGCCCCATGACAATATGCATAGAGCATGCGAACAAAGATGTATTTAGTGACGATATTGTGAAACTGTTTTATTGCTGTCCTGATCTCCATCGGAAATGAAGCTGCCTTTCAAAACCCTGTGTTTCGGCATGCTGTCTAGCTGTCGGTAATTGTGCAGATTATAATCACGAGCTTCTCTTCAACATGTGTATGGCTATTGTGGTAATAACTGGTGAATCATTGCATTTTAATTTGAATGAGTAAAAAATGGAAAGCTCAGCAGAAGCATTCTTTAGAGAGGTAGAAACTAAAAAACAAGAAAGAAAACAAGAAGAAAGACTATAAGGTATATCCATGAATTTTTACTTACTGTATAGTAGAAAATGACTTTGATAATGGAGGGTGTGTGTGTGTGTGTGTATACTCACACATATATATATGGTTTTGTAATTCCATTAATATAAACATGGGCATATATGTTTGGGGGTTTAGATAGTTTAGCTGCAAAGTGACTTTTCTCCAGTCCTTTTTGTGTGTTTTTTGACTGTCATTCCACAGTAATCACAAGGTTTTATTTCTTGATTTTTACACTTAAATATCCTGATACCTTGTCTTTGGAAAGTTTGTTTGCTTGTTTTTTTCCTAAATTAATTAATTTATTTCAGAGGTGAGAGGGGCAGATGGAGTGAGAATCTCAAGCAGACTGCGCTGAGGTGGGCACCTTGGAAGGACTGGATCCAAGGACCCTGAGATCACAACTTGAGCCAAAACCCAGAGTAGGGTGCAGAATGGACTGTGCCACCCAGATGCCCCTCATCTTGCATGCTCTTTTTTTTTTTTAAAGGTTTTATTTATTTATTTGACAGAGAGAGACACAGAGATAGAGGGAACAAAAGCAGGGGGAGCGGGAGAGGAAGAAGCAGGCTTCCTGCTGAGCATAGAGCCGGATGTGGGCCTTGATCCCACAACCCTGGGATCATGACCTTAGCCAAAGGCAGCTGCTTAACAAAGGAGCCACTCAGGTGCCCGTCTTGCATGCTTTTACCAAAAAGTCTTAAAAAAAAAAAAATCACCTATTGATTAGTGACTTTGGATGTGAAATCTGGTCTCTGACCGGAGTTGAAGACTTTGACCTTGACTTTGTCGGTGTCGTTATTCACAACTTGGCATTGTGAAGACCATGTTCCATTTAGGACAGTCCTCACTTCTTTGGAATAAAAGAAAGTCTGATTGATTATGGAGGGTGGGGAGAAGGAGAGGACATGTTTACTTCAGTACCTAGAAGGTTAAACCATGACCAGTTAACTGTATCTTTTGCCTCCTGGTGTTGAAAGGGTGTTTTGTTGTAAGAGAATCTGCAGATCGGGCAGTTGATGGGAGCCAGCCCTGCTCTTGAGAGCAGGAGTTCAGAAGAGATTATAAGACAGGAAAGCCCCGGTGCCTCTGAAAGGCACATCCTGAAGGGAAAGGGGCAGGACGGGAGGAGTTGAAAACTAGGCTTTCTTTAAAGCCAGTGATCACTACAAATATTTTGATGGTCCCGGGGGTCATGGGTAGAGCATCAAGCTGGTAGGGACGGTGGAGCCAGGGAGGGGAGCATCAGGGTGTGACTAATCTTGACTTGGAACAGGGCCCCTATCCTGGTGCGGAAACACAGTGTATGGGGCGGGTGTGGCAGAAGGCGGCCTGTCCCACTGCCCTGTTCCAGCAGACTGGGGAGTGTGGGACCCTAGGACATCTTGCTCATATCTGCTTCCCTTTCTTGGCCATGTTGCTCCTTGGAAATAGATAGTCTTTCCTATCCGTTTACCCAAATGTCACATGTGCTATGAAGGAAGGAACGCAGACTTTTCAAAGAGGTAAATTGACCTTGGCTTGAGTTTTGTCTTCTTGCCGATTAGCTGGGTGACCCCAGTCAAGATACTTCACGATTTAAAACTCCAGTTTCCTTCTTTGATACTGGAGGTGTTAACATATTCTCTGGTGGTGTAAAGACGGAAAAGTCTGCCCTCAGTTCTTAGGCTTTAGAAATGTGCTTTTGTTAGCACCCATAGTCACTGAGAAAAAGAATATATTGTGTGTGTGGGTATAATATGAAGTTTATAGGAAGATTTACAGAAATGCTAATTTTTGTTGACAGGGTTCTCTTAATTTTATTTATTTCTCTGCATCCATGACGCTTAAGGCTCACTGATGATCGAGGTGTGGGGTGGGGGGGGCAGTTAGCGGTTGTAGACACCATAATCACCTGCCTCAGACAGTACTCAGAACTTCTTTTGTGTTCATATGGTGTATTCTGATACAAGATAAATGCTGTGCCTGGGGACCCTGTGTCTTCGGGAAGATCATCATAGGAAAGTAAGTCACTGAAATGTATCCCCAGTATCCCAAGAATATCCTATTTTTATGCCCTGTGCTTGGTGCATATTTGTTGAATTGTTAGATAAAAGATAATTTTCTTTATGGGGCACCTGGGTGCCTCAGTCAGTTAAGCCTCTGAGTCTTGGTTTTTGCTTAGGTCATGATCTCATGGGTTGTGGGATCCAGGCCCCTTGTCTGCTCAGCAGGAAGTCGGCTGGAGAGTCTCTCTATCTTCTCATCCTCCACTCCACCCTCCTCTCACTCTCTCTCACTCTCTCAAATAAATGAACCTTTAAAAAAAGATAATTTTCTGTAGCCTACGTTACATGCTTTTATTGTAACTGTCCTCTGAAAATATTGACTAAGTTTATCATATATTTATGGAACTGCAAAATTGTTGATCCAAAAATACTTGTGAAACTTAAATACTTTATCACTGAAAAAGTTGTCAGTGCTTAGGAGATCAGTGAGGGCTGAAGTTCTTTTTCATTAGATTTATTTTTTTTATTTTAGAGAGAGAGAGAGAGCATGAGCAGGGCTGAGGGGCAGAGGGAGAGGGAGAGACAGAATATCAAGCAGACACCCCGCTGAGCACGGACCTGGACATGGGGCTCAGTCCCAGGATCCTGAGATTGTGACCTGAGCAGAAATCAAGAGTCTAACACTTAACTGCTTGAGCCACCCAGTTTCCCTCTGAGGGCTGAAGTTCTCAAATGGAATTTAAAAATCTGTCAATAGAAATTCAAATAAGTTTCTAATGTATGTATGAGGGCATTTTTCTGGTTACAAAATATATGATAGTCAATATAAAAAACTTAAGAATACATAGAAAAATCAAAGCAATGAAATAAACATCACCTCTAATTTTTAGTGTTATGTTATGTTTTCCTTTGCTGTGTTTTCTATGCATTTGTGTTCTGGTTATTTTATTTCATTGTTTTCCCTCTTAACATTAAAACAATTATTTCTTTTCATAAAATACTCCTTTTTATAAGTTAAGTTTTTATTTTAAGATTTTATTTATTTATTTGATTGTTCATTTATTGATTCATTCATTTAAAAAAGATTTTATTTATTTATTTATTTATTTATTCATTCATTCATTTATTTTTTTTTTAAAGATTTATTTATTTATTTGACACAGAGAGAAAGAGATAGCGAGAGCAGGAACACAAGCAGGGGCAGAGGGAGAGGGAGAAGCAGGCTCCTTGCCGAGCAGGGAGCCCGATGGGGGGCTCAATCCCAGGACCCTGGGACCATGACCTGAGCCAAAGGCAAGAGGCCCAACAACTGAGCCACCCAGGCGCCCCAGAGATTTCATTTATTTATTGAAATTTAAGGTTTCATTTATTTATTTTATTTATTTATTTGAGAGAGTAGAAGCAGGGTGAGTAGCAGGGAGGGAGGGAAGTAGGCTCCCCAGTGAGCAAGGAGCCCGATGCGGGGCTCATTCCCAGGACCCTGGGGACAATGACCTGAGCCAAAGGCAGATGCTTAACCAACTGAGCCACCCAGGCGCCCCATAAGTTAAGTTTTTAATTTTAGTTCTAGTATAGTTAATCCTAAATGTTATAATAGTGTCAGGTATTCAATATAGTGATTTAACACTTCTTTTTTTTTTTTTTTTAAAGATTTTATTTATTTATTTGACAGACAGAGATCACAAGTAGGCGGAGAGGCAGGCAGAGAGAGAGATGGAGAAGCAGGCTCCCTGCTGAGCAGAGAGGCCGATGCGGGGCTCGATCCCAGGACCCCGGGATCATGACCTGAGCTGGAGGCAGAGGCTTTAACCCACTGAGCCACCCAGGTGCCTTGATTTAACACTTCTATACACTGCGCAGTGATCATCATAAGTGTATCGTTAATCTTTCACCTATTCCACCTCTCCCCCACCCACCTCCCCTTTGGTAACCACCTGTTTGTTCTCTATCATTAAGAGTCTATTTCTGGGGGAGTTTGTTGGGCTCCGTCAGTTGAGTATCTGACTCTAGGTTTCTGCTCCGTCGTGATCACATGCATCATGGGATTGAGACTCGAGTCTGGCTCCCTGCTCAGCACGGAATCTGCTTGAGATTCTCTCTTTCTACTTCTCCTTTGGCCCTCCCTCCACTCTTTCTCTCTCTCTTTTTTTCTGTGCTCGTTTGTTTTGTTTCTTAATTCCACATACGAGTGAAATCACATACTTGTCTTTACCTGACTGACTTACTTATTTTGCTTAGTATTAGACTCTCTAGCTCTTAACAGAATACTCTGGAAAAATATTTTAATAATATTCATCATGGCTATATCTTATTCACTTAATCATTCTACTATTTGGGTGTATAAGCATTTACTGTTTTAATACATCTGAAATAAATATCTTTTTTTTTTTAAAGATTTTTTATTTATTTGACAGAGATCACAAGTAGGCAGAGAGGCAGGCAGAGAGAGAGAGGAGGAAGCAGGCTCCCCGCAGAGCAGAGAGCCCGATGTGGGGCTCGATCCCAGGACCCTGGGATCATGACCTGAGCCGAAGGCAGAGGCTTTAACCCACTGAGCCACCCAGGCACCCCGAAATAAATATCTTTTATTGGGATCTTTGATTATTCCATATAATCGTTTCTTAGATATTTAATTACTATGTCAAAATTCAACATACACATATTTTAAATAATTTTATTACATATGACCAATATTTTTCAGAAATGTTGATGTACTTTACTGGCCTGATATCTGTTATAGTTCATGGTGGTATTTCTGTCTTGCCACATTCTTACCAACACTGAATGTTACCGTAAGAAATAAAGGCTTTGGACTATGACTTAATCATCTAATCTGTGTTGCAGAAATAAACCCAGATATTAACTGGGTAATTTGTTGTAACTAAAGAAATACCTGAGGTAATGTCCATATTCTTCTGTATTACTATTGATGTGACTGTTTCTAGTGGTTTGTATAGGGATCACATTTTACTCATCTTTATGCTGCCCATAGAGATCTGTACATAGTAGGTGCTCAATAATATGGAAAATAATTATCAAATAATATCTACCCGAATGGGTTCCATCACTGACTAACACATCTGTATATATAGTTTAAACAAATATCAACTCTTTTTATTGGAAAGCATTACATAAAGTGCCTGGGCCCTCATTCTTGTTTTTGTGTGAAAATTCCATTCATTGGTAGGATATATTGGTGTATTTGAAATAAAAATTCTTATCTGTGCCTCCAAAGTCACTGTTAGCGCTGTGTGTAATTTAGCTTGTAAATTATATCCGAAGGAGCACGTCATTTAGATAGTAAGCGTTGCTCATCAGAAAGATTTGTATTATCAGTGGAAGGATGTTAGAAAATGCTGCTAGTGTGGGGTGCCTGGGTGGCTCAGTGGGTTAAAGCCTCTGCCTTCGGCTCAGGTCATGATCCCAGGGTCCTGGGATCGAGCCCCGCATCGGGCTCTCTGCTCAGCAGGGAGCCTGCTTCCTCCTCTCTCTCTGCCTGCTTCTCTGCCTACTTGTGATCTCTGTCTGTCAAATGAATAAATAAAAAAATCTTAAAAAAAAAAAAGAAAGAAAATGCTGGTAGTGGTTAGTGAGAAGGTAAGCAAGACACTAGCTGTGACAGAGATGTGAGATGTGTATTAAACCAGATTCTGAAAATCCTTTGCTTTTAGTGTTATGGCAGTACCTTGTGGATCTGCATTTAGAATGATAATTCATGCTAATGGCTTTCATCTCCCATGAGCTAGCAGAAATCAATTCTAAAATGGCAGAATGAAAGGGTCTAGCAAATAAAGTCAATGAGCTGTCAAAGAATTTTTCTTCATCAAATAAATCCCAAAGCACCCTGTGTTATACTGACCCCTCGTTCTCTTCTCTTGAATTCTCATGCTGATTTGGTTCCTGATTTTTTTTTTTTTTGCATAATAGAAATATTAACAAACATATTTGGTCAGTGAAACAGAAGGTATTTGAAAATAATACCTTGGAGCAGTGTCTCAATCTTTAGGAAAATGGTAAAGAGGAAATACCGCATTGACTGCTGTTGCTAAGCAACGACTTTCCCGGCAGATGTGCTTGGGACAGTGGCAGTGTCCGCCAGCGCGCCATGCAGGGTAGAATGCGGTACAGCGTCGTGAGGTTTCGAGAAACCAGAATTACAGCCTTGCATTTCCTCTTTTTCTGCAGTTTACTGTGATCAATATTTGAGAAGCTCAGACCGGAGTGTCAGATAAATAGACTGAAAAATTTGGAACACTGTTGGGATTTTTAGAGAACTGTGAATGGATTTGTAGTGCCAACTCCAATGGAATCAGAATTCCTGTTTTATTTCAGAAATACTATGGACTTAACCCATTCATGCATTTATCCAGTCATTCATGGTGCTCTTTTTTTTTTTTTAAGATTTTATTTATTTATTTGACAGAGATCACAGGTAGACAGAGAGGGAGGAGGAAGCAGGCTCCCTGCTGAGCAGAGATCCAGACGTGGGGCTCGATCCCAGGACCCCAAGATCATGACCTGAGCCGAAGGCAGAGGGTTTAACCCACTGAGCCACCCAGGTGCCCCCATTCATGGTGCTCTTAAGAGCCTGGTGTCTCTCATATGGCTGATGTGCACCGTCAGTTTGATGTAGGAAATGAGAGGGGCTAGCAGCAGCAGGTGCAAATGCTGTGTCAGGAAGAGGGCTTTGGGCTTTCCTCCCAGGACCATCGCTCTCCAGCTTTAGGGCACATGAGAATCTCCTGGGCAGCTTGTTGAAAGACTTTTCCAGTCCCTCTCCTGGTGGTTTTATTACCTGAGACCTAGAAGGTAATATAAGAATATATCTTTTTAATAAGCTGCCTAGGTGATTGTGATATACCAGTGGTAGGAGGACCCCTCTTGAGAAATAGTCAAGTGGATGGATTGGTGAAGATTTCTTCACTGTTACCAGGCAAGATGATGCTTGTGAGTTTTACTTCAGTAACGGCAAAACTACTCTTTCTTCAATCTGTGCCTCTTTTAGCTTGATTCTTTTTTCTTTTAAGAATTTATTTATTTTAGAGAGAGAGAGAACAAGCTGACAAGGGGCAGAGGGAGAGGAAGAGAAGCAGACTCCCCGCTGAGCTCAGAGCCAGGTGCCGGGCTTCCATCTCAGGACCTGATCATGACCTGAGCCTAAACTGAGAGTTGAATGCTTAACTGACTGAGTTACCCAGGTGCCCCCTTTGGCTTGATTCTTAAGTCTCTCTATATTAGAAGTGCTTTTGATTCTACAGGGTTAGACTAATTTGGGGTCCTTCCAGAACCAGCTCTGTGGATGTCCCCCAGGAGGATGTTGGAAGGCAGCACACTGTTGCTGTTTGTGACTCACCCAAAGCAAAAAATGAGAATATACCCATAAAATATACAAGCCCCGATCCAGACAGCCTGAAATAAAGACTTAAATTTTCACATTGCCTTTCATTGAAAACGGAAACAAAACAAAAACCCACAAATGAACAAGTGAACACCTGAATCTCCTGGTCACACCAAACCTGGTAACATTTCAGTGGTCTGTTGGTCATGAATCCAGCCAGTCCTTTTGTGCTTATACATTATTTGTGTAAATTAATGAGTAACTTTGTTAATACAATCTTTTAAGAAGATGATTCATTTTTCCTTTCTCCAGTTATATGTGCTCCAATGCCCAGTTTTGTTCTTTACTAGACCATGTTTGAGATCTTGGCCTCATGCCATGTAGCAGTATGGACTAACACGTGGTTCTTATTAGTTCATGTAGCTCGTTAACTATTCATCTATCAAGCTAAATGACTCATAGATGACTTGTACATTTAAAACTGCTCAAAAGTTATTAAGGTCTGTCATTTATCATCACTAACATTTCTGACCTTGCTTTTTGGTCCCTCACCAGAGTGTTTTTTCACTGAAGTTACCAACACAACAGGAAGAGAATTAAGTCACACTCAAAGCATTACCAGTATGAGTGGGGAGATTTTAAAAGTTGGCAGTAATCAATAGCAGAACTTAATTTATATACTTCATAATGGAGACATTTTTCATTTCATTTATGTTTTCCAGATTGCTTCCATTTTTAAATTAGTTGCCCTCATTTCAGACCATACTGCACAGCAAAATAATATATTTCTGGATCTAAACCATCATATACAGTTTGACCTTTAGCTGAATCAAGTAGTAAAGATCAAAATGAATTATGCTTGGGTGGAAAGGGATTTGAATGTTGCTCTGCAGTGTGTTTTCCCTCATCCCACATGCTGTTTAATATTATTAATTCAGCTTGAATGATGATGAGCCCAGAACGACTTTAGTTGGTTATGGCTAATGCATTCTTGGATGTTATAGAAGTGCCTGTAACACCTGAGTGGTTCCACATAAATAGCAATGCATTTTTTATTTTGTCCACAAGAGAAAATGCACCATGATTGCCTAGAAGCAGCAGAGAACAGGTTCCTAGATGTATGTTCTTTCCTTGGTGCATATACATAACTTCCATTAGTGCTAATAAGGCCTGTGTATTTGCACCCAGGAATTCAGTATTTAGAATATGACAAGCAATGAATATTTGAGGAGTTATTACTGAACCTTTCAAATAAGTTGAAAGACATAAATGACTTTGAGTATTAGAGAAGAGTCATAATCCCTTTGAAATGAACTGTTTAGAATATTTAACTCTATCATCAGTGTAGTGCTAGTGAGAAAGGAAGCATCCGCACGTTTAGATTCATTTCAGCTTAATATTATCTATGTACATTTTGCCGTGACATCAG
Organism: Enhydra lutris kenyoni; assembly: GCF_002288905.1. Lineage (NCBI taxonomy): Eukaryota > Metazoa > Chordata > Mammalia > Carnivora > Mustelidae > Enhydra > Enhydra lutris. The sequence goes on along the minus strand of NW_019154108.1, from coordinate 11,113,599 downwards.
CCCTGTGGGAGCGCAGTTCAAGGATGTCGGTGGGATAGTCCTGGGCTTGTTGCTGGCAGCGGGGCCCCTCATCCTCCCCTCGTTTCATTTGCTGCCATCATGATGGTTCTCACAGCAGCTCCGTTGCAGAAACCAGAAGTTCATGCAGAGAGATGACTGTGCTTTCAGTTGGCATATGCGGCAAAGATAAGTATCATTCTAGAATTATTTTGTCATGTAGACCCAAAACAAAAATGCATTATCTTATTCTATAGAATAGCTGGGTCTAAAGAGTTCCTCGTCACCTGAAGTTTTGTATATCAAGTTGATTTTTGTTCATATTCTCTTTATACACAAAGAGAGATACTCATCTAGATGAAAAGCCATTATACCAAGATAAAGGCAATATTACATTTAAGAATGCTTCCAGTCTCTTAAGACTTAGAAATCACAGATTTATAGGGAAATAATAATTTTTCTAATAAAACATGACAACTCCCAAATAGCTGGGCTTATTTTTACATTTGGCATCTTGAAGGACAAAATAACTCAACAAGCTGTGTTGCAGAGTCACCTGGGACGTCCTGCTTGTGTGGCTCTTTGTGAGAGCCGGTGTCACTGAGGAATGTGCAGATTTAACGGGGCCTTTAAAGTGAGACAGTGGTTTGAAATGCGGCAGTGACTTAAATAGGCACAGGACAGTTACTGATCACTCATCTCAAAAGACTTGAAAATAACACATTTTTTTTTTTTTTAAGATTTTATTTATTTGTCAGAGAGAAGAAGAGAGAGAAAGAGAGAGAGAGAGAACGTGAGCAGGGGGAGTGGCAGGCAGAGGGAGAAGCAGGCTCCCGTCTGAGTAAGGAGCCTGATGCAGGACTGGATCCCAGGACCCTGGGATCATGACCTGAGCTGAAGGCAGACGCTTAACCCACTGAGCCACCCTGGTGCCCTTACACTGTGCAGTTTTTAAAATGCCTCAGATTTTTTCTGAACATACAAGCAGAATTAATAGTACCTAAAACAGAAATGTGAACTAATGGCATAGTAATGGGAATGGTGAGAACTTTGAAGATACAGGAACAGTTTGGTGGTTGCTAGAGGTGGGCGATGGAGGATGGTTGAAATGGGTGAAGGGAGGCCAATGGTATAAACTTCTGGGCATAAAATATCTAACTCCTGAAGGTTTATTTTTTTTATTTTTAATTTTTTTAGATTTTATTTATTTATTTGACAGATAGAGATCACAAGTAGGCAGAGAGGCAGGCAGAGAGAGAGGGGAGGAAGCAGGCTCCCTGCGGAGCAGACAGCCCGATGTGGGGCTCGATCCCAGGACCCGGAGATCATGACCTGAGCCGAAGACAGAGGCTTTAACCCACTGAGCCACCCAAGCTCCCCAGTCCTGAAGGTTTAATGTCCAACTAGTTACTATAGGTAATAATATTGTACTGCATATTTGAAAATTGCTAAGAGAGTAGATTTTAAAAGTCGTCGTTAGAAGAAAAAATATTTTGTAACTCTGTGTACTAATGGATGTTCTAACTGAATTTAACTCTGGTGATCATTTTGCAATGTATTCCAGTATCAAACCAATATAATGCTATATGGCATTCATATTTCAGTTAAAAAAATAAGTGAGAGCTGCATTCTACTACCACACACTCATTTGGCTTAAAAATATTGCAATTTTCTTCTTGATTGTAATGGTAATGAATACCCATTTTACAAAATTGGGAAAATCTAGAAAGATTTGTATAAATGTTCATTTTTTAAAAATGATTTTATTTATTTATTTGAGAGAGAGAGAGAATGAGAGAAAGAGCATGAGGGGGAGAGGTCAGAGGGAGAAGCAGACTCCCTGTCAAGCAGGGAGCCCGATGTGGGACTCGATCCCGGGACTCCCGGATCATTACCTGAGCTGAAGGCAGTCGATTAACCAGCTGAGCCACCCAGGTTCCCTGCTGGTCATGTTTTAAGCTGTAGATGTAATTGCAGTTTTTGTATGTTTATGTATTTTTTCTTTTTGTTATCACACGAGTGCTATTTATGTATAATTTTATATGCCACATTTTCACTTCTCATTAAAGACATTATCACATTTCACTACAGTATTTATAAATGTGGCTTTTATAGTAAAATATTATCGGAAAAATATGCAAAAATTAATATAGTTCTCTGTTGTTAAGCCTGTATATCTAGATTTTTCGCTAATGTATTTACCACTGTAGTAAAGAGGGTTCTTAGCTTCCTGTTCCATTATTTAATGTACAGGTTTTTTTAAGATTTATTTATTTATTTACTTGAGAGAGAGAGAAGAGAAGAGAGAATAGGCGGGGATGGGCGTAGAGAGAGGGAGTAAGAGAATCTCACTCCCAAGAAGTCTCCCTGCTGAGCGTGCAGACACAGGGCTCTACGCTGAGATCATGTCCCTGAAATCATGACCTGAGCCAAATCCGAGAGCTGGATGGACTGGGCAACCCAGGCTCTTCCAATGTGAATTCTGTTGTTTCTTAACTCATGATTTTCTTAAGGCCCCTGCGCTTAATAATTTGAATGTTTAATATATTTGCCTTTCTTTAAAAAAAAAAAACAAAAAACAACTTTTTAATAAAAGCCTTTAAGGGTGTGAATTGAATTGCAAGCACAGTGTTGGCTATATCCTACATTATGAGCTCCTTTGTGTTATTTTACTAAGAAATATGTTATTATAGATGTGCTTTTTGAGTTTTTGATAGGTGGAATTTTGTATTTACATTTAATACTTTATGGTTTTTAGAGTATAGCCCATTTATTTATGTCTTTTGTTTCAGAGATGATCAGTTGTTCAGACTCTTTCATGGACATTTTTTATTTTTTAATGGATACAGAGTTGGTATGCTTAATAATCCAGTCTTGGAGGTGAAATCTTCCACAACCATAATTGTGGATTGAATGCCGTGTCTCCCAGTCTTCTGCTTCTATTTGTTTTTACTCTTACTCATTTCTTTTTTTTTTTTTTTAAGATTTTTTATTTGTTTATTTGACAGACAGAGATCACAAGTAGGCAGAGAGGCAGGCAGAGAGAGAGAGGGGGAAGCAGGCTCCCCACAGAGCAGAGAGCCCGATGCGGGACTCGATCCCAGGACCCTGAGATCACGACCTGAGCTGAAGGGAGAGGCCCCAACCCACTGAGCCACCCAGGCATCCCCTGCTCTTACTCATTTCTGATAGCTTTTGATTTTCATATTTTGAGGTTATATTACTGAAGGATGAAAGGTTCCCAGTTGTTTCATTATAGTATTGGTAGCAATATAAATTGCTCTAAGGTCTTGGTTTTTGCTCAGATTTTATGTTACCTAATTTTAATTTGTTAACTCTGCTTTTGTTCTGGTTATGTTTTACGTTTCTTTGCCTACTCTCTAATTTTTAACATTTCTGTTTCATTTTGCTTCCGACTATTTTAAGTTCTTTGTACTGGTTAAATAGAGTTTAAATAATTTGCATTTATTTTTGCAGCTAATGAGGGTTTCCTGTTTTCTACATTCAATGCTTCCTTGCTGTCTTTCTTTCTTTCTTTTTTTAAGATTTTATTTATTTATTTGACAGAGATCACAAGTAGGCAGAGGGGCAGGCAGAGAGAGACTAGGAAGCAGGCTCCCTGCTGAGCAGAGAGCCCGATGCGGGGCTCGATCCTGGGATCATGACCTGAGCCGAAGGCAGAGGCTTTAACCCACTGAGCCACTCAGGAGCCCCCTCCCTGCTGTTTTCTAACATGAACTTTGTTTTGTTTGCTTTTGTGCTCTCCTGTGAGTGGAAGTGAATACTAATTACAAAATCTACAAAGTTTATTTTTCGATGATGTATTTAAAAAACAATATATTTTGACTGTCCTGCCCTGTTTCTAGAATGTAGTCTTCTAAAATGGTATCATTGGTGAATTTTAATTTTTTGTTTTATTTTCTTCAAGATTGTTCTTTACCTTTTCAATGTTTATAATCATCTCGACTTGACTATCTCTTTTTTTTAAAAAATTTTATTTATTTATTTATTTATTTGACAGAGAGATCACAAGTAGGCAGAGAGGCAGGCAGAGGGAGAGGGAGAAGCAGGCTTCCCACTGAGCAGGGAGCCCAACTCGGGGCTCGATCCCAGGACTCTGGGATCATGACCTGAGCTGAAGGCAGAGGCTTAACCCACTGAGCCACCCAGGCGCCCCCCCCCCTTTTTAAAAGATTTTATTCATTTGTTTGAGACTTAGAAAGAGAGAGAGAGAGAGAGAGAGCGCATGAGCGAGCATAGGAGCAGAGGGAGAGGGAATTTGGGAGAAGCAGGCTTCCCTGCTGAACAGGGAGCCGGAGATGGGGCTCAGTCCCAGGACCCTGAGATCATGACCTGAGCCCAAGGCAGACATTTAACAAATTGAGCCACCCAGGTGCCCCTTAACTATGGTTTTTGATCATCAGTGCTCTAATACTTCATTATTTTCCAGTTTTCTGGATCTCAGTTTCTTTTCATCTGGTAGCATGCGAGATAATCTTTGCGACAACTGCAACATCCAACATTTACTAAGTATTTACATAGTGCTGCTGTCGGCCCTGCACTCAGCCCTTTAGATGAGCTAACTCATCTTCATCTTCCCTGTGCCATTCCGAGGTATGTCCCATTAATGAGTCCACTATGCAGATGAGGGAATTGGGGGCACCTAGAGCTGAAATAATTTGTCCGTGCTTACCAACCTACTGATGCCAGGACTCTGAGTCAGTTCCGGTCTCTAACTGGAGTCTGTGCTCTGCAACCTTACACTCCTCCTGACTTACCTCTGTGGCCTGGGGGGAAAAATACACACAGACACCTATTAAGAAAGTTCGGGGGGTGGTCAATTTTCTGAACCTTTTTGCACATCTGAAAGAGTGTCTTCAAGACTTTAGACATAAAACATCAATGCATGCGAATATGAAATTCCTGAGTCACAATTTTGTTTTTCTTCAGGAGAAAAGTGAAAGTGTCTCTGCCATGCCATTGTTTGACTGTTGCGGAGTTAAAGTCCAAGGCCAAGTGTCTTCCTGGGCAGCCTGTCCTTCTCTTATTGCCCCAACCCTGTCTGTGTGTTGTTAGAATTTTTTTTCTTTAACCTTAAAATTCAAAAATTTTACTAAGGGTTGTCCAAGTGTGAGTCTCTTTGACTTAACCTATGCCAAATGTTCTGAAATTCCCTTTGATGTCAGATTTAGCTATTTCCTTAGATCAGTAAAAATTATTTGAATTATATCTCTGGTTATCACTCCCATTTTTGTTGGTTCTTCTTTGAAACACCCATTATTCATTGGTTGGATTTCTTCTTCCTGAACCCATAACCATTTTCTTTTCCCTAGCATGTAGCTCTCTCTCCTCTAAAGCAGATGTCAAAAAGCTTTTTCTGTAAAGAGCCAGATAATTAACATTTTATGCTTTGTGAACCATGAGGCAAAATTGAGGATATTATGTAGCTATTTATATAACATGGGAAAACAAATTTCTATAAATTTTTTATTGATGAAATTCAAAATATAATAATAATTGAGTAGAGTTTTGTTTTTTGGGGGGGGTTGGTTTGTTTGTTTTTTTTTTTTTTTTGGTAATATAGATCTAAGGAACAGAATATAATTCTTTGGGGGAGAGAAAAGTTTTTGCTTCATTGGGGTTCAAAGTTCCTTATCATTAATTGATTCCAAGTGTTTGTCTGTAAAAACCATTTTTAGCTCACAGGATATTAAAAAAAACAGGTGGCAGGCCAGATTTGACTTTCAGGGTGTAGTTTGCTGACCTTGGTTCTAATGAGCTGGAGAATTTCTCTGATTTGCTGTCTGCTCTTCAGGATTGATTTTCTGTATTGTCCTCTTTGCTTTTATTGCTTTGGATGTGAATTTCAAACTTCCATTTATTGTTGTAAAATCATAGCAATTTTCCTGTACAACCCCACCTGTTGACTTTGCAAATCATATTCATCCCTGGCTTTTGTTCTTTGAGGAGCCATGTTTTTTTATATCTCACTGAGAATGCAAAGCGGAAATCTTCTTGACGTAGTCACAGGTAATGACAACAGTGAGTCCCTCTCAGATCACATCCTGAGTGCCTGCAGAAGAGTGTGCCTCATGGTTTTCATAGGCTTGTGCTTTGCTTTCTCTGTAGTCATCTTTCCATAAAGAAAGACGTAAGCAGTCATTCAAAATTTAAACAGACAGATACGGGGCTTCCCTTTCGTCTCCAGACCAGTTAGACCTTCCTTCCTGTGTTAAGCCAAAAGAGTGATTGTGGTCTCATCTCACCTTCCACTTATTTTCCAGCCCTTTCTCGCAGTGTGACATAGCCAAAATGAGGCTGATTCTTTCTTGTCACTCTTCATTTTTTAAAATTTTGAGAATGCACATCTGCTTCTGTGTCCCCAGAGGTAGTCGACACATCTTATTTAACCAGAGTAGTTAACGCAAAGCAGCAACCCCCACAGTGGACTGATTCCAGCTCTGCGCTCTCTGGTCCTTGTCTGTGTCTTACTGATAGGGTTTCTGTGACAACTTGAGATCAAATAGTAGGTACAATTAGGATGTCAACCCAAAAAGGCAGATCTCAGACCTTTTCTTAAGCAAACCCAGCTAGCACCACGTGCCTGTGATTTATTTGTCTCCCTTCTATTTAGAGGTGAAACATATGTTTCGTGTCTCATAATGATAAATTTCTAAACTTTAGATCATCTTTATTTTCTTTCTTTCTTTCTTTTTTAAGATTTTACTTATTTATTTTGAGAGAGAGAGAGAAGAGCATCAGTGGGGGAGGAGCAGAGAGAGAGAGAGAGAGAGAGAGAATCCCAAGCAGACTCCACTCTGAGCACAGAGCCCGACGCAGGGCTTGATCTCTGGACCCTGAGATCATGGCCTGAGCTGAAACCAATAGCAAAATGCTAAACCAACTGAGCCACCCAGATGCCCCTTTTTTCTTTTTTTTTTTTAATTTTTTATATACTCAACTCTTCTTTGGATGCTCTTTCAGCTTCTGCTCTTCATATAAATGTCCTTGATAAACGATACTGCCCTTTCCCTGGGTCACATTCATATATGATATGATTTGCTTCTTTTCTTTCTTTTTTTTTTTTTTTAAGATTTTATTTATTGATTTGAAAGAGAAATAAAAGGAGAGCACAAATGGGCAGAGGGAGAGGGAGAAGCAGGCTTTCTGCTGAGCAGGGAGCCTGATGTGGGGCTCGATCCCAGGACCTTGGGATCATGACCTGAGCTGAAGGCAGACACTTAACCGACTCAGCCACCCAAGCGCCCCAATATGGTTTGTTTCCAATAGCTTTATTTAGTAGCTCCCAATTCCTTGTACTTTTCCAGTCTTTATTGTGAATTTTCGATGGAAATAAGAGGATACATACTTAGGTGTTCCATCTTAGAGCTCAGGGATATTTTGAGGTTTACATAGGTCACATAATAACACAAATCAGGTCACATAATAACATAGGCCAAGGATGAATAGGAACAAGTGGAAGAAAATATAGAAGAGAAACATACAGATAATAGAATCTGATGGAGGTGAAGAATACAGATGTCTGGACTTAACAATGGTTTGGCTTACGATTTTTTGACCTTCCAATGCTGCGAAAGTAATACACGGTCATTAGAAACCGTATTTGGAATTTTGAATTTGGATCTTTTCCCATGCTAACAATAGGCAGCTCTGATACTTTCTTGTGATGCTGGGCAGAGGCCATGCGCACAGCTCCTGTCAGCCATGCCATCATCATGTTCAACAACCTACACACTTAAAAACATTCTGTCCCCCTAGAAGCCTTGTTTTTGCTTTCCTGACAGTATTCTTATTAAAATGGGCTCTGTGTATTATTTCTTTTAAAGATTTTACTTATTTGACTCAGAGAGATCACAAGTAGGCAGAGAGGCAGGCAGAGAGAGATGGGGAAGCAGGCTCCCTGCTGAGCAGAGAGCCCAGTGTGGGGCTTGATCTCAGGAACCTAAGATATGACCTGAGCCAAAGGCAGAGGCTTAACCCACTGAGCCACCCAGGCGCCCCAGGCTCTGTGTATTATTTGATTTTGCTCACCCATAGTCTGACTTAAGTGTTCTAAGCACGTTAATGGTAGGCTAGACTAATACAGGCTGTTTGGTAGGTTAGGTGTACTGAATGTATTTTTGTTTTATAAAATGTTCAACTTGTGATAGGTTTATTGGGGTGTAACCGCATCATAAGTTGAGGAAAATCTGTAATTTTTTTTTATATATATATTTTTAATTTATTTATTTGAGAGAGAGAGAGAGATCACAAGTAGGCAGGGAGGCAGGCAGAGAGAGAGGGGGAAGCAGGCTCCCCGCTGAGCAGAGAGCCCGATGCGGGGCTCGATCCCAGGACCCTGAGATCATGACCTGGGCTGAAGGCAGAGGCTTAAGCCACTGAGCCACCCAGGTGCCCCGAAAATCTGTAATTTTTTAAAAAAGATTGATTGATTGATTAATTTTGATTTTGGGAGAGAAGAGGGGATAGAAAATTAGTTGGGGGGGCCTGATAGAGGGAGAAGCTGTCTCCCTGCTGAGCAAGGAGCCCAGGGCAGAACTGGGTCCCAAGATCCCAGGATCATGACCGAAACTGAAGGCAGACACTTAATGACTGAGCCACCCAGGTTCATGGAAATCTGTAATTTAAGAGAGAGGAGTAATTGTATGAATGACTTACACCCAGGATGCAGATTTTGTGATGTTTCATGTAAAATACTTACTTAAATAGCTGGGGTAAAGCGAATAATTAACATGTAATTTTTATGTCTAGTATCTGTTATCTGTATAAAGTGACCTCTCATGTTCATTTAGGTGATTTGAAGTCCTGATATAGATGTGTGTGCTGTGGCACAGGATGGCCTTCCTGGCCAATGCCCAGTAACAAAGTATTTGGGAACCTCAGTTTTGGTTTTTAGGAAGCTTCTGGGTCTGATAGCACCTGTGGCAAATCACTATTTCTGAAAAGTGAATTGAAAAATTAGTATGGATTCAATTAGCATAAATCTGGCTTTTTATCATTCTTAAATCGGCTTAAGTGATACAGTTTCTAAAACTATATTTAAATGTGATACAATTTTTCTACAATAGCTAAGGTTTTAAGGTATTCCCAACCTTTCCCAAGTTTCATTAAAGCACTAAATATAAAGTGTTCTTTCTGCCCTACACGATGAGTTATGTATTGGTCAGAATGACAGATTTACTTGTCTGAGAAGACGCTGAGTCAGGGGTTCTGTTCAGGGAGTGTTCCAAATTGTGCTTATGAACTATGGTGGATAAAAATCTAGAATAAAATTGGTTATTGATTTTGCTTGTTTTGCATTTGTCACAAGAGAAAAAAAAATACTTGCAACCTTTTTTTCAAGCATACAAATTCTGTACAGTGTTTTTCTTCTGTTGGTTTTGTGTGGCTTTTTGAAGGACTAGAATTTTCCAAATGATGCTAACTCCATTTATTTCTTGGTTGGTACTTTCAGCACACCCAAATACCTGTTTAATTTATTCAGCTAGTTCATTTACCAACAGAATTCATGTGGGTTTTTTCTCTATAGATATTTCAGAACTACTCTTCTTAAAGAAAATTTCATGTTGGCTTATGGACGAATGTTGACTTCAGTGTAGAATTTTCTCATACATTTTGGTGTATACTTATGTATCATTTGGGCTGTATTTTTGTTTTTTATTTTTTATATATATATAATATTTTTTAAGATTTTATTTATTTGACAGAGAGAGACACAGTGAGAGAGGGAACACAAGCAATGGGAAAGGGAGACGGAGAAGCAGGGAGTCCAATGCGGGGCTTGATCCCAGGATCCCGGGATCATGACCTGAACTGAAGGTAGACGCTGAACCTACTGAGCCTCCCAGGTGCCCCCTATTTTTTTATGATAGTTGTTTTAGTAGTAGTTCGGGTCACCAATAGTTGTCTGATTTCTTTGAGAGTATCTAAACATTTAAGTACACATAATTCAGATTTCAAGGATGCCCCAATATAAAAACAAGGGGGTAAATATAATTAGGTAGGTATGTGTTTAATTTTTAAATTTTTTTCTTTTTATTCATTTCAGGTTTACATTGTTTCTAGTTTTTTAATAAGATGTATTTTTAGAATGTTCTATTTTTTTTCTATGCTTTTTATATGTAGTTGAAATTATCCTAGGAATAGTTAGAGAATATGATTTCATGGGGTACCTGGGTATCTCAGTTTGTTACGTGTCTGACTCTTGGTTTCAGGTTCAGATCGAGCCCCATGTTGGTTCTGTGTTCAGCCTGGACTCTGCTTGTCCCTCTCCCTCCCCCTCCGCACCCAGGTGCATGATCTCTCTCTCTATTAAGAAAAAAAAAAAGAGAATATTTCATGTAAAATTTTCAGGAGAAAATCTAATTCTTACTGTGAATGCCACACCAAGCATAAATGAGGACAATTTTCCAAGTGTGGTAGGAGAACCTTGGCTGAAATGGTAATTCTAATACGTGGTTTCCCTTTTGAAATTAAAAATGAAGGTAAGATGTTAGTTGTGTCTACCTAATTAAAGAGGTAAACTGAGGCAAGCTCCAAATTGTCCAAAACTATGTGTTCAGGAAGAGTGATCACAACTCAGGACTGCCTGACTGTAGCGAGCTACAGGCCCTGACAGTGCTGTTTGTGGGTAGGGGAGGCTTGAGGGGGACTCTCAGTTCCCATCAGGGAATGCTTTGCTTGTAGGGTCTTTTGCCTGAGTTCAGGGATAAGCTGGGAAGAACTGAATCAGTTAAAAAGGTGGAGGTCAAGAGTGGAGGTTGTTGAAGTCCATAAGGACAGTTAGCCAGCAGTGGCCCACGGCTTCTGCCTTTCTCCCTTTAGATGGGACTGGCCCCATGAAAGTTCTGCCCTTTTAATCAGAGTTGGAGACTCCTGGTTCAGGCTATTTTCACGTCCTGCCTTTAAGGAAAGCAGCCAGATGGATCCTGGGGAAGATAAGGACTAGGAAAGCTTGCTGATGTTTTAAATATGAGAAGGATTTGAGAGTGTTAGTTGCTGAAGCCAAGTAGCCAGGACCAAGTGAGAGACTGGACCTACAGGAGGACGGGTGGCAGGTGTACTCTGTGTTCTTATAAAATTCATATGTTGAAATCTCAACTTCCGTTTACTTCAGAATGTGAATCTGTTTGGAGATAAGGTCTGTAAAGAAGTGATTGAGTTAAAAGGGGGCCTTTAGGGTAGAAAACTAATCTGCTATGACTGGTGACCTTACTGAAGACAGATACTGAACATGTGCGCACACACACACACCCAATAGGACCATGTGAGGACAGTGACAAGATAGCTGTCCACAAGCCAAGTAGAGAGGTCTTAGGGCACACCAGCCCTGCCCACACCATGATTTCCGTCTTCCCAGCCCCCAGATCTGAGAGAAAAGAACTTTTTTTTTTAAATTTTTAAATTTTTTATTAACATCTGATGTATTGTTAGCCCCAGGGGTACAGATCTGTGAATCGTCAGGCTTATACACCTCACAGCACTCACCATAGCACATACCCTCCCCAATGTCCATAACCCAACCACCCTCTCCCTACTCCCCTCCCCGCGGCAACCCTCAGTTTGTTTTGTGAGATTAAGAGTCTCTTATGGTTTGTCTCCCCCCTCCCGATCCCATCTTGTTCCATTTTTCCCCCCAAGTCCCCCACGTTACCTCTCAAATTCCTCATATCAGAGAGATCATATAACAATTGTCTTTCTCTGATTAACTTTTTTCGCTCAGCATAATACCCTCTAGTTCCATCCACGTCATTGCAAATGGCAAGATTTCATTTCTTTTGATGGCTGCATAGTATTCCATTGTATATATATACCACATCTTCTTTATCCATTCATCTGTTGATGGACATCTAGGTTCTTTCCATAGTTTGGCTATTGTGGACATTGCTGCTATAAACATTCGGGTGCTTGTGCCCCTTCGGATCACTACATTTGTATCTTTAGGGTAAATACCCAGTAGTGCGATTGCTGGGTCATAGGGTAGCTCTATTTTCAACTTTCTGAGGAACCTCCACACTGTTTTCCAGAGTGGCTGCACCAGCTTGCATTGCCAGCAACAGTATAGGAGGGTTCCCCTTTCTCCGCATCCTTGCCAGCATCTGTCGTTTCCTGGCTTGTTAATTTTAGCCATTTTGACTGGTGTGAGGTGGTATCTCATTGTGGTTTTGATTTGTATTTCCCTGATGCTGAGTGATGTGGAGCACTTGAGAAAAGGCATTTCTGTCCTGTAAGCCAGAGCCAGGCTGTGGTTTTTTGTTATGGCAGCACAAGTTTATTCACAGGGGAGCGCTGGCCAGGATGAGGACAGGGTGACTGAGGTAACAGAGACCATTGGCTCTGTGAGGGCAGACAACTCTGTTGCCTAGAAAACTCCCCAGCCTCTTAGGGACATCTAGTCTGAAGTTCAATGAATGTTTATTGAATTACTGTAACTGAATTATCAGTGGGAGGGAAATAGCCCCAGGGGATTCACTGGGGAAAAAGGCAGGAAATTGAGGGTGTTATGAATTTCTAGCCTTTCTTTTCTTGGTGAAGTCTTTGGGGAGAGATGAGTTCTGATTTGTCACCATATTGTATCGTTAGCTGCAGAAACTTTTCGTTTCTATGTAAACAAGTTAATGTACTTTTATTCTCTCTCTTGAATGGAAGGGGATATTCACTCTATGTTGTTAGAGAGCAGATAGTCCTTGTTCTTAAGAACTGTGTTTTCAAGGAAGACTTGCGTTCTGAGACTGTGTGGATTTGATGCTTCACGTCTCCATGGTTTGGTTGACGAGATGGAAGGGGTCAGAGGAAGAGTACAAGAGCCTCTTAGGAAAGGTGAGGCATTCACGTGGTTCCACTGAGCTCTTGTGGGCGGTTCAGAGGCCCAGCCTGGGGTTTGCAGCAATAGGAGTCCCCTGACTTGACCTGGAAGAAGAGTCCAGCACTAAGATGCTAGAGGGCTCTGTAGGCCAGTTGGGGAGGTTGGCTGTGAAAAGTGAAAAATTGCCCAAGTGTAAATGAGAAAGGATAGAGAGTTTTTATTTTTGTTTTTAATAACTAAAAGTGGATTCTTAAGGCAGTGTTTCAGGAACTTGGGTACTATATGAAAAGACATATATGGGTAGAAGTCATTGTTTTTTTTTAACTAAATGCTTGCATCATAAAAATACATAGAAAAAGAAAATAAGACTCACCCACAAGTTCATCACTTAGAAATAAGAAGCATTTTTTAAAATAAATTATTTATTTCTGTGAAAGAGAAAGCTTGAACATGAGAGGGATGCATGAGAGGCATTATTATTATTTTGAAGTACATAGTTCCGAGTTTTCCCTTTATAGGTATCAGTGAAAATCATTTAAAAAATAGTTCTTAACAGGGGCACCTGGGTGGCTCAGTTGGTAAGCATCTGCCTTCTGCTCAGGTCATGATCCCAGGGTCCTGGGATTGAGTCCCGCATTGGGCTCCCTGCTCAGCATGGATCCTGGTTCTCCCTCTCTGGCCACTCCTTCAACTCGTGCTGTCTCATGCGTGCGTGCTCTCACTCTCTGTCTCTGAGAAAATAGATAAAATCTTTAAAAAAAATAGTTCTTAATAAACCCAGAGGGCCTGGTGGTGAGTGATGGGAGCCAGATTGCTGTGCTTGGGCTAACATTTAGTGCCTTTGTTGTGGCCAAGTTGGAGTAGCTGATGTTTTCATCAACAGGCTCCATTTCTTGGACTTGTCTGAACATGGTCATCCTCATTTTGCTGCTGTCTCCTCCTTTACCAAGGTCGGTAGGCCATAACAGCTGGTACCACCACATTCCTAATGGCCTAATTTAAATATTTCACATAAAACGCACATACCATCTGCTTAGGTTATGGATACAGTGACCCAAACAATAACGTGAATTGCATGTGTGTGCTTCAGCTGATCTAGAGATGAACCCACATTTTCTGCAGAGTGGAAAAATGCTGGTATTGCACTGGTTTAAAATATGCTTCTGCTTCTGGCCCCTTGTTAGTAGGGAGGATGATTTGCGATGAGGGATTATTGATTTTTGCCTAATTTGCCTGTATTCTGATCTGGGATCTCTTGTTCCCAGTACCATATATGTGTCCCGATAGAGCTAGTGAGGGGGTGAGGGGGCGTTCTGAGCTGGTAGAGAGATGAGCGGTTTCAATATCCTGTTCCTGAGGATTGTATTTCTTATCTTGGTATCTGTATATTGTCATTAGCCATGGAAACTGCAGGTTTATATATAAGTAAAAAACATTTTCATGGAATGAAAAGGATTCTGTATATATTATGTCAAAAAACCTGGGTAATATGAGGGCAAGAAGTCCTTATCTTCAGGTACTGTTGGTTACCACGTTTGCATTTCTGAGACTCTGCGTGGATTTAATGTCTCACATCTTGACACTTGGATAAGAAACTTCCATGTCTGTGGAAAGGCAGAAGAGAATGTAAGGCCTAGGTTTGATTCCGCGTGACCTTAGCTAAGTAACTGAAATTCCACGAACTTTAGTTCCAACTCTAATCAGATGGGGCTCTGCTGTCCACCTTCCAAGACTGTTTGGACATTCAGAACAGATAGATGACAAGGAGCATGTCTGGAGATTGGTTTGTTATTTCCACCCGCTGCTCCTTCTCCGTCAGGGTGTCCGTGAGCTCATGCCTGCCTGGCATCCGCTTCTCCCTTCTCGGGAAGCGCCCCACGTTCGCTTCGCGTGCCTCCTCCTTCATCTCTGGATCAAATCGTGGTGTGGTTGTCGGTGATGAGATCCCCTGGTGAACATGCAACCCAAGCCAGCCTGTCAGACGCGCTCTCCTGAATCCCAGCGCTGTGGGACATGGTGCAAACGTGAACGATGGTCCCAAAGGGAAGGACTCTCCGGTACTTCCCACCACTCAGGGCCCTGCACCTGCTCTGGTCCCTTAGAGTCAATACTTTCTCTTTTTTTTTTTTTTTTTTTTTTTTTTTTTTTTTTTCAGAGAGAGAGGGAGAGAGAGCAAGCACAGGCAGACAGAATGGTAGGCAGAGACAGAGGGAGAAGCAGGCTCCCCGCCAAGCAAGGAGCCTGATGTGGGACTCGATCCCAGGACGCTGGGATCATGACCTGAGCCGAAGGCAGCTGCTTAACCAACTGAGCCACCCAGGCGTCCCAATACTTTCTCTTTTTTTTAAGCTTAAATTATCGGGGTTGCTTGTGTTGCTTACATCCTGAGCCCCCTGACTAGGACACTTAAGGGGGAATAATTCCACACACAGATATATTGATCTGTTTAGTGATTACCTTCCTGTTCACACGCCCAGTGCTCAGTGCCCAGCACCACTGCTCTCGGAGAGCGCAGCTTGGGGCCCAGTCCCAGATTAAATGTAGCACTAAGCCTAATGACAGTTCATCTAACTCTGAAAACAGTTAATTAAGAAGTTTTAAGTTTAAAAAAAAAAGCCCTCTAATGCCTGTTTGTTAATTATGGTCTTTTTATTTTTTATTTTTTTTAAAGATTTTATTTATTTATTTGACAGAGAGAGATCACAAGTAGGCAGAGAGGCAGTCAGGGAGAGAGGAGGAAGCAGACTCCCCGCTGAGCAGAGAACCCGATGCGGGGCTCGATCCCAGGACCCCGGGATCATGACCCAAGCCGAAGGCAGAGGCTTAACCCACTGGGCCACTCAGGCGCCCCTAATTATGGTCTTTTTAAAGAAGCCCTGTGACTCTTAGTCTTTTCATTTGTTTCACTTAATTTCATCTTTTTATTTATTCAGTCTAGTCAAGACAGTGTCTTCGTATAGTTTTATACTACCAGATAGGTGAAACTAGAAAATTCTGAACTTTTGCTGAAAATTGAACCTTTGATTATTCACCCTGGTCATTTATTTCTCTGTTTTATCTTGCTATTGCAGCATTCAAAGCTGTAGACCAAGATCTAATAATTTAGAAGTGCCAGGGGCATTGTTGGACCAAGATGACAAGCCTTCAAGGACTGTCTTAGTTGGTAAAGCCACTGCAGCTGCTGTATGAATATTCATTTGTGAAGCATCTTTGGTAGGAAAGTTGTAAATCTTAAAAGGTGCAAACTCTTTTTTTTTAATGAATAAGTCCTGGCCACTTTTAAAAAAGATTTTATTAATTGAGAGAGAGAGAGAGAGTGACCGAGAGAGAGCATCATCAGGGGGCAGGGCAGAGGGAGAGGGAGAAGCATGCTCCCCACTGAACAGGGAGCCCAATGTGGGGCTTGACTCCAGGACCCCGAGATCATGCCGCGAGCCGAGAGGCAGACGACCAACTGACTGAGCCATCCAGGCATGCTGTTTGGATAAATCTTTAAAAATAAACTTTTAACTTCAGAACAGTTTACATTTACAGCAAAAATGTAAAAACAATAAAATCCCCCCATATATCTGGAGCACAGTTTTTCTCTTACTTACTTTAGTATGGTACCTTCGTCACAGTGAATCCATGTTGATACACTCATGTTAACTGCAGCCGATACCTCATGCAGACTTCCTTAATTTATACCTAATGTCCTTGTTATACCTGATGCCATGTCCCTCACAGAATGCTACATTACCCTTAGTCATTATAGTGCCTTAGGCTCCTCTGTGACATTTCCTCAGACCTTGTTTTTTATGATCCTAACAGTTTTGAGGACTACTGGTCAGGATGCACTGGGTGGCTCAGTTGGTTAAGCGTCTGCCTTTCGTCTCAGGTCATGATCTCAGGGTCCTGGGATTGAGCCCTGCGTCAGGCTCCTTGCTCAGTGGGGGGTCTGCTTCTCCCTCTCTCTCTGCCCCTCCCCCTGCTCATGTTCTCTCTCTTTCTCTCTTGCTCTCTTTCAAATAAATAATCTTAAAAAAAAAAAAAAAAGAATAAAGCTGCCTGAGATTCTGTACTCAGCAGTACTATCTCTTTTAAATGTTAGTGAAGTGTTAAATGCCTTTTTAATTTGTTTTCCCCTGGATAAAAACTTTTGTATTGTAGTTATGGTCAAGAACTGTCAGCAGTAGGTGACCGTTGGTCATCAGGGTTGGTTCTGCTGGTCTGGCTCCCTAGGTGGGTGTCCCCTCCCTCCCTCATAGCTCCATGTGCATCCCTCCCAAAGCTGTGTGCTTCGTCGAAGAGGATGACCTGCCCCAACAGAGGAGGACTGTACTTACCTCGTGTACGTGAGTAGCTGTGCTCCCCTACCAGGACCTCCAGACAAGCTCTCAGAGTCCATTTTTGGGAGAATGTAGGGGAGTCAAGCTTCCAAGAGTCTAGAAACATCCACCGAAGTACTACATGTAGGAGTCTACCTTTCTTTTATTTAAAAAAAAAAAGTCCCACGCAATAAAATTTAAAAAGAACACATACTTTGTAAGAACTTGTTGTAGAATTCTGTAATTATCTCCATAAATTTACCTGTATAATTTTTAAAACAATTTTTAATAATTGTTCGCCAAGCAATAATACCCTGGTTACTGACTGTGAAGAGTGCCATTTGTGTTTTTCTTTTATGTATTTACCTAATTTGGATTAGAGCTAGAAATGCAAACAGATCAGCAATTAAATTGAACACTTGGAAGCTGAACATTTACTATCTTAGTTACACAATGGAAGAAAAAAAAAAACAAAATTCATTATCTCTACCCAGGAGTGATTTTCAGAATATTTCATAGTTCTGCAGGGCACCTGGGTGGTTCAGTCCATTAAGCATCTGACTTAATTTTGGCTCAGGTCAGGATCTCATGGTCATGAGATGGAGCCCCACATTGGGCTTTGAGCTCAGCAGAGTCTGGTTGAGTTTCTCACTCTTTCTCAAATAAATAAACAAATTAAAAAAAAAGAATAGTGCTGCACACATTTTGATACTCAGACCGGGTTAGCCAGAGCAACCAAGAGATCATGTCAGGGGCATTCTGGACAAAGAGCAGCCCTATCCAAGCCTGAAGAACTGCCAAAGATGTGAGAACTTCTGGCTTATAAATGATATGAAATTAATAACTTTTAAAATATTTGCGGTATTTCTAAAAGAGAAGCTTTTTTAAAATACAGAAGTGACAATACAATTTATTTTTGCTACCCTTTAAGATAGTAGTGTCCTCTGTATGATACAATTCTCTAGGAAAGCCGTCTTCATTCTTTCAAGGTAAAAAGTGGCCCATCATCAGAGGCAGCCAACCAGTGCAACAGCTGAAATTGACAAAGGCTCTGAATCCTTTGTTTCAACATACAGCCTAATCAGAGTTTTCACAGAGCTTCTCAACCTGCTGTTGAGCTATGTGATTGTGTATTTAGTGACCTACAGAGTAATAAATTAGTGAGAAGTATTACTTGTTAAAACAGGGAATGTCTGAACCACAGAAGGTAAAATTTAGAAGAAATTTTGAAAGCTCACTGACTCAGTGAGGCCCAGTGGCACATTGCATTCTGTGGGCTAGCACTCTCGGACTGCCGTCGGACTTGGAAGGAAATCTACCTATAATTGAACTCTATTTCGAGGTATAACTTTTTTTGTTTGCTTGTTTGATAATGATATTCCACTCATTAATTTTTTTTTTTATATTTTTAAAACCATTACGTTATTTACTATCATGAATTTCACATTACACAAGGCCCTTATGTCACCTGAACAGAAGCATAGACTTTACGTCTGCTGCTGCCCTGGGACTCACACTTCACATGGGCCAAAGAATTTCCAGGAGATGACAGTATTATATATGTGTAACAGTTGGATGTCTTTTATTTTTTAATTTTTAAATTATTTCTTATTTTTTTAGAGAAGAATGAGTGCGTGTGCAGGGGTAGGAGGAGAAAGGTCAGGAGCAAAGGGAGAAGGAGAGAGAGAATCCCAAACAGACTTCATGGTGAGCAAGGAGCCCGAGGCAGGGCTTGATCCCAGGACCCTGAGATCATGACCTGAACTAAAATCAAGACTTGGAACTCAACCAACTGAGCTACCCAAGCACCTATGATGTCTTTTTAAAAAAATTTTATTTAATTTACAGAGTGAGAGAGAGAGAGTGAGCATGACTACCGGGAAGGGCAGAGGGAGATGAAGAGAGAGAGAGAGAAGCAGACTCCTTGCTGAGCAGGGAGCAGGACTCGGGGCTCCATCCCCCTACCCTGAGATCATGACCTGAGCTAAAATCAGGAGTCAGACGCTTAACGGGCTGAGCCCTCCAGGCTCCCCCTGATGTCTTTTTTGATCCAGATTTTTGCCACTCTTTCAGGAGAGGTGAGGATGTCATCAGGGATGAAAGACTGGAGCTCTCCCCGGGCAGATACAGAGTAGGACATTGCAGGGGTGAAAAGCTAGGAAGCTAGCAGAGAGTGCATGCAGAAGCCTGCAGGGTTCTGGTTACAGATTTTTTTTTTTTTTTTTAAAGATTTTATATGAGAGCGATGAGAGCATGAGCTGGGGGAGAGGCAGATGGAGAGAGAGAAGCAGACTCTCTGCTGAGCAGGGAGCCTGAGACTCAATCCCAGGAATCTGGGATCATTACTTGAGCTGAAGGCAGACATTTCACTGGCTGAGCCACCCAGTAGTGCCTGATCTTACTGTTTTTTAAATGTCAAATTAGTTCTTTGTATCTCTTCTTCCTCCCTTTTCCATCAGACCCGTCTATACTGTTAGCAAAGTGACTCTCAGGTCATCCGCAGTGTGTCAGAGGTCCACTGTGGATTCCCTTTGCTGGAGGTAATAAATGAGCTATGAACTTAAATATAAACTGCAAATATTTCTAATAAGGGATATTCTTGTGTAATGTTTTTACTGGATTTACCTAGAGTGTAGAATGAAACAATAATCTGAATACTACCTTTCAGTTGTTTTAGCATACTTTGTGCTTAATTTAGTTAGACTTGTTGGAACTGAAAGACTTCCTATAATGATTTCATTAAATAAAGCCCAGCATTGTCTGTTGGTATGTGTCCTTTGCAACCACCAACCACATTCTCTTTATTTTGGTTTCACATTTTACCTTTTCAAAAGCAATGAATGCTTTACTTTTGCCAAGAAATGTAAAGATCCCAGTAAGATTTATTTTTCTCCTCTCCCCGAGAGAGGCGAATCTGAAATTTTTATATAATAATAATGATTTAAATCATTTCAGTCTAATATTTACTCTTTTTAAAGAATAATTATTAATTTGGTTTATTTGCCCCAGTCCTTTGAAAGTTATGACCATATAATAGTACATTTTAATTCTGATAGGTGCCATAATTTTATATTCCATTTTATTTTATAGTACCATTTGCTAGAGAAATGGATCGAATGTGGATCTGGGTGTAACACACACACATGTGCATGCTCACCCTTATCTCTGTCCAGTTATGTGTAAATGAAAGTCCTTAAAATCTTAAAATAAATGTTACATCCTTAATTTTTACATAATAACAACTTTATATTTAGTGTTTTAAGGTTTTCTGGTTGTTTTAACATATGTTTTTGCAGTGGTTCTCAGACTTTAGGGTGTATCAGAATTATAGATTGTTGGGGTTTCTGATTTGGCATGTTAGGGGTGGGGTTCAAGACTGGATTTTGAAGTTCCCAGGTTGCTGATGCTGCTGGTATGGGAACCAACACACTGTTGTCATATTTGATCCCTTATAAGAACCCTGTGTGGTCTTGGGCAGATCTACATGAAGGAAATTAGGCTTGGAGAAATTCATGCTTCTCCTAGGGGCACATCATGCGTTGGTGGTTGACCAGAGGCTAGAATCCATGAAGACCTTTCAGGTTTCCTCACGCACAGGGCAAGACTTCAGGTCCCCAAAATATATCTCTTGATTTGAAATGTTTGGTACTTTTGTCTGTCTTTTTTTTTTTTTTTAAATTATTTATCTTACAGAGAGAGGGATCACAAGTAGGCAGAGAGGCAGGCTGAGAGAGAGGGGGGAAGCAGGCTCCCTACCGAGCAGAGAGCCCAATGAGGGGCTCGATTCCAGGACCCTGGGATCATGACCTGAGCTGATGGCAGAGACATTAACCCACTGAGCCACCCAGGTGCCCCAGTTGTCTTTTGTTTTTTAAGAGCCATTTCTGGGGGCACCTGGGTGGCTCAGTGGGTTAAGTGTCTGATATCAGCTCAGATCATCATCTCAGGGTCCTGGGATCAAGCCCCTGGCTTAGACTCCACACTCAGTGGGGAGTCTGCTTCAGGATTCTCTCTCTCTCCTTCTCCCTCTGACCCTCCTCCTGCACTTGCCTGTTCTTCCCCTAACCCCACCAAAAGCCATTTTGTGTTTAGGTACACCCTCCCCCAGTTTTCACATTTGTTAAATACATCTGTGAAATTTTCTTCCCTTTTGAAGCTATAACTGATTCTCGTACCTCAGAATGCTCTAAAAATGGAACATCCTTTTATAGTAACAGAAAGCTTACATAACTTGTTAAGACCACCCAAGGTTAATCACTAGGAAGGATGTTGGTTTTATACCCAGCCTGGTGCTTTGGCATTTTTTCACTCCAACTTGGCGTGGTGGTTCTAGGCAGAACCATTATTTGTGGGTCCAGAAAATGACCACGGACCATGAATGACCTAGGGCAGGGAATCTGAAAATCACGCCACCAGCCGTGGCTGAAGGACCCTGTATCACCTTCAAGGATATTATTATCCATTATAACTTTGATGGAGAACTGATGGTTTGGTTTCTTTGGTTGGTACCCATCCATTTAACCTAGTGTGGGAACAGTGGCATCCAGAAGCATACTGTGGGGTGTGCTCCCCCCACCACTCTGTCTGGTGCATTCAGTGTGTTCTGTATGGTGTCTTGTGGAGGGAGGACTCACACTCAGCACTGCTGGAGTTTGGACACCACGTGGTGGTCCTTGCTGATACTGTGATGTAAATGGTGCTGTACTTTTCCAATTTGTTTTTCTAGCTCCTACCTTCTGTTTTCTCCTGCTTTCCTTTCTGCTCTACTTTGACCTTGAAATACTTTAATTCAGAAAAGAAGTAGTTAGAGAAAAATAATGGCTGGAGAACAAACTGAAAATCATGACCTTCAGTGTCTTCTGTATTTATTTTTTTATTGTTGCCTTTTTTTTCCCTTTTTGGTAAGACAAAGAAAGCCTTGATACATTTTACTTAGTCTTGTTTTTCCGTTTCTGGTTTTTTGTTTGTGTTTGTTTTTGTTTTTATTTTTGTTTGTTTGCGTGTTGGTTTTTACCTCGTGTTGTTGGCAGTATTAATCTTCATCAGCGTGCTTTCACACTGGAAACTAATTCTGGGCTTAGCCACTCCCCCTCCCACTCTTTTAAAATTTGATATGATGGTTTTAATGTGTTCTAGGCTCTCTGTGGTACTTTAGATGCACTATTTTACTTAATCTTCGCATCAGCCTTGTGAACTATTTAGAGGAAATAGATTCCAGGAGGTTGTATAGCCTGGCAGAGGTCTCACCTATGGTACACGATGAGCTGGGACTTGGATTCACGTCTTTCAGACTCCAGAGCTTATGCATGGAAAAGACTAGTCTGTATCACCTCCCGTAGGAGACCATTACTGAGATGGAGGCTCCATTTAATAACACAGATTTCTTGAAACAAATAAGGCTCCACAGAAAATAAGATCCTGACTTCAAACTTGTCTCATATTTTCCCTTGTTACCTTGTCAGTTTAAAAAAAAAAATTATCTTAAAGAGAAGGAAGGGTTTGCACTGTTTTTGGCAACATATGTCTCTCCTAAGCACACCCACTGACAGCATGTCGCTTTGCTGTACCGGGGAGTTCTTGTTCTAGTCATTTGGTCTTTAAAAGCAACCTATGACGAAGTTCCTTTGTCTTTTTTTCTTTTTAAAGATTTTTAGGTTTT
This sequence comes from Enhydra lutris kenyoni, assembly GCF_002288905.1. Taxonomy (NCBI): domain Eukaryota; kingdom Metazoa; phylum Chordata; class Mammalia; order Carnivora; family Mustelidae; genus Enhydra; species Enhydra lutris. The sequence goes on along the minus strand of NW_019154108.1, from coordinate 11,090,810 downwards.
AAAATTTATTTGAGAGAGAATGAGAGACAGAGCATGAGTGGGGAAAGGGGGAAAGGGAGAGGGAGAAGCAGACTCCCTGATGAGCAGGGAGCCTGATGCAGGGCTCGATCCCAGCACACCCGGGTATCATGACCTGAGCCAAAGGCAGCCGTTTAACGACGGAGCCATCCAGGTGCCCCTTTAACTTGTCCTAAAACCAGAGTGCTACCTTGATATGAACACCAGTTTGAATTTTCAGCATGTACATCAGGCTCTTTGTCTTCACTTCGCCCTTGAGGTATCTGGCAGCTTTCAGAAAAGGGCAGCCACCCAGTGTGACTGAGGTGCCCCATTTGTAAGGAGGTAGATGAGAATCTCTTCCAGAGCGTGTCCATTTCAAATCACTTCCTTAGCCTCTCCTCTGTCTTAATTTTTTTTATCTTTTCTTTTTATTTCTTAGGTTTCTTTTCTTGTTGTATGAGTATGTATTTTAATAATAGATTTTTAAAAAGATTTATTTATTTATTCTAGAGAGAGGGAGAGCACAAGCATGGGAGGGGCAAAGGGAGAAGGAGAGAAAATCTCAAGTACAGCGTGGAGCCAGATGGGACCTGATCATGACCTGAGCTGAAACCAAGAGTAGGACTTTCATCAGACTGTGCCACCCAGGCACCCCTGTATTTTAATAGTAGATTTAACACAACATTCAAAGTTAGAACAGTGGATTAGTGAATATTATCAGTGGTAATTCTATACAAAACCAAATACATATCTTCTCTCCCTTTTGCCCTCCTTCCTCCTCCCTGTTTCTCCCTCCCTCCCTTCCTCCCTCCCTCTCTTCCTCCTTTCCTTTCTTCCTTCCTTTCTTCTTTGCTCCAGTAGAGAATAAGCAGTTAATTCTTGGATTTTCCCTTATTAGCTGAGTAGCCTGGAGAAAAATCATTCATTTATTTGAGCCTCAGCTTCCTTATCTATAAAAAAGTGACGATACTGTCTTTCTGTGTATTTGTAAGTCTTGGACGAGAACGAGTATGCCATACAAGAGAGCACCTTTGTGCACTGTCTGCATGGGCACGGCGGCATGGCAGTGAGGGGCCTCTCTTCTCAGCTAACAGGTGTGCCTTCTGGAAAACAGTTACAAAATCAAAACACAAGAGCTAAAATAGAGACTAAAGGAACAAATTACAGGCAGACTTATAATCTGACTGATAAGAGAGATATATTTAAAAGGGTTATGTGAACTACAAACGTTAGTAACCCGTGCCCCTCTTGAAAAGGAATTATTTTTGCTAATTAGATTGTCATCAGGTTTTAATTTAGAAATATTAGGTACAGTGAACAATGAAATAAAATCTTCCAAATTGTGAGACAAGATTATCTTAAACCTAGAATTCTCTTCCCAAAGTCGCAGTCATGAGTGAAAGCTAAGGATATTTTTGAACATGCTTAGAAATTCTCCTACCCGCGGACTGCACTTGAAAGAATTAGTTGAGGTTGTATTTGTTGATAAAAAAGGAAGTAAAAGAGAGAGGAAGACGAGTTGCAGGTAACACTGGAGAACAGAGGTCCCGGAAAACTAAGAAAGTCTAAAGAATTGGGTGTATGGTGAAAAAGAAAAACAATCTGAAATTCCAGCCCCATATGATTCTGATGTGGATGCGAGGAGTGCAAGGGTGAGCAGGCTAGGAGGGACGTGAAATGAGGCAAGTTGCTTTTTGTCTTGCTGGGGGTGAAAACCTATCTTAATATAGTTTATTAAAAAGCAAACTCATTACAGAGTTTCTGTTTGGGGTGATGAAGAAGTCATGGAAACAGTGATGATGGTTACACGACATTGTGAATTTAATTAATGCTACTGAAGTGTGAACTTGGAAATGGCTAAGATGGCAAATTTCTTTATGAAAAAATGGAAAAAAAAGTCAAATCAGGCGGTGAGATGCATATTCGTAGCGCTCCCTAGACATTATCTAGGCTCAGGGAAGCAGAGCTGGGACCGTGGCACAGAGCTGGGGGCAAGTAGGCCCCTTTGTGTGGTGCACACCAGGGATGGAGCTGCCCAAGGCTAGGACCCTCTCTTCTGTGTTCACTGCTGGGCCAGCACTGGCTGAATGAATGGATGTTTGGGTATCATCGGGTAGTTTATGTATGCAGCTTCCTGCTCCTACAGTGGTGCCCGATGAAACAATATTCTGACTAATTTGGCTTCCTATGCGCAGAGAGGATGGGCTGGTCAAAAGATGCCTGCCTGATCTTTTGCTCCTTATCTTTTCATTGTAAGCGAATAAATTGCTATTATTAAACATTCTTTAGAAAACTCAAACGAGTTAAAGATCTACAACTGAATTACAGAAGGTTTGCTAGATACTTTTTCCAGGGCCTTCCTTAGTGTGTATGAAAAATGTGTGCCCAGAGACCATGCTATATTTTCCTTCTTAGTACTACAATGAAAAGAGAGCTATTTTTAAAAAAACTTCGCAGCAATATTTCCATCAGTAGGTACTCTGTGATATTAATACTTAATTGAATATTCTTTCATTTTTTCCCCCTTCCTCTGTGTAATGTTGTTATCCCAAAGGAATGTGTTCCATTACTTGGCTTTGTTTGCTTATTTGCTTGCTTGATTTAACTCATAATTTTCTATTTAAACAATGAGTATAAACATGTTTATTTCTTAAGATAGATCGAAATTTGGTGGTCCCTTTAGAGCTTCAATCTTACTTAAGAATGAACTGAATTCAGACACATTTTAATTAAAATATTTAAAAGTTTCAAAGCTGGGGCACCTGGGTGGCTCTGTCAGTTAAATGTCTGCCTTTGGTTCAGGTCATGATCCCAGGGTCCTGGGATGGAGCCCCGCATCAGCCTCCCTGCAGGGAATATGTTTCTCTCTCTCCCTGTACCCTCTTCCCTGCTTGTGCATTCTCTCTCTCTCAAATAAATAAATAGAATCTTTCAAAAAAAATAAAAGTTTCAAAGCTTATAATTTTGAAATCTTTGTTTTTTTTCACGGTTGAGCTATTGAAAAATTGCTTCAGCTGCTTACGTTGTTGGTTTTCTGAATGTTGTCTGCAATGATCCTCTTGAGCATTTTGAGAAAAAAAAAATGGACAGATTTTTAGTTTAGTCCTTGAGTCCCGCTCTCCTCGTGTGTTCATCCTGTGATTCTTTGCCTACGCAGAATACACGAGAACAAGACCTTCTTGTTCCTCATTGTGCCTTTGAGTCCTCATCTTACAACTTTTCTGCTCTTCACCGCATTTACTCCTCTCTTAAAGGTAGATCCTCGTATCAGAGCTGTGCAGCTGGGCTCATCTGATCAGCATGTCAACTGGTTATCGCATTATACATTTTTTGCACATTTATGAAGCAGTTTATTTTTTCTTGTCTTCTCATTTTATATTTTATCTTAAGAGCAATGAAAAATTATTCTTGTAGATCTATTTTTTTTTTTTTATAGACTTTAAAGATCATTAGAGACATTCTCTCATGGGCTAACTAGACCGGTGATGTTGTGGAAAGGGTATGGGATGTGGAGTCAGAAGACCGAGTTTAATTACAGGCTTTGCACCCTCCCAGGTTAAGGAATTTGTTGAGTTGGTCACCCTCGTGGGATTATTGTACGCTGAGGAGTCATTTGTGGGGAGAGTTGTAGCACTTATTGTGCGTGCCCAACATGGTGGAGATTTCATTGTCACTAAGTTTCTGTGTTGACATGAAGTGAACTTGGACCTCTTCCTGACTAAGCAACTAAACAAGAATTCTGAGTTCCATCTCTTGGCATACTGGCCCTGCTGTTTTGTAGTTCTATAGTATTTGTCTATATGGTGAGAGACTGGGAGGGGAAATCGTGGAAGGCTTTGAAATTGTGAAAAAATCAGTGAGCATTCTGTCTAGTTCAGCCAACCAGTTTCTCTCTGCATTTCATCATCTTTGAGCCGTTTTATAACTCACTCTGTTGTAGAAATCAGGTAGTAAAGCAAATGACCTTGTCCGTGGAAAGCTAATTCTGATAGGAGAATGCAAGAGATGATTGATTGCACTATGTATACTGACCAGCTTCATTAATTTTGCCTCTTTCTAGCATTCCTGGTCCTTGTGTATTTGTTTCCTCTTTGGATTCTCCTTTGAACAGGCTATAACATCTCACTGGTGCTCTAATTAATAAATTTAACAAAACTTTACACTTTCTTATTTTTGAGATTTATGATTTTAACTTTCCTTAACTTTTCTAAAATTATTTCTTAGCAACCCAGTAGAAGAACACAATTCTGGAAATTAAGGGATCTCTTTATTGCTCATATCACTGAGCTCTGATTTCCTCATTTAAAGAATAACTTGTTGACCTAAATTATCTCTAGTCTGCAGTCATTCTCTGAACTTGTTATCCTATGAGTCTATGATTTGGTATTCTATAAGCCCAAAGTGCATTCTCCTAAGCTTATTTGTTTTTTTAACTTTTAAAAAACTTCTTAATTCCAGTTAGTTAACATACAGTGTTATATTAATTTCAGATGTACAATATAGTAGCTAAGTTTATTATTACCAAGGTGAATTGGCATAAAATCAAGGAATTTTTTTTTAAAGATTTTATTTAGTTATTTATTTGACAGAGATCACAAGCAGGCAGAGAGGCAGACAGAGAAAGAGAGAGAGAGGAGAAAGCAGGCCCCCCTGCTGAGCAGAGAGCCCGATGCGGGGCTCGATCCCAGGACCCTGGGATCATGACCTGAGCCGAAGGCAGAGGCTTTAACCCACTGAGCCACCCAGGTGCCCCCAAATCAAGGAATTTTAAGTATCTTACTTCTATAAAATAATTGCAGTGGAAGTTTTTTTTTTTTTTTTTTTAAGATTTTATTTATTTATTTGACAGACAGAGATCACAAGTAGGCAGAGAGGCAGGCAGAGAGATAGGAAGAAGCAGGTTCCGTGCTGAGCAGAGAGCCCGATGCAGGGCTCGATCCCAGGACCCTGGGATCATGACCTGAGGTGAAGGCAGAGGCTTTAACCCACTGAGCCACCCAGGTGCCCCGCAGCGGAAGTTTTTTGTAGTATTTTTAGCATTCATGTATGTGCACGTAAATTAACATTAAAGAAGATAATTTATTTTGGTGTTACTGTCTCTTAAAATGAGTTGGTACTTGAATTGCTACTGACAGTTTTCAGTAATGAGTGAAGAAACTGTTAGCATTCCATAGTCTGCTGTTAATAAGGAGAAACAACGTGTTTGCCTATAAAAATGATAACTAGACTGTTAGCACTATCAGTGCTGATTGACAATTGTGAGTGTTACTGTGGTCAGTAGTATTTAACTCTTATTATGGTCAAAGCCATTTATTTTTTAACCTACCTATTTATTTAATAATTTATTTACAGTGGGGGTAAGGGGACGGGTGGGAAAGGCAGAGGGAAAGAGGGGATCTTCAGCAGGCTCCGCACTGAGAGTGGAGCTTGATACGGGGCCTGATTTTAGGACCTTGTGATTGCAACTTGAGCCAAAATCAAGAGTCGGACTCTCAACAAAATCAGCCCCCCAGGCGCTCCAGTCAAAGCCATCTCTGAAGGTCCCTACGTCACACAGCATTATTAAACACTGATTGAATATGTGTGTCTTAGCTCAGGCCACTATATCAAAATACCAGAGACTGGGTGGCTTAATCAACAGAAATTTATTTTCTCACAGTTCTTTGGTGTAGCTGCCTTTTTGATACATCCTCATATGGTCTTTCCTTCGTGTGTACTTGGGAGAGAGAGCAAGCTCTTTGGTGTCTCTTCCTAAAAGGACACTAATTCCTATTGGATCAAGGCCCTACCACTATGACCTCACTTGACCTTAAGTATTTCCTTAGGGGCACCTTTTCTAAATATAGCCACACTGGGAGTTAGGGCTTCAATGTATGAACTGTATAGAGGCACAAACATTTAGTCTCTGACAAGGTGTGTGATGTTAAAAGTAGGAATCACACATCTGAAATAGAAGTTGGGGATGACGCTAAATGCTGTCCCCAGAGGAGGCCAGGTGAGTGTTGAGGACATCAGCCGTGCCTTGATGAACTCCATGCTGCCAGAGTGTCTGTTGACCTTGATGATGCCAGTGGTCCTGACCCACTGTTACTCATCTGATCTGATTTCTGCACTCTTACGTCCACGTATCTCCCAAGAGGAGAAAAAAGGGCAATGCACTTACTCTTCTGTCACTTTGAATTTAAAAGCCAGGACTTCTCTGGGTCAAGGTGTGTCTCAAGATTCTTTGAGCCTAATAGTATCTCAGAAAGGACAGGTGTTTTATATTCCTCTCATTCTTAGTTTTTCCACCTAACCGCCTTCACTGGTTTGTTGCAGTGGGAATACTGCCTCTTAGGGAATCACAAAACATGATCTTTCATGGATCCTGGGGTAGTTTACTTGGTTTAGAATTGCATGGATGGAGTTATTTCAAGTCCTGTGGCTTTACTTCCATGCCATGTGCCTTTTCTCATCATTTATTAAAGCCAGCCTTTTGACTTTGATGTATGTCATGTTAGCACCTTGTAAATCCTTCTAGTAATACCTTTGTGTTAGTAAGGTGTGTAAACACTGTTGTTTCTATTCCATTTGCTTCTCTCTCTGTCATTTTCATAGGGCTTTTTAACCTGCTAATGTTCCAAGATATTAATTTAAAACAGCCAGCCAAATAATAGAAACTTCCTCCTTGCCCATGATGAACTGACCTCTTTTTACCCTTCTCCTTTTCAAATTCAGTTTGGAAAGCTCAATTTTCATAATCTTTGAGCTAGTACTTTACCTTCCTGGTGCTCACAATTCAGCAGCCTTATTATTTTCAAGACCCTATACCAAGAGCACACCCCAACTACTATTTTTTTCTGAACACATTTTACGAGCTCAGTCAAGATTTTCATATAATTTTCTTTCTTTAGTTTGTAGGAAAAGTAATTTGCCTCTTCCCTAATTCCCTCCCCTTGCTTTTTCCTGTCTTGGTTAATATTTGAAAGATTTAGCTTGGACATTTCCGGCTTTTATCTCATAGGCCTTCTCCTGTTGAGCTCCATGGTGAGTGTCCAAGTTAGGTCATGTAGAGTAGACTGTATTTGGTGTTTCCTCCTTAGTTTCTGATAGTCCATAAGTTCATGAGTTAGTCTACCTAAGAAGTACTATTGTTGTGAATACTGCCTCTTTTGTGTGGAGGTTTCCTTCATTGCCCTAGACTTATACAGAGTTTCTCATACTTTGGTTGATGGCTTTTCTCTTGATTTGGTTGATAGAGGAAGAGGAACTTCATCCATCTTCTCTTGGCTCTAGACTCTATCTTTCAAAAGGGAGTGTGGACAATTTGAAAGGGGTCTTAAATAAGACCCAAAAGTATCATGAAAAGATTGATATAGTTAAAGGAGCTAGTTTACGTGACCCGCTAAGGAGTAAGACTGTGGAGAAATTGAGGACTAGGCCCTTCACAGAAGTTCCTTTTATTCTCTGTGCTAAGTAGGCCTGTCTGCTCTTAGGTGCCTGCCTGGAGAGCCTTTCCTACCTTGTGTTTTTGATCGTGCTTTAGTGTGGCCTTGAAGAATCCAGAGCTGTTTCTTACTTTACAAAGGATTTAGATTTGACCCAGGGAAGATACTCCTCCAGGATGTTGAACACTGGTGGGGGGTGTGGTGTAACTGGGAGAGGGTTCCTGTGGAATCAGCCTCTCGCCTTTTCCTCCCTGGAAACTTTGGAGGTTCCAGATGTAGGATTTGAATCTGGTTCATGTGGTCCATCTTATCTTCTTTTTCTGATTATGACTTGAAGCCCTTCACAATGGTAGGAGAGCAATGAGAGGCATCTAGTGGTTCCTCAGATATATTTCTTGAATAAGAGTGGTCCGCAGTCCCAGGGAGGACACAGCATGGTGCACCATCCAACAGCATTCTACTGGGAATCACATGTCCATGAGGATCATGTGCAGATAACGGGGCTATGTGTCCCTGAGCCTGTGGCTTCAGTCTCTGCAGGCCTTATCTTTCCATTTACAATGCAGGATCTTTTTTTTTTTTTAAAGATTTTATTTATTTATTTTAGAGAGAGACAGTGAGAGAGAGCATGAGCGAGGAGAAGGTCAGAGAGAGAAGCAGACTCCCCGCGGAGCCGGAAGCCAGATGTGGGACTCGATCCCGGGACTCCAGGATCATGACCTGAGCCGAAGGCAGTCGTCCAACCAACTGAGCCACCCAGGCGTCCCTACAATGCAGGATCTTGATCAGAAGAGTTCTAAGGCCCCCTGTAGCTCAGTCCTGTGGATGACCATGGGAACGAGCTTTAATTGTGCAGGGAAGAGAGGCTGACATAGGCAAGGGAGATGAGCTAAAGCAAGAGACAGGAGGAGGAGTGGGAGAAGGCCATGGTGGCCTGAGAAAGGAGAATGAAGGAGGTGACAGGAGTGAGAGGGAGGAGTGGACCAGAAGGACAGTGTTAGTGGCCGCCAATCCTGGATGTTTCTTGGTCTCGGAAGTGGATCTTTCTTTTCTGATGGACTAACTGGGCAGGCTTTGAGACAGTTTGTTCAGGTTTCTCTTTCTGTTTCCTTCATTAGTAGGTTAAAATTGTGCTTTCTGTGAAGATTTCAAAGAATTATTTTTGTTATTCAAAATACCCCTGGGGGATAAGCAAAGATAATTGTCTCTACTTCATAAAATGTGGAAAAGAAGGTGCAAGACGGTGTAGCTGTTTATTCAGGAAAACCATGTGCTAGTGTTGGAGTCCTGTTTGTCAGCTCTCTCTGTTTGACTTTCCTACCTTTAGCTGCGTGTGAGAATCAGGAGGGTACATCATCACGGAGCCCGCAGGTGCTTGGCCGGGGCCACAGAAGTAATACTGTATCCGATAGGTGCCCTTCATCCTCACGTACTCTTACAGGGGAATGGATTCCAAACTAGGCCATCCCAGTCTGTGCACATGTTTCATAATTCAGTAACTTGAGTTCCATCTCTTCTAAATAAAATGATGCAAATTAAGAAAATGTCCATACCCACGGGGAGCAGAGCTTCTGCGATTTCCTGTGTTGGTGTGCTGAGGGGATCTTTGGATACGCAGAGTGCCGTTCATGAGATGATAGAATTCCTATTATCCTTGAATTTCCTGAGTCCTTTATGCAGCAAATAGGACGTTAGCTGTACTGTTCCTGCTGAGTAGTCTCAGCCTTGGGGGCTGGAGAGGACATGAGTTGTTCATTAATTTTGTAAATGGATTTCTTACATCACAGCCACATGTAATTTCAAGGACACTTGTCTCTGAGCTCCACAAAGTAGAGACCAGGGTCTTTGTTTTTATTTTTGTAGTGAAAGTGATCCATTTATCTCTAGGGGGAACAAACAGAAGCCATGTGATGTACATATTACAATAGACTGTGTTCCTGCATGGGATTTGGTTGCTTTTATCACATTGCTTTATGGCTCCTTACATCACATGCTCTGCCTCTGTGAGTTCCAGGGAGTGTTTGCAAAGGGAGGCATCACTTGCCGGAAACTACTCTAGTGAATGCTGCCCATTCTCTTCTGCCCTTCTGGATTCGAGAATCAGGAGGCAAGCATCTGCTTCGTGACTTTGGGAGGAAGGTGTTAGATATTTAAGATTCTTAAATAAATAGACAGGATTTTTTATTATAACTTCCTTATTTGGGGATGTTCAAATTAAGAAAAAGTCTGTTTGCTGTAGAGGTGCTAAGGAGACACATGTTCCAAAGTACATGATGTCTTTTTTTACCCCAACCTCCAAACGTACTATGATACTGGATAGTTTAGTATTTCTGACACAGAGTGGTCCCCTTAAAGAAATTTCAGAGTTAAAAGTAAAATTCTTTTTGCTCTCTTTCTTTTTTTAAATGATATTAGAGATGGGGCACGTGGATGCCTCAGTTGTTAAGTGTCTGACTTCGGCTCTGGTCATGATCCCAGGCTTCTGGGATCACTCCCCACATCAGGCTACCTGCTCGGCAGGAAGCCTGCTTCTCCCTCTCCTAGTCTTCCTGCCTGTGTTCCCTCTCTCACTGTGTCTCTGTCAAATAAATAAATAAATAAAATCTCTTTAAAATATATTAGGGAATCTGCTCATTTTTTTGAAAACTGCAAACAAAAAGGAACGAATCGAGTGTTTAACTTGCTTTTTCCCTTACGTACCTCAGGTTAACCAAGTAATTGAAGAGAGAGTCTCTTTTTGGAGAATTAGCTCAGTGAACAGATGAGAAAGGATTCAGAAGGGTCAGATTTCATTATTTTGCAACCCCATTAAGTCATTGGATCCAGTCAGTGAGCGCCATTGGCTGCCAACACCACCGTAGAAAGACAACTGAGACTGTATGTCTCCTGGTGAAGTGTACAGCCTGTGAAATATTCTTGCTGAAATTTCAATGTATTATCTGGTCTGGCCTCTTTCTCTGACTACTGATTAATAGGAAGTGCAGAAGACGGGAACAGAGTGAATTAAACATCATAGAGACACAATTTTTAACAAATCCAGACTAGGCAACTCTATAGGGCAAAGGACTTTTTTTCATTAACAGTAACAACAACAACAAAAAAAGCAACTGAAGTAAAAGAGAAGGAAGAGGAAATCTATAAATTAAAAGGATTAAGATATGTATCAACTAATCCTAATGTCTACATCTTTTTTGGATACCAATTTATTACAAACTGTAAAATATTATCATGCAGTTGGGGGAAAGGCACAGTATCTCAATATTTGGTTATATTGAGGAATTTTTGTTAATGTATTTAAGGAATTATTACATTGGGATCTATAAAAATGAGCCCTGTGGGGGGAAAAATATGAGTCCTTTATATATTGTCAGATGAAAGGTTGTGTCTGGGATTTGCTTCAAAAAAATACAGGAAGTCTACTAATATAGGGTATAAATGAAGAAAGACTGGCCATCATCAGTGAATCTGGAAGATGGGTGTGTGGGGATAGTCTCTAATTGATGTATATGATTGAAATAGTCATTGTGGAATGTTTTTTAAAAAGGATTTTAGGTAAAGATAGGGAGAAAAGCTTTGGGTACAATGGAAAGGCAATTGGGAGAGGAGGAAAACAGATATAAAGTGCTTAGCATGGTACCTGATATGTTCTATGTATGGAATACTTAACTGGCTATAGTTATTCCAAGCCTTGCATGCACCAATTCATTTACATATCCAGTCCCTCATTTGCTTGTTTTAGTAAATATTTATGTGTACGTATGATGTGCCAAGCACTGAACCACTTCCATAAATCAAGTAATAGGAGTAGAACCCATTACACCCCAGTGGTATTTTTGGCTTGTACTCTTTCTACAGAGTCTTTGACTTGTGTGTGAATAGCTCCCAGAGTAGAGGGTGTAAAATGGCACTGTATAGTGTCATTCCTGGATTCATTCAAGTTTTGTCATCCATACTCTTCTCAGTGTAGCTCTAAATTGGCTCCAGGGGCTTTGCCTTTCTCTTGAATCATTTAACTCTTAAAGGGTATGGTTGCCTCCTACTTGATTCCAGAAGGACCACCTCTGATCCCTGACTCGGTTCATCTAAGTCATGGCCGATTGAACAGCCAGCCCCAGATTATAGCTGGGATCCTGTGGGAAAGCTCCCTTTCCCTGCCATTTCACCTTTGGAAGTGTTGTTACATTCTGGAAGATTTTTCAATTACTCTACCTAATTACAAGGAAGAATAAATTACTGAAGCAAGTTAAATTAGCTTGTGTGTCACAACAGTAATTAACATTCAAATGGGAAACTGCTGCCGTTTTTATAAACATCACTAAGTGGAGGCAGCACCCCTTTTGAAAGCAGAAAGCACGAGGGTGCTCCTCCCCTGAGGTCTGATGTAAGGATGGTCAGAGAGAATTGCTGGGTTGAGTGTTTAGAAAATCTGCCTGCAGGAGATTGATGTCTTTGGAGAGATCAGTTTTTGAATTGCCCCCTTTTTATCTTCTTAGAAATAGCAAGTTCCCTGTGCATTTATCATCATCGACTTTCCCTTCCTGGCCCCACATGTTTTTCCTTTCTCTTTTCTCCGTATTTTCAAGGAGGACTGGATACCAGTTGGAGACATTTTGTGGACTAGACTTTTCTCAGGAAGAGGCTCACAGACTTTTCAGATTCTATTTTTTAACAATGTCATGCTCATTCTTTGCCCATTCAGTGCTCTCCTGCCGTAAAGATGTTTATTCTTTTGCTCTTTGGTCTTCTGATTTTTTTCTAAGGATTTTATTTATTTATTTGACACAGAGAGAGAGAGAGAGAGAGAGAGAGATCACAAGCAGGCAGACAGGCAGGCAGAGAGAGAGGGGAAGCAGGCTCCCTGCCGAGCAGAGAGCCAGATGTGGGGCTCCATCCCAGGACCCAGGGATCATGACCTGAGCTGAAGGCAGAGGCTTAACCCACTGAGCCACCCAAGCGCCCCTAGTCTCTTGATTTTATGTTGTCTTTTCAAGCTCTTCTGTTGGGTACACAGAATTTTCTTGCTCAGTGTGACTTCCAACCTGGCATTATCATATATAGAATTTAGTAATTTTTAATGGCAGTGCCGAAGTGGTAAGCTCAAAAGGAAGAATGCTTTTCAAAGTATAGAGTAATGGCACCCACAACTAGTAATAAGTGGTTATTTAGCTACTTTTACTAACCTCATTTGGTGTAGTGTGTGGGCAGTTAAAACTCAGCAAGGTTTGGGAAAATCATTTGAGTCTGCCATTGGTGGTTTGGGTTATGGATTTTTTTTTTGTTTGTTTCTTCAGTAATAAGTCTAGAATGTATTTAGACAGTTGACTCGGCAACTCTGGGTCAACTGTGCCCTTTGTAATGATGAATTGTTATCATTTTTGTTCTTGTTATTTTAAATTTACAAAGTCTTAAATGAGGTGAGGATTGTGAGTGATGGGATCTAATTTAGGAAAGCAGTGAAGTTATAAATTCTGCTCATAACCCAGAGGTGGCCCTTAATATTTCCGGGCCCTTTTCATTTGTAAAGAACAACACATTAGTAGAGTGTATGAAGGTTTAAATCACTTTCTTCTTAATATTAGAAGTAGGTGCCTCTGCTAATATGAAAATATTTGACCAAGTCATGGCTGTAAGCATAGATCTTTGTACCATCGAGTCAGTGAATCACGGTGGTTCCTGTAATATTCAAATCACAAGCCTAAAAACATTTAAGATTTTTCTTACTTTTACTCTATATTAAAACAGAAATTTATTTCTACCTACTTGGTTACAGTGTGTAGTTTGGGGGGAATTCATGCATTATTTGTGCTTCTTATGCATGTGTTCTTTTAGCTCAAGAATGGCTAACATCGGGGCACCAGGGTGGCTCAGTCAGTTAAGCATCTGCCTTCAGCTCTGGTCATGATCCCTGGGTCCTGGGATGGAGCCCCACATCAGGCTCCCTGCTCAGTGGGGAGTCTGCTGCTCCCTCTCCCTCTGCTCCTCCCCCTGCTTGTGCTCTCTCTCACTGTCTCTCTTTCTGTCAGAAGAATAAATAAAATCTTAAAAAAAGAAGAAGAAGAAGAAGAAGAGTGGCTAACATCACCACCTCAGGGGAAGAGCCTGCATTTACTGGTATCGCAGACACAAGGCAAATACAGGTGTTATTCTCGTTGCTTTGAAAATGTTTTCCTGGGGCACCTGGGTGGCTCAGTGGGTTAAAGCCTCTGCCTTCGGCTCGGGTCGTGGTCCCAGGATCCTGGGATCAAGCCCCGCATCGGGCTCTCTGCTTGGCGGAGAGCCTGCTCCCTCCCCACTCTGCCTGCCTCTCTGCCTACTTGTGATCTGTCAAGTAAGTAAAAAAAAAAAAAAAAAAGAAAGAAAATGTTTTCCTGTTGCTGGTGGTTAAATTGTATATGTCATTTTTGTTTTAAGGAAGAAAATACTGCTTTCTCCTTCCAGTATCAGTTCAATTTTAGATGCAGTGTGGTTGTTATTGCTGTTATTTGATGTTTCCTCTCTCTGCCAAGGGTCCGGAGAGGCAAATATGGCTCCAAAGTGTGGTGCCCGTTATGGATCTGGGGCAATGGCAGGAAGGAGGAATGGTTTTTCTACACTGGTCCTCAGCAGTGTGGTTGATGGAGATGGATTCTGTTTACTGACTTCAGTTTTGCACCTCCAAAGTGTCATATACAAAATCAAAATTGTCTTAGGGTTCCCTGTAAGGAGGATTGTGTTGGGGCCTGGAGGAGGCATGAAATGAAAAGGAGGGTACTAGAATAGAATACAAAATGATCTCCTTAGTGCTTCTCTGAACTTTAGCTCAGATTGGAAGACTTGTTTCCCATTATCTAGTTGGTTTTGAATAAATATCCACTTTGAAAAGGACCGTGGAAGGTGTAGGAATTTGGGTCAATACAAGTTGCTTGTCATGGAGAACATCTTTAAGGTAGGAAACTCTTTGGAATAAATCACGTTTTTGAAAAAGGCTTCTGTTCTGTGTTTTATACAGCATAGTACATTTGGAATCATGGCTAATTTGACTTGTTTCATTTACAATGTATTTAAAAGCCCTCCTCAATGAATAGTTGGTAATTAGGTGATTGACATATTCTCCCACTTGACAATCACACACGCCAGTAAATTGCCCTATATTTTCCATGAGTATTTCCAGTAAAGGTTTGAAACTTTCCCTCACAAATGTTGTTGACCAAAATTAAAAGGGACTGAAGGATACTTTATTTCCACAAATTGAGTGAATGCTCATGCTGGAATGCCCTGTCTTCCTTCATTAAATGAAGTACTTCCAGATTTGTGATGGAAAGTATGGTTCATTCTGAGTGGTAAAATAGGATTATCTAAAGTGTTTTAATCCTTAGGTTTTGGGGTGGTTTTAAAGGTTAGGTCATGTCTACAATGTAAAAATTACTTGTAGACAAAAAATAACCATTGTTTGTTTGGGTAATTGTTACGGCAAATCTCAAAAACCAAAGCAATTACTCTACTTGACTGGTAAACTCTCAGGGATACTTTGGTTTGGTTTTGTTTTATTTCCCATATTACTCGGAAAATCCAAAATTTATTTTCATAATTTATGTAGAAATCATCTTAAACCTAACTTTAATTTTTGATGTAACAAAGGGATAGTTTCTCTGTAACAAAATACCAATGAGATAGTATTTCGTACACAAATAACCTCATCATGGGGCACAGGGAAGCTACTCCATGAGCTGTACTTATGTTTTGTTCCTGTAAACCCATTTTTTAAAAAATTATCATTTTTTAGAGATTTTATCTATTTATTTGTCAGAGAGAGAGAGGGCAGAAGCACGGGGAACAGCAGGCAGAGGGAGAAGCAGTCTCACTGCTGAGCATGGAGCCTGATGTGGGACTTGATCCCAGCATTCTGGGATCCTGATCTGAGCCCAAGGCAGACACTTAACTGACAGAGCCACCCAGGCATCCCTCTAAGCCTACTTTTTAATTGAATTATAATTTACAAACAATAAAATGTGTATATTTAGATAGAATTTGATGACGTGAATATTGACAGATATTCATGTAACACACACTCCCATAAGTCTGTAGGATATTTCCATGAGCTTAAAAAGGATTATAATATTTTAATTTATAATATTATAGTATACCTAGTTTTAAGAGTAGCAGAGAAGCATGGCTTAGCGATCAGAGAAAGCCTTTCTTCACTTTATTAGGTGCTTAACAGATGCAAGTATGTTGGAGAAAGACAGATGTTTTATAATGAACAACTTAGTAATTGCTCAGACTCTGTTCTGTGCCAGGTGCTCCTTTAGCTCCTAGAATAGATCTTTCTCGAGTATAAGGTGTTCACAAGTGGCAACACTCACTCCACCTAATAACAAAAGTGTGATTAAATAAAATGATAGGCATAGGCAAATCAGGGAAATTAAAACTAAAAGAGTTGGTGTCTGGATGGCTCTGTTGGTTAAGCGTCTAGCTCCAGCTCAGGTCATGATCTCAGGGTCCTGGGGTGGAGCCGGATGTCAGGCTCTGCACTCAGTAGGGAGCCAGCTAGTCTCTCAGCCCTTCCCCCTACTGGAGCTCTCTCCCTCTACCCCTCTTGCTCTCTCTCTAATAAATAAATAAAAATTTAAAAAAAAAAAAAAAAGCTCAAGAAAGGGATATCAAAGTGTCATACAAATAGAATTTAAGGTAAAAAGCATTAAATGAAATCAACTTTATATCTTTCATAAAAGATAAATAACTTTTTTTTCTTCGGTTATCCTTGAAACGTTTACCAAAATTGATTCTTGGGTGGATATAGGCATCAAGGGTTCAACTCCACCCATTGCTTGGGAAATAAAAAACTAAGTCTTGGACCAACGTGAAAATTGAAATATTTTAGAAAATAAAAATACAGAATCTGATACAACTAATAGGAAGCAAGCAGATTGTACTCAGGAACTCATAACTTTAAAATAAAAATAGTCATTCTTAGGTCATAATAGAAAGTTTCCTGGGGCACCTGGGTGAGTTAAGTGTCTACCTTTTGGTTTTTGGCTTGGGTCATGATCTTGGGGTTGTGGATAGAACCCTGCATCAGGCTCCCTATTCAGCTTGAGATTCTCTCTCTTTCCTCTGCCCCTCCTGCTTGTGCTTTCTCTCTCTCTCAAATAAATAAATCTTAAAAAAATAAAAAAGAAAATTTCCTGGTTATAAAAAGAAAAGATGAGAGAGTGATTTGGAAAATAGCATTTATTTTGCATACAGAAGTGCTGAGAAGTCTTGGAGGAATATAGAGACTTCAAATACAACAAAGAAAATACCAAGAGATTTACAAATGTTAAACAATATAGGAGATTAATTGCAGAGGCATACTGTGCTCACAGATGATAAAACTAAGCATTATAAACATGATTACCTTTCTAAACTAAATGGTTTTTAACCATTGTCCCAGACACTTAGTGATCATTTAGAAGAACGAATGCACAAGAGAGTGTGCCATAACAATAATGTACAGTTAGTCTATAAAATTATGGGGAAAAAATTAACCTTACTAATCAAAGTCAAAGTTAGGCAAATAGTGATATGCCATTTGGCAGAAATTAATAAGAATTGTTAATGTTCAAATGTTAGCAAGAATTTAGTAAGGCAGGCACTCTCATATTACTACAGTTGCATAAATTGATTTATATTTTGGGACAAAGCCAATTTTTAAAAAAGATTATTTATTTATTTATTTATTTCAGAAATAGAACAGAATGAGTGGGAGGGAGAGGCAGAAGCAGATCTCCTGCTGAACAGGGAGCCCAGTGAGGAACTTGATCCTGGGACCCTGGTGGGATCATGACCTGAGCAGAAGGCAGACACTTAACCACTGAGCCACCCAGGCTCTTGCTGTGATTTAGATGTGATTTAGATTAGAACTCAAATCACAGTGGGACTCACAGTGCTGTGCAGTATATTACTCTGCCTCTTAATCATCCTTCTTTAACTGTGATCTGGAGCAAGAAAGAGCGTTTCGATGACTAATCCAAGACTTATTCCCATTTATTTGCTTTTCTAGGAACATGATTTTTCTTTTTAAGTTCACTTATGCTTGTCCCTTTTGTATATCATATAATTCTATGTCTTTCAAAGAAAGTAAAGTCTGTTGTTTGTTTGCTGTATAGCAGACTTTAAGTGATTTCCCTTGTCTGTACTTGATAAATTAACTTTGGTGTTTTTCCTTTTGATTTACTAATTTCTGGCCACTTTTTCCATTCATTCTGTCTATTCGTTCCACTATTGAGAGTAAACATGAACTTGCCCATGACTCCAGTTCCTTGGCATCAGTCCTTTGCTGAGCTCATGGATTGCTAATCCCAGTTATTTAGTGTGTCAAGGTTTAAATTTGCTGGATGGAGGGGATTGGGGAAGGACACCCAAGCTTTTAGGAAACCCAAGCTCCCTAAAGAACTCAAGAGAAGAGAGGATTTCATTCCTTTTTAAATCACTGCGAAATGACAGGAAACATTATAAGTGTATTATAAATTGGAAATTTAATTGGGCCTGAGTGTGTAGTAGTTGATACTGAACCTCTACTTTGGAAGAGCCTTTATCTTTCAAGAATAGGGTAGAATTGGAGCTCGGAAGCCTTTGTACATTGATACTGGATTGATGTCATATGTTAGCCTCAACGCTGCTTCCTTATGACTGTGCGAAGGGGAGCCTGGGTGGCTCAGTCTGTTAAGCCGCTGCCTTTAGCCCAGGTCATGATCCTGGTCCTGGGATCAAGCCACACAGTGACTCCTTTCACAGCAGGGAGCCTGCTTTGCCCTCTCCTCCCCCCTCCTGCTCTCTCTCGCTGTCTCTGTCTCTTTCTCAAATAAATAAATAAAATCTTAAAAAAAAAATAAAAAAAGAAGAAAAAACTGTGTGAAGCTTAATGGCAGCAAGATAGACTTGTCAGAACCATACCAATGACTTTTGGGCCTGGCCAGCTGAATTGCTTGACATGATTCCTCTGGATGTAATTGGATTTTTTCTGTATACAGAAAGGAGAGGGTCTTGCTACTTCTAAACTGCATACAATGATTTATTATCCTCAGTCACAGTGATAGGTAGGCATTTCAAAGAAATCATAATTACAAAATACAGCAGGCTCCAAACTTTCTTCATCTCTTTTCATTCCAAGGAATGTCTGATGGGGCAAAAGATTTGGCTATTTGTAGCACCAAACTTCCTTCACAGATGTGAGTTCTGCCTTGTAGCCACAGTGTAAGAGTGTTTTACCTATGTTGTTGTTGTTTTAAAGATGTTATTTATTATTTATTTGATAGAGAGATCACAGGTAGGGAGAGAGGCAGGCAGAGAGACAGGGGGGAAGCAGGCTCCCTGCTGAGCAGAGCACCCGATGTGGGGCTCGATCCCATGACCGTGAGATCATGACCTGAGCTGAAGGCAGAGGCTTAACCCACTGAGCCAGCCAGGCACCCCTGTTTTACCTATGTTGTTAAAAAGATATCAAGAACAATGTGTTATGTACTGCTTTTTTAAATTTTGAGATCATTTCAGACCTAACATGGAGGCAAAATACTGTGACTTGTTCCCTGAAGTTCCTTTTCCTCCTGCTGGATCTGGTAGAGAGGTTCATCCATGTCTCCCATTGCTATGGGAATACATGTATAATTTCATGGAGGTGCTTTTTCTGCAAACTTTATTGATCTTTGAAACATTTTATAGCTCTTACCTTTGTCAGACACTACTGTAAGCATATTAATATTGATTAACTTACTGCACCATGCATCCATAAAGTTTACTGTTGATACCTCCGCTTTTCCAGCTGAGGAGTTTATGGCTCAGGGAGGTGAGTTTGTCTGGCAACTATGATGCAGACTGACCCGACTCAGTCTGGCTTCAGAGTACAACGCCTCAACCACCACTCTGTTAACATTGTGCTTTGGTCTGGTCTCTTGAAGCGGGGTGTTCAGAGAGTAGTATGAGAGTGCCTTGCTTAAAAAGGACTGAAAGACAAAGAACCCAATTAAAGAAATGGGCAAAGGGCATAAGTAGACATTTCTGTGGAGTAGTATACAATTGGCCAAGGAACACACGAGAAGATGCTCCACATCATCAGTCATCAGGGAAGTGCAAATCACAGCCACAGTGAGGTACTACTTAACATTCACTAGCATGGCTGTAATAAAAAAGGAAGAAAGAATGTCTCGGCAAGGAGGTGAGAAATGAGACCCCTTTTACATTGCTGGTGGGGATGTGTAGCCACTGTAGGAAACAGTAACTCAAACAATTAAACATAGAATTATCATATGACTAAGTCATTCCATTCCTAGATACATAGATGACCCTTGAACAACAAGGGATTGAGTCCCTTATATGTGGATTTTTTTTTTTTTAGAAAGCACAGTACTGTAGTTGTATTTTCTCTCATGAACTTAACATTCTCTTTTCTCTAGCTTTTTTTGTAAGAATAGAGTATATAATACATGTAGCATACAAAATGTGTCAATTGATTGTTTATATTATCAGTAAGACCTCTGGTCAATAGTAGACCAGTCATGGTTAAGTTTTTGGGGAATCAAAAGTCATACATGGATTTTTGATTATGCCCTTGGGGTAGGGGTCTTGGCTCCCCTACCCCTTGTGTTATTCAAGGATCAACTGTATACCCAAAGAATTGAAAACGAATACTTAACGAATACATGTGCACCTATGTTCATAGCAGCACTGTTCTCAATAGTCAAAAGGTAGAAACAACCCCAGAGTTCATTAATGGATGAGTAGATAGGCCAACTGTGTTGTAGCCTTGCACTGGAATATTCTTCAGGCATAAAAAGGAATGAGTACTGATATATGCCCCAACATGTAAGACTTTTGAGTACATGCTACATATCAGAAGATAAACACAAAAGGCCACTTTTTGTGTTGCATTTATGCAAAATATTGAAAATATACCAATTTATGGAGTCAGTTCAAATTAGTGGTGGAGGGGAGGGAAAATGGGGAGAACTGCTGGACAGTTGTAGGGTTTCCTTCTGAGGTGATGAAAATATTTTTGGATTCAGTAGAGGTGGTGGTTGTACAACACCATGAATGCACTAAATGCTACGGTATTGTTCATTTTATTTATTTAATTTATTTATTCACTTATTTTGTTAGAGAGCAAAAGAGAGAGCGCGCACACACACGGGGGTTGGAGGGGCAGAGGGAGAGAGAGAATCTTAAACAGGCTCCACATTCAGCCAGGAGCTCGATGCAGGGCTCAAACTCAAGACCCTGAGATCGTGACCTGAGCTGAAATCAAGGGTTTGGACACTTAACCAACTGAGCCATCCAGGCACCCCTGAATTGTTCATTTCAAGGTTCATTTTTATGTGGATTTCACCTCAATAGAAAATTTAAGAAGTATGTAAAATGGCTAAGGTGTTCCCATCCCCCTGCCTCCAGTTACTGCCTTTGTAGTAGCTTTTGTGGGCCCACACAGACATGTCCCAGCAGATAGCAGTCCCACAGGTACGATGATGCTCTTGCCTCAGCAGACATCACAGTCAGTACTTCACATGTACGGGGCATGAAGTCCACATGGTTCCCGGACTAGGAACCTGCCAGCTCCAAGAGTCAACAGAGCAGAGGGACAGACAAAATATGACTGCTCTGTGTTGACTGAGCAGATACTGAGTAAATAAAGGGCTTACATTTTGGGTAAGCAGAGGGATAATGTGTCTTTTCACAGGGTGAGTTGTGAGCGGGGAGTTTCCAGACCTGCCAGCGTGTTCGGGCAACATTGTGTCCTCGGTTTCTGATTAGGGTTGTTTCCCTCACGCATCCTGGAACAGCTGATTGAGGCGAGGGAAATGCTCATGAAAGAGCCCTTCACACAGCTGTACCTTTTCTCTTCCTGCATATGAAAGGGGACATAGCAGTGTGTGGCCCCCAGAAGATTCTTCCAGTTCTGCCCAGGCCTTTGATGTTCTCAGGCTCTTTTCTAAGGCAGCCAGAAGCTTTAAATAGTTACTAGATTCATCTCTACAGTCTCCCAGAGAAGCTGAGAGAAAAGATAGTACTTTCTTTTAAAAGAAATAAAGGGAAAGCTTGGGGCACGTTGAGGCGGAGCAGTTGACGTGAAATCAGGTGACTTGGGGGTGGGGCGTGAACCTTGTTGCCCGGAATTCCTCAGCTCTGGATTCGGATGGACATGCGCAGATGTCCGTCTTCATACAGTCCTCTGAGGTTGCTGACGTGGGTGTTGATTTGGCAACATTTGCAGGGTTTCCCCCCAGGTTCAGAGTGATACACAGTGATACACAGAAATGTTTGCTTAAAAATGTGTGGATTGCTTTGCTACTCAGGTATTTCTTCATGTCTAGTTGGACACGTTTTATATATCCCTGCGTAAAGTACAATCAGCGATCAGACATAACCTGCCTTTCCCCTCCCGAACCAGCATTTACTCATAGCAGCTGTCCGCGAACCTACCCAAAACACCAGGCTCTGGGGGGCCTCTTCCATTTCCACTGAAACTTGCCTGAGAACGTTCCTGGCCTGTGGCCCTTAGGTAGGATGCTTCCAACTTTTAATTCTCCACTGCTCCCTCCCCAGCCCTAATCCCCATCCCACCTTGTTCCCCACCCCAACCCTGCCCCCACCTCCCTCTGCCCTCAGCAATGTCCTTGCTTCCTTCTGTGTCTTAACACTCACTCACTCGGTGGAAAGGCTGTCTCCTCCTGCTTTCCAGATCCTATTCTTTTATAATTTTTTAGGGCACTCACTCCGCCAGTTGTCTGTTCTCCATTATTGTCTCTTTCCAGCCTTTCTATGTGGTTATGTCTGTTTTATTTGGGGAAGGAAACGAAAAAAATAAGAACGCTTCTGCCAGACTCTTTCTCTGTTTATCTTTGCATCTTCTCTCTCTCTCTCTCTCTCTCTCTCTCTTTTTTTTTTTTTTTTTTTTTTGCCATCAGTACTGTGAAAGTGAACTCTCTCAGTCTGTACTTCCTTCTCGTTGGTGCATCTGCTCACGTGGTCTGGTGAGTTCAGGTCCCTGACTCCGTCAGCACTGCTCTGATGTTCATGTGGCTAAATCCTGTGATAATTGGCTCCTCTTTGAACTTGACTTTGTGACTGTGCTTGGACTATGGATGACTGCCTTCTCAGAACACTTTAGCAACCCCGTACTCTCCCCCAGGTCTTCCTGCACCACCACCTGCCATATCTGTGGGCTCCTTTCACCTCTTCCTTTGTTCCCTATGCCCCCTTGGGGCGACCTCATTAATTCCCACAGATTCATTTACCATCTGTGTGTGACTGATTCCTACATTTGGCTTATGTTTTAATTACCTTGGTACATTCCCAGCAGCTAGCCCAGAACCTGGTGTGCACCAGGCATCTATCTGGTCTGTTGAGAGTAAATGAACGGACTGATGGGGAGACCTTTTCCTTAAAGCACTCATCACTCTCGGGAAGAGCTATTGTTATCATTCATCGCCTGTTTACAAGAATATAAACTTCACGTGAGCAGAGACATTGTGAGTCTCGTTCCTTGCAAGGACAGCGCATCTGCTCATGACAGGTACTTACTGAAGATGAGCAGGTGAATGAGCAGGTCCCCAGGAACATTCTGATGCCAGGAACAGCTCCTCAGTGGGCCTGGCTTCCTTGGTTACTGACTTTTTGCCCTTCCTTGTGTGCTCCCCCTGGACATCCCTGGGAATTAGGGATGTGGAACTCACTTACCCCCCAGTCCCACCAGTGCTGCTCCTGCATATGCTAAGTAGAAAGTTAGAGTCTTTTCTAAGAAATCTTCTCCCCCACCTCCTGCGTTGGTTTTGCCCCAGAAAGAGGAAAAGATCAAGCATAACAGGTTTGGCTCCCTGTGAGGAGGCTGGCCCTCATCGCAGTTGAGAATGTCCACTCTCCAGGGCATTCCCTCACTCTTGAGAGCAACCTTATTTTTATACCCTCTTCCTTCAAGCCCTTTTCAAAGGGACCTGTCGGGAGAAGGCAGCTTAGCACTTGGTGCACATTTTACCCTGATTTGAGCTGACTGTGCCAGGCGGGAGGAGAATGGAGGGGGGACACCCAGCACAGAACTTGGGCTATACCCCCCACAGTGCCTTCTCTTCTGAGCATTACTTTTGTTAGGGGGGGATCTGCTTCTTTGGACTTCTACTGGTTTGGTTTCCACCTTGGAGCTCTGATTTTCCTCGAACCTGTCAGCCCTCCTGTGCCCTGAGGTCCTGAGGTGTGACTGAGCAGGATTTCCCTTGGCCCTCTCCCACATTGCGGGGGAGCATGTGCAGTCGTGCACCTTGGGCCCCCCAGCGTTCAGGTCTTGGAAGTATTTTCTGTCCATCTCAGCATCATTTGTGTTTGTTGTTTTTTGTTTTTGTTCTTGTTTTATTTTAGTTGTACTTGTTCCTTTATTGTAAAATGACAACAGCTGAATTATCAAGATGCTTACACATTACCTTTTAAAGAGCATTGGAATTAATAAACATTGAGCAGAGAAAGCTAATCTGAATTTGTGTTTTTACTAAGAGCACTCTAATTAAACACGGGCTAAAAACAAATCAACCAGACTCTTTGCCTCTTGGTAGTGTCTGATCTTTTTTCCCAATCTAGAGGGCAGAGACCTGATGGCCTTTATTTCCAAGTTCAAAGGGATACAGGTAAACAAAGGTTAGAATGGTTTCATAGGGAGTATGTATAAGCCTATAAAACACAGATGTAAATTGGTTAAAGAGCAATAAAACGTCTTTCTAGTTCATGAATGATTAGCAGCATTATAAATAAATGAACGTATTGTCATATTTCAGTGAGCTCAGCCTTACCACTTGGTATGCTTAATTATTTTCAAGGCTTTCTTTTTATAAAATCAGGGCCATAGAATGAACTGTTTTCATTGTCATTTTATAGTCACTTATGGTTGTGGTTTTGTGTTTCCAGGTTACGACTAGGCATTGAGTATAAAAGTCACAATAATTTATAATATTAAGAACATGGCACCCATTATTTCTCTAACCATGCTTGTTCCAAAGAACTTTTCAAATGAAAGAATGGTAAAAAATAATTGATGTGTTCTGGGAGTATGAATATTTAAAGGATCAGGTTAACAATACAGATGAAGGTGACTAACTGTGCAATAGGAATCTACGATAAAATCAATGTAATTGAGGCATGCAGCTGAGGGAATTACTACTTCACCCCTAAACCACATAAGATATATATTAAGTAAGCTCCTTGCACCCTCCCATTTCCACAGAAAATAATTTTTCCTTGCATGAAGCTGATACCTGGTAACACAGTGTCTTCAATAGAAGTTGTAACACTCGTGTGGTAAGGCTAAGTTGTTTATGACGTTGGTATATGGTATTGTTCATGTCTTTTTATGGGATATGCCCGGAATTCTGTACAGCTGGAATAACTCTCATGCTTTATTGTGTTTGAGAGTCTGAGGTCGTTCTTAGCTAGGCATCCTAAGTGAGAAATCTGATCCCAAGATTCAGATTTTTGCTGCCACCAGCTGTTGGGAAGCACTAGCTATTTTTTGTCAGGATGACTGAAAACAAAGGACTCCTCTTGTAAATGCAGATTCAGAGGTAACGCAAACAGAAATTCCAGATCCTCATAAACAGGAGATGAGAATTTAAAGTGACTCAACAGCATTCTCAGCCATTCTGTTAGTTTAAAAAGAATTAATGTGCCTCGAGTGGCAGTTGTGTTCAGATGGGTTGGCTACAATCTTCAGAAATAACTCGTCTGTGTGGTATCAGCCTAGGCTGTCCCTGAGGCAGTTCCAAGTGTCCCTGTGCCAGACCCTGACAAACTTCTTCCCCAGATTCCCCCTCGCCCCCATGATGTTTGTTCTCACGACCTTCACCTCAGTCCAGAGTGTTCTCTTGGAGTAATGGAGGTAAGACTTGTCCTTCATTTAGCCCGTTTGGAGATGCTTCCTCCTCAGTTGGCGGTCATTTCTGTGGAGATGCTTCCTCCTCAGCTGGTGATAGTTTCTGTGTAGCATCGCTTCACTCTCCTGCTGCCTCCTCACTTCAGAAACGTTGCTTCCATGGATGTAGCCTGTTCTCGGACAGAGTCACCAAGGAAGAACTAACTTCGCTTCGCCGGCCCGATACATTGCAGCACAGTTCTGCCTCACTCACTCGCACTGGGAGCTCCTGGGTCCTCACACTGTCCTCTGTTCTGTTCCTAAAACTCTCCAGGCTCTTTCAGACTGCCCACAGGCTTCTGTCTCTCTTTGTAATACCCATCTTCTCACACTTCCCTAACCAACACACATGCGCACACACCCACCCACACACCCACACCCACACACACTGTTTCTGGCAAGCTCCTACTTCTAAAGGGAGCCTACCCTAATCCATATACACTCACACTGGCAAACCTTCCTCTGGTCCCTGAGTCCCTGAACCAGACGAGATTAGATCCTCCTGTGAAGCTGTTACCCTCTCCATCATACCCTGTCATTTTCCGTCACAAAGCACTTACCACAACTGTTCTATTGTAGATGTTTATTCATTGGTGGAATTCCACTAGGATGAGAATAATGTCATTTTTGTCCATTAGCGCATCTCCAGAGTTGAGCACCGTGTTTCATGGATGAAGCACACGATGCCTGTTTGTTGAAGGAAAGAATATCAGCTCTTCACAACCAGCGTCCATATTCTTGGTTGGGAGGCTGCTGTTGGCTTAACTGGGTGAGAGTAACATGAGCGTCTGGAGGGAGGCCAGAAGAGTTGGAGCTGTGTGTTGAAGGAAAGATCAAAATGTGGAAGACATATTCCAGCCTGACAGTCATTTGAAATGTCCTCTTCTTGGGGAGATCTGTGTTTGGTTATCTTTTTAGGCTTTAGATTAAAAGCTTTGAAGTCATACATTTACTATCAAGAATTTATGGACTAATTGCTACATTGTCGGCACAGTGCTGGGCTCCGTGGACACGTGTTGGGGAGACAGTCGTCAGTCAGTGACTGGGGTCTGCTGTGATGGGATAGAGGATTCCTGGCGTGGCGGGGAGCGGAAATCTGAATCACACGTGGAGGCGGGGGAGGCTTCTAGAAGCCACGAGGCCTCAATTGCTCTTTGAAGTCCTCAAAGTTTTGTGATAGTTTTGCAGATAGTTTTGTGAGAGCAGATGTGGCATGGAGGAGAGCACAGCTGTGTGAAGGCAGGGAGAGTCTAACAGTGTGGCACACAGTGACCCCTGAAAGTGGCTCTTCTACTGGGGCTCAGGGCCATGAGGTGAGACTGGGCTGGGGGCAGGGGCAGTCACAAACGCTTCAACACATGGGGAACTTGAAGTTCACAGGGAAAGCGCCCCGGTCCCAGAGAAGAGATGTCTTCGGGGTCCCCTGACAGCTGCATTTGCCTTTGTAAGCGACTCTGCTTAGAGGGCTGGGTGTGGGGTTGCTGAGGAGTGAAAGGAGGGAGCAGGTTCCCTAAAACAGTTTCTGGAACTCAGGGCTGTTCTGGTATTTTCTTTGCCTTGGTGTGCAGGGCAGTACCATTGAGGGTAAGTGGAGTCAGCAACCAACCCCACCTTCGGTCTGCCTCCGCCCTGAAGAAGGCCACAGGAGCTATGTGGGCCCGCCTGGAATTCTTTTAGACTTCATCATCCCCTTTTAATGTGACCAGATTTTAAAATAATGGCTTGCTCCTGGGCATGACCTCTGAGCCGGTCCCATTGCCTGCCCACTGCAGTCGGCTGGGGGGTGCTCACCCGCTGCTGTCCCTGCTCTCAGATGGAAACTGGGACGTGCTAGAATCATCTGAGATACCACGTGAGGTTAGGCCACGGCCGCCCTCTTGGCTCCCTGCCGTCTCCATTTTCCTTGGCCTCTTTATTCTCTGATTCTTCAGGAAACTCAATTACCTTTACTTCATTATGCAGAGCAATTTAACTCTCAAACATCCTTGGGCTCTGGGCCCACCTTGCAAATCCAGAAGCTCATTAATGTTTCCCAGCACTGAAGAACTGGCAGGGGCTTTGAAATTTCTGTCTTCTTTTCTTCCTCCCCAGGTTTCTCAGAGTGAAAAGCAGCAGTGTAGAGATTTATTTTCCCACTAATAAGAGTTTCACACCTCCACACCTCAGTGTCAGAAAGAGATAGTCAGTTTCAATTTTCAGAACTTTTTCCCCCTCTCATGCATATTAGATAGGTAAAGAATCACATGGAAATCCCTCTATGTGGAATTCCAAATAAATGAAAATATTAAAAAAATAAAGAAGCACTTCTCTGAAGTGTTAGTGAATAGGAGAGCAGGTAACGACAGGAATGGATCTGGAAGAATGAATTCTGTCAGTTCGCTATTCAGAGGTGTATCGTTGGAGCAGAGAAATGAAGGGTGCGGGGTTGGGAGCATGAATTTAAGAATCACATCAACCTGGGTTATAATTGTGTCTCCTTTCCCTCCTACTTTATGAATTTGGGCAAGTCACTTAATCCGAGCGCTTGCTTCCTTATATGTAAAACAAAAGTGGTCCCCACTCCGGGGGCTTGTGGCGAGATTTCAGTGAGGTTTGCCAAGTGCTTGTCGGGTTCTTACGTTTACCAGTTACCGTGTCCAGAACCTGGGGAGTCCTCGGTACCGACGGCTCTCCTCTCACTAACTGAATTTCGGGGCTGTGTTCCCTGTGTTCCTGACACTCGGAACGGGATGATCTTCTGTTTGACAAGCCAGACCTGTGTCCTGCCAGGGACTTGGCCCTCGGCCTTGCCCTGTCTGGACTGCTTCAGCAGACGCTCCTGCTCACAGGCCGACACCCATTCAAGCTTTCTTCCCAGTGTCGGAGTTCCAGGGTTTGGGGGGCCTGCAAACGGCCAGCTCAAAGCATGCAGCCTTCCAAGCGGCTTCATGGTAGCTGTGGGACAGTGTTCAGAGCAGACGTAAGTGGTCCTGGGTAATGGTAAAGCGCCTGTTCTCTGCTCTGGAGGGCCTGATGAGGCTGGCGGAGGTTTGTGTCCTTCCCCTTTCTCCATTCTTGTTCACAAGAGTGTGGCACAGAACAGCCCTCTGGGTGAGCAGAGGGGAAAGCAGGACGCCCAGGTGGCAAAGGAAGGATCAGAATGAGTTTGGGTCCGCCCATGGCCATGTGGAGCCCTCTGTGAGGAAAAGAACTATCTTTTTGAGTAAAACATTTTATTTGGTGTATATCCTGATATAAGCGGCTGCTTTAAGTCTGACTGTCAAACGTACTTCCCTGATCCTTTTTTAAATTAAATCAAATTTTTATGACAGGCTCCTTCTCATTCTTCAGAATTCTGTTGAAAATAGTCCTCACAGGAGTGGGGGGAGGGGGTACGTGGACTGCCTGGGTGGCTCAGTCTGTGGAGGGTCTGACTCTTGACCTCAGCTCAGGTTTTGATCTCAGGGTTGTGAGTTCAAGCACCATCTTGGACTCCACACTGGGCTGGAAGCCTACTTTTATGAATAAATAAACAAACAAATACTTAAAAAAAAAAAAGAGAGAGAGAGAGAAAGGGAACATGGTCTCCACAAAGAGGCCTTCTCAGGTCATCCCATCACATGCCTGTGACACCACTGATTGTCATCCCATTGTTAACGTGACCTGAAGTGATCTTGTCTCTTTACTTCTGGCTCTGCGCATCTCACACGCTGCTCACTGCTCCATCTACAGTGTCTGATGCAAAGTTGGTGCTCAGTAAGTATTTCTTAGGTAAACATAAAATTTATTACCTAGATTAAAGAGCAACATTTAAAAAATTTTTTTTAAAAGATTTTATTTCTTTGACAGAGAGAGATCATAAGTAGGCAGAGAGGCAGGGAGAGAGAGAGGGGGGAAGCAGGCTCCTTGCTGAGCAGAGAGCCCGACGTGGGGCTCAATCCCAGGACCCTGAGATCATGACCTGAGCTGAAGGCAGAGGCTTAACCCACTGAACCACCCAGGTGCCCCTAAAGAACAACATTTTTGATTTAGTCAGTTTTATTGGTTAAAGAAAAAAATTGAAGTGGAATTAATGGTATTGACTGATTTTATATATATAGTTATGTATTCTGTGTTTGTTTGTGTATTTATCTAATTCAGTAATTTGAACTCTTACTACTTTGTACTAAGAATTCTAAGCACCTACTAGCTTTTTGCATTTTTCAGTGGTTTGTATAGAATAAAGAAATACAGGGTCGTGTGGGTGGTACGGTCAGTCACGCCTCCGACTCTTGGTTCCAGGTCAGGTTGTGATCTTGGGGTCCTGGGATTGAGGCCCGCATCAGAATACACGTGAGCCATGTGGTCACCTGAGATTCTCTCTCTCTCTCTCCCTCTGCCCCTCTTGCTCATGCTCTCTCTCTAAATAAATAAATCAGTCTTAAAGTTTAAGGAAAAGGAAACATAAAAATGTACACCTTACTGTGCCTTTACTGGAGATTTCTTAAAAAAATAAATAAATAAATAAAAATAAAGCCAGTTTCCTCTTTTAGCCACTGTGTAATTGTTTATCCTAAAGTGTTTGCTCAAAGTGAACTTCGAAATGTGTGGTAAACTTTCAGACAGAACTATATGTCTGTCCTGCTAGGAAAAATGCCCTTTCACATATATCTCGGTGGCTTCACGTCAAAACGTGCTGGTTTGCATGTCAAGACAATCTTCTTTTCTTACTGTGTGTTTCAAAGGATGGCAGTGCATGGGATGAGCTTGTAGTGTCAGACACATCAGGTACAAACCGATGGATCTGAGTCATTTTTCATCAGTGATGGAAAAAAAGACTTAGGGGAATAATGAGTCTGTTTTTACCTGAAAGTAGCAGTATTCAGGAGAGGATGTCTTCACTCAGAAATCAGTCATACCCACGACAATAGACCAGTGTGGGTTTTAATAATTAATTCTGCAACTTGCGTTTCCCCTGGCTCTTTACTTATTTAAGTCGATTTACCTCTCTGTTCCTACAACCGTCTGTTCAATCTGCTCTGCATAACCAGGGAAGAATAGGCCCATTTCCTAGAATAATTAAGCATTTCGGTTTCTTGCAGTCTCCAACCTGCTGGGATCTCACAGGCAGTGTATTTCTTTATAAAGCTCATCTTCCGTCTGAACTGTAGGTAGGCCCAGATCTTTCTTTCATGCAATGGTCTGAGGCATGCGGGTCTGTGACACCACATTGTAGAAGCCCCGTAATAGATGGCCTGGTTTGCAGATTCTCAAAGCAGTTTGCCCAGGTACTGATGACATTACGCGTATCTCTTTTGTAACTAACCACAGCACCCGACTGTAGCAGCGGACAGGAAGGGGAGGCCGGCCCTGGAAAAGAAGACGAAGCTTTTTGTGGCAAGAGGGTCCGCAAGTCCCTTTGGACGGGCTACCCGGGTGAACCAGGGGCATCCTAGTGTTGAAGCAGGGCTTTTGCTTGTCACAAAGAAGGTGACTAAAAGGAGCTGCTGGAGCGGGAATGCCTCTCAGCATCTGCCTCCCTGATGATCTATCAGGAGAGATGACGTCTGAATGACGGAGAGCCTGTCTTTGGAAAGCTTGGGCTTCTGAGAAAGGGGGTTGCTGCTTCTGCCGAAACTTGGCAGTGTATTGTGGTGGGGAGCGCAGACTGCCTGTCTATTTCTTTCTTTTTTTTTTTCCCAAATTGATCAAAATGTAATAACCATTTTATAGTTATAAAATGCACTGGAAATAAAACAAGACATACTAAATACTCTGGAAGTCATGAGTTCCTACAACAAAAACCCCATGTGATGAAACCCCCATCTTTGCTGCTCTTTTTGACTGCTGTTCATTTCTATGTCTGCTGTTGGGCCGGTCAGAGGAGGGGCCAGGAGCACCTGTGCGCCGCTGGGCCGGTGGCGGCACCGGAGGCAGCCCCTGTCCTCTGTCTCACACCACCTGACTTCTAGGTTTGCGGACAGAAGCCCTCCATAGAAATCCCCTGCTCTTCCCAACAGATGGAAGGCAGAGGCTTCAGCTTTGCCTGGTCTGCGTGTGAACTCTTCGACTCCGCTCTCATATCTCCTGTGAGTCCTTCTCCATGAATGGCTCCCATGTTGAATCATTTGCTCAGACCAGACGCCCGAGTCATTCGAGCCCCGTTTGTGACACCCACTTCGGTCATCCGGTCAGCCATCAAGTACCCTTTTGACCTACGTCTTCCTTTTTAATGTAGCAAATTCCCATGTGACCTTCAAATTCAGTGCAAACGTGACCTCTTACAGGGACTCGTTCTGTGACTCCCCACTTCCGTTTGATTCAGCTGCCCCTTTGCTCTCCAGAGCACCTTGTGAATATTCTAGAACACAGAGCACCCTCTGTAAACGTTAATTTAGTTTCCTGTACTAGAGCTAAAGCTCCTTTGGGCATAGATGGAATCTTATTTGACTTTATATCCCTAATTCTTGGCATGGTGCCTCACAGGATTTTAATGTTTATTGAAGGAATCAAAGAAATGGGTCTTTGAATTAGCCTTGCATCGTAACCATGATACAGCATTTTTTCATGGGGAAACACATTCTCAGCTTCCACATAACTTACCATTATAAGCCTCAGAGTCTTTGTAGATGGCATTTGCTAAGTTTAGAGTCTAAACTCTTTCAACAATTTAATTTTGTATATGGTGAATAGCTTGTCCTCTGCCCCCACCCCAGTGGCAGGATTTATAAAATCCTTTTCATGTTGTTGTTTTATGTCCTTTTAATTTTTTCTTAGCCATTTCTCAGATTTCTGGGGCTAAGCGCTGTCTGATGAAAGGGTGTTATTAGCTAAATTGACTTGAAATGATGAGAAGGCCCAAGAAAGTCTTTCTGCATGTAATAAACATGTAAAATCAAATTAGGTTTTCCAAGTTAGGAGCCTAGGCAAAACTCCCAGACCTTAACATTAATTAAAAAAATTCTTCCCTGGGGCTCCTGGGTGGCTCAGTTGATTAAGCGTCTGCCTTCAGCTCAGGTCATGATCTCAGGGTCCTGGGATCGAGCCCCTTGTGGAGCCTAGTGTGGGCTCCCTGCTCAGCTGGGAGTCTCTTTCTCCTTCTCCCTTTACCCTTGCCCCTGCTTGTGTGTGCACTCTCACTCTCTCTCACAAATAAATAAAATAAATCTTAAAAAAAAAAAAAAAGGAAAAATGAATCAGTAGGGTGACTGGCGTCTGTCTGCTGTTAAGAACTCTGCTGTTCACACCACCAGCGAAGCCCTGTAGCCTTAGAGTCCATACTGGGCCCCTTCCTGCTCAGGGGTGAGGCTTGGAGAGCTAAAGCCCCCGTCACCCCACCTGTTTTTTGTAAGCAGATTTCCCACTGGAGCAAAGCATGGAACCAAATGGGGAACCTTGGCTCCTTGATATCTTACTTGGCCAAAGAAGTCATTGACCAAGTCACTTTCCTGTCGTCTGTGGGGACGGATGCAGAGTGGATAGCACAGGGAAGGCTTTGGAACCATCAAGACTCGGATGAATTTCATGGAGTCTTTTAGTGAGCTCAGGCTCAGTGTCCTATTATATGTTTGTATTACAGACACCAAATGGGCCTGTATTTGGCTGTTAGTGAACTCTCCATGTAGTGAAGCCCCAGAAGGAAGGCGAGAGAATGATCCAAGCTGGGAGAGTCGCACAAAGCACAGACCTCAAGTCCTGTGGAATTGGTGTGTACGAGTCATTGGAAACTGAAGCATAGATTTCATGCTTGATGCAGTCGCAGTGTCTGTCATATAATCCTGAGTGTTTGGGAAAATGGGGCACAAGTACAGAGAATTTTCTGTCAACCTGGCTGTGAAGGGAGGAAGACTGGGTAGCTGGAGGTGAATGGGATTAGAGGTGGGTTGTCTTTTACTTTGTTTTAGGTTGGAAGATTCAGAGCAGGATTTTAGGCTGAGGGGAAGTCATCACTGGGAGAGAAGGGGATTGAAGATGAAGTAGAAGTGATGGTCCTGGGAGAACCATCTGGAACAGAGGCAGGGAGGGAAAACGTAGGACCCTGGATGCGCAGGTGTTGGGGGAGTCCTGTTCCTCTCAGAGAGGGGAGAAGGTAGGAGATCGGCGCACCTGCTGTTCATGGGTTTGGGTAGAAAGTTGATGGCTGGTTCTGTTTTCTCTGTGAAATCAGAAGCAAGGCCCTCAGCTGAGGGAGAAGTGCACACACAGAAGGTCGGGGCTTGAGCAGAGGTGGAAGGGGAGAGAACCGCGGGGGACAGATCTGGACTGTGGGATCTCAGGTTCCGGGGTCCCGAGTAGTTACAAGGATGAATTGCTCTTCGTACATGTGTTAGCAGCACAGGCACAGAGTTCCATGACTCTCTCCATTAGAGCTTAGCAGCCAGATGTTTTCACAGATAAGAATAGCAGGCATTTCTCCCGTGCTTACTTTGTGTCAGACACCAATAACAAGCAGTATCCTCACAGCAATGCCATGAGCGAAGCCCTGTTCTTTCCATCCCCGTTTTGCAGAGGGGACTGCAAGGCTGGATGTGTTCGTCAGTGGTGTCGCAGATACTGAGTCGCAGGGCAGCTGCGGAGCCTGCACTCCTGGTGCTTTGCTGGTGTAGAGGTGCACAGCGGGGCGCTCTGTGTGGAGCTCCGCCCAGCAGCAGAGGCATTAAACACAGGGAGCAAGGGAAGGGCATCGATGACACTGATCCTGTAAGGAAGGTCACGATGCCCCTTAGGTCCAGGTGGGTAGGAACAGGCATGAAGATGGGGCAGGGACCGGGCTTAGGAGTCTGATGTCTTTGGAGAATGGAGCATCCCAGGACTGGACTGCGGGGGCGGGGGGGCTTACATAATAGGAGGAGGCTCACAGTGCATCCGGAGGGTGGTGGGGAAAGGTCTTTCACCCAAACTATGTGTTTGGAAGTTTACTTTCCTGAGGTGTCCTATTTTCCTTAAAAAATGTTGCCCATACTAGGTATTCTTTTGGGTGCTGTTTTTGACCCCCCAATTCAGACACACTTTGCTACCTGTAGAAGAAGCACTGAATACTTGAGAATATTTCAAGATCCACTCCGTCGCAGGACCAGGGACCGTGCATACGTGTCAATAGGGTGGAGGGGGCAAGGTCATTATGACCTGGGTTCGAGTCATTTCTTGATATCCCGTGGTTATCCTTGGAAGGAGAAAGAAGGCCTGTCGTGTACACTGAATCTGGAACTTTTTGGTTTCAGGATCCCTTTACACTCTTCAAAATTACTGAGGACCCCAAAGATACATTTTTAAATGGGTATCTACTGATCTTTGCGTGTTAGAAATGAAAACTGAGAAGCTTAAAGTATTTATTAATTCATGTAAAGTAAGAAATCCATTAAATTTTAATATAAATATTTTTGTGAAAAATAACTTTCCAAAAACAATTACAAATTGGGGAGGAAAAAGTTGCATTGTTTTATAGTTTTGCAAATCTCTTTAATGTATGGCTTCATGGGTGACAAATTATTTCTTAATCTGCTTGCTCGCTCACTCTTTTGTGATATTATGTAACACGTGGCCTCTGCAAAACTCCTCTGCCCACTCATAATGAGAGTGAAAAGGGCAAATACTATTTTTATATTATAACGAAAATAATTTCAACCTCTCATGTCCTCTGAGAGGGTCTTTGAGAGCTGCTTTGAGACCTGGCATACACAGGAATGTTCGCTGAATAAATCAATAAAAATATTTGCTGTGAGTTCCAGTGTAATATCTCTCTTTTTGGTGATGCACTCAAAGACTGTAGCCTGATCATCAAAATTAAATAGGCTTTCCTTCAAAAGCCTTTACTGAGCAAGTATATTTAATTGAAGAAATTTGTTGATCTGTTCTTTAGAATGAAATGACACAGACCTAAATGAGAACATTGCCTAAAACGTAGTAAGTACACAAAAACTTGGTTCCTTTCCTTTTCTCTCTGCTTCCCCTTTGCAAGTGTCTAGTCTGAGCTGCCATTAGTCTAAAGACACATATCCTGCTTTACAGGGTTACTCTAGTTTTGGATGACAGTCGTCCCAAAATGGTTTTTCCCATGCTGTCTCCACACATCCAGCTGTAAGTTCCTCCAGTTGGTTCTGAAAGTCCGTGTGGCCCCAGTTGAGTCCGCTGCTGCTCCCAGGAAGCCCACAGACTTGCTCTTCTTTCCACTTCCCAGCATCCTCACCCCCCACCCCCACCCTCCGCTGCCTCTTCTCTTGTCTCGCTATGCGCTGCCTCCTGCGAGATTCTCTTCCCTATCGTCCGAGCTCTCTGTTTGGTTCCTGCCCTAGCATTTGCTGGGCTCGTCCCTCTCCTCGAGTGAGTAGGTCTGGCTTCCTAGGCTCCAGAGGACGTGATGCTGCCTCGGGCTCCCAGAAGCAGCTATTGTAGTCAAGCACATCTTTATTTATTGTGGTTCCTCCAACACCTACCCAAGGATGTCGTCTTCAGACCTGGGGGTCAGAGTGGTCTGGCTGAAACTTACCTCTTCTCTTTACTTCTCCAGTGTCCCTTGACCAAATTTGCAAGCTTCTACTTCTTCCCTTAGGATGACTGTTCTCTCCAGAAGGTTCTTTGTTCCTCCCACATAAAGATCTATTGGAAGGTCAAACATGCCTAAATGTGCCTTTGGGTATTGACAACAGAGACTCTTAAAATACCTCCATATAGGGGCACCTGGGCGGCTCAGTGGGTTAAAGGCTCTGCCTTCGGCTTAGGTCATGATCCCAGGGTCCTGGGATTGAGCCCTGCATCGGGCTCTCTGTTCAGCAGGGAGCCTGCTTCCTCCTCTCTCTCTGCCTGCCTCTCTGCCTGCTTGTGATCTCTGTCTGTCAAATAAATAAATAAAATATTAAAAAAAAACAAACAAACCTCCATATAGTGTTGAATATGCTTTCTGGGTCGAAATGGACCTTAAAGATAATTTTTTAAAAATAATCAAGTGTTTATTTATCTAACTGAACTTATCTAATTAATTGCACCCATCTGCTGGTGGGATGGGGATTATGGGGAAAAGGTTAACAAATAATTATTTAGTGTCTACTTATTGTTAGGCTCCTCAAGTCATATTTTTCATTCTTCTAATAACCTTTCAAGGCAGGTTTATTGTCTGCATTTCACAAATGGGAAAACTGAAGGTCAGAAATCAAAGTTCCTAATTCACTGCACTATATTTAAGAAATAACAGAGTCAGGATTTTAACCTGCTTGGCCTCAAACCCTGTGCTTTTTCTGCTATGTTACAAAGCCCCACTATTTAATAGAAACTCCCTCCTGCATGTAGAAGGCTGTGATGACATATAAACAGTGTTGGGGGGGTTATGGTATTAATAGTTTTCCCTTGAATAGTGTTTCAGGAGTAATAACTTCTGTAGAATATCATTTCAACCTGGAGCCCGGCTTCTAAATAAGGCTTTTTCCTCTGGTATCGTTCAGGATGGTAAATTGGGGGCATTATTTCAAAATCTTCATCTTGAGACAGGGCTCTAGATGGGGAGCTACCCTTGGGGCATAACCACAGTGACAGGGACAGGGATTTTTTTGGTTCTGTCTCCCTGTGGCCTCTTGCCTGTGTCCCCACCTCTGCTGTCTTTGTTGGTTGGGTCAGGCCCCTCTTTTTTTTCCTGGACAAGCAGTCTCAGTTCCATCCATGGCAGCAAAGGAGATATCCCTGGAGGGGTCTTAGTTTGTCCACATGGGTTATTCTTTGCTTTATGCAGACAGAAACATTAATATATGTAGAATTAGAGATGTAGTAATAAATCATGTTATAACCAGTAGATATGAATGCTTCTTCAGACCTTAGTAGACCTCCTTAGAAGATGGGGACAGTCTGTTTCCCTTATTCCCGTGAACACTCAGAACAACAGCGTTAACAGACTGTAGTCAGTCAGATGATCATCTAGAAATCTAGAAAATGACAAGCCAGGTAGTTGACCCCTGATTATAAAAGACTTAATTACCAGTTCACTCATTCATTTAATACTTGTATTAATTTTGAAATTTATGCCATATTCTGTTACAAATTTGGGGTATATAGAATTTTACACGAATGACATTCCATATTCTGGACTGGATTTTAATTGGAATTTTGTGGATTATTGAACATGGCATCATCATTTTATGGTAGCTGGGACCAGATTTTAAGTAATTTGGAGTAAGTGGTTTTAATCACAAACCTGTAGGAAGATGAATTGGTTCTTCCTCCAGGTTTAATTGTAACTACTGCTGTGCTCTTGTTAAAATTAAAGCTGAACCTGACACTGGTGGCTTGTTTTTGTTGTTGTTGAAATAATGTGTTCAGTGTGAGTGAGCAGTAGTAAAAAAACACAAAACCTCAGAATGAGTGAAATGCAATTAACTTTGCTTCACCAAAGTCATTTTTACTGCCACAGTTACCTGAATACTAATATCTAAACTTGATTTCAGAAGAGGGAGAACCTAATAGCTAAGAAATGTGATATATTTTGAGAAAGAAAAGAGTATTATTATAGGTGTCCTATATGTTGTGCTTTCATTGGCTAATACTTATTTCTTTTCAATCAAGTTGTTTGGGAAAGAACAGATTCCAGTGTTTTCTTCTGAGACTTAAAAGATTAAAACACTTGTATAGCAAATTTGTGTTCATGCTAAAAGTTGCTATGGTGTTTTTTTCTTTAGAATCAAACCTAGTGAGA
The DNA here is from genome assembly GCF_002288905.1 of Enhydra lutris kenyoni. NCBI lineage: Eukaryota > Metazoa > Chordata > Mammalia > Carnivora > Mustelidae > Enhydra > Enhydra lutris. Next base: position 11,052,850 of record NW_019154108.1, on the reverse strand, counting down.
TGAGTCAGAAACTACATTTCTTTTTTTATAACTCCAGCTGAGAAAGAACAGAGAGGTTGAATGGGCTTCCTTATACACAGAAGTGAGTGCTTGATTTAGATGGAAAAAAAAAATGCGTTTAGGGGCACCTGGCTGGCTCTGTCCATAGAGTATTTGACTCTTGATCTCAGGGTCATGAGTTCGAGCCTCATGTTGGGCATAGAATGAACTTTAAAAAAATGTGTAGAATCACGAATTTCTTAAGATATGGGTTAAAGGATAAGAGAAATCTTTGGGTTAAATTGTAGACAAAAGGACATCTTTGTATCTCACAAAACCTCACATCTTAAATGTGGTATTTTCAAAGACAGTCCTTAGGGTGTTGGTCTTTATTTGGACAGCACTCAGGACCTGAGGTTAATTTTCGTATTCTACTTGGCACATTTTGGATTTTGTTTGATATAGCAGAAAGTTCCTAAACAGAATGATTTCTTAAACATGATTATGTTGGATCAGGGCAGTGAACACATTGTTCATCTCAATAATGCTTCCAGCTTTTGAATTCATTAAAATTTAAAAAAAAAGCTTTTCTTTATCTGTCTCATTATTTTTAATGCAGCTCCGTCACAGAGCAGACTTAATCCCTTTGTTGGTGAAGATAGTTAAAATTTCTCTTCTGAAAGGAAAAAGAAATCCCTTCCAGTTAATCTAATATCTTTATTTTTAAGGTCTTTTGAACGATCTTCATGAAAACAGAACCACAGTTAAAATTGGGTACCAGTTGCAGTAAAGAGAGAGATGTGGCGTGGGATGGTGGCGGACAGAGTAGAGGCTCAGTGGTGTCGAGGGATCCTGAATGCGGAATCTGGTCCTGTTCTTCTGTAGCTCTGTGTTTTGGGCAAGGAGTCACTTAACCTCTCTGGTCTCAGTTTGTCCTTCCTTCCTTCCTTCCTTCCTTCCTTCCTTCCTTCCTTCCTTTCTTCCTTCCTCTTTCTTTCTCTCTCTCTCTCTCAGTCTCTGTCCTTCCTTCCTTCCTTCCCGTCCCTCCTTCATTCCTTCCTTCGTCTCTTTCTTTCTCTTTCCTTCTTTCTTTCCTTCTTCCTCTCCTTTCCTTTCTTTTTCATTATTCTTTTTATTTTTTAAAATTTTTGTTAGAGAGAGAGAGAGCACAAGCAGTGGGGAGCGGCAGGCAGAGGGAAAAGCAGGCTCCCTGCTGAGCAAGGAGCCCAATGCAGGACTCAGTCCCAGGACCCTGGAATCATGACCTGGGCTGAAGGTAGCTGCTTAACTGACTGAGCTACCCAGGTGTCCCCCTTTCGTTTCCTTTTTAAAGATTTTATTTATTTATTTGAGAGAGACAGAGCACAACAGGGTGGAGGGGCAGAGAAAAGGAGAAGACTCCCCGATGACCAGGAAGCCAGATGCCAGGCTCTTCCAGGGCCCTGGAGCATGACTGAGCTGAAGGCAGATGCTTAACCATCTGAGCCACTCAGGCGCCCCCCGTAGTCTCAGCTCTAATGCAGAAAATAAGGGCTTCAGTTCAGAACTCCAGGATACTTCTTAGTGATAAGTGTTTGTATTACTTGATCAAAATGCAGCAGAAGGTATCTTTTTAAATCAAACCTTGCCAATTTTCCAATCCCCTTCAAACCCCACATCCCCGACTGGGTAGTGCCCTCATCCTCTAGTTTCCTGTACAGAAGCACTTCTCAAAGCAGGTGTTTCTCTCCTTGGTTCTAGTTCTTGGTTCCTCCCATTTTTTTCTTAAACTCTCCTCATCGCCCCTTGGTTGCCACCACTCTACTCAGACTCCCTGTCAAGGTCACTGCATTGCTAACCTGGTGCGTTTGTCCTGGGACCCGCCAGGAGGTTAGGGTTCCCTTGCTCCCCACCCGAAAGCACTAGAACCGTCCTCCACATGCCACCGCCGGCTGGGTAGGCGGTGTAGGACTCTGCCACAGTGTCCTGGGGGAGCAGGAACCCCACCCGTGATAGGTGCATGGTCAGCTTACTGGTTACACAAGTAAAGGGCTATTCGCAGCAGGTTGTTGGCGGGGTGGGGAGGGTGGCTGGGAGTCAGGATTGTGCTTCACTTTCAGATGCCACCAAGTAACCTTTCCTTTGAGAGAGTTTCTGCCACGTGCCCAGCACTGTGCTTGTCGAATGGCAGGTGCTCTCTACTTGTAAGATTTTTATTCTCTTCTTCCCCTTCCATTTTCCTCCACCCGTCTGTCCCGGCTTCTAAATCGTCCTGCGGAATTATAAGCACCGAGCACGTCCTCGTTCACTTTGCTTTCAACATGTAATAAAGACATCTTCTTCATGGGGCTCTTTCCCAGCTCGCCCTCCTGTCTCCCAGTAAATGAGGGCTGCTCCCCGGGCTGTACCTGCAGCTCCTGCCACAAATCCTCTGAGCTGTGGCCTTTCTCCAGCAATAAATCATCCGAGCGTTCCCAGGCTTGGGAAATTAAGAGAGCAGGATCCCCTCCTTTCCCTTAGGGTTTGCTGAGGCGGTTTGTTTACGGTGAAGAATGTGCTGGTGTAGCTGCAGCTTTAACCTGATTGACGAGCATATGGATTCAGATGGAAGCAAAATGAGTTACTGTGAATACGTTGGGCGCTTCTGCCACCAAGGCAAGAAGTGAGGGGAATCTGATTATTCTTGAACAGATTGTCCTCTGTCGAGCCCTGTCATCCCTGTGTGCAGATTCACGAGTAACAGCCCGAGTCTAACTCCAAAAACCACACAGGGCCACCCGTGGGCTCTTTGTCTGTCTGCTTCTGTGATTAGGTGGGCAGTACCGTTAGCCTCCACTGGATTAGCAGCAGCTTGGAGAATGCTCGAAATGTCAAGCAACTTCTTTCCCTTTTCTCTGCCATCCTCAGTCGGTCTCTGCCCTCCTTTCAGAATGCATTGTTTCGCCATGCTAATTGTAGGCCAATTACATGTACCTGGTTCTGGACAGGTTGCAGGTTTAGGCACCATTCTTTAGATTCTGTGGACAGTTTACCTCCTTGTCTGTTCTCCCTGCTTCCCTTCCAGTCCCTTTTATTCTGTCCTCCTCAAAACCCACCTTCTGGAAAGGTCTGCTATCAGTCACTGAGGCCCTATTGTGCCTCAGATCTCTGTCTGTCCTTAGAAAGCCATTTGCTTTTAAATTCTCTTCCTTGAGCACCTGGGTGGCACAGTTAGGCATCTGCCTTCTGCTCAGGTCATGCTTTCAGGGTCCTGGGATCGAGTCTTGTGTCAGGCTCCCTGTTCAGCGGGAGCCAGCTTCTCCCTCTGCCCCTGCTGCCTGCTTGTGATCTCTTTCTCTCTCTCTCATGCTGTCTCTCAAATAAACAAATAAAACCTTAAAAAAAAGTCTCTTCCTTAACTGTCAGAGAAGCAGTTTTGCTCCATGTTTAAAAAGGTTGGCACTTGGGGTGCCTGGGTGGCTCAGTTGGTTAAGTGACTGCCTTTGGCTCAGGTCATGATCCCCAAGTCCTGGGATCGAGTCCCACATTGGGCTCCCAGCTCCATGGGGAGTCTGCTTCTCCATCTGACCTTCTCCCCTCTCATGCTCTCTCTCACTCTCTCTCTCTCAAATAAATAAATAAAATCTTAAAAAAAAAAAAAAAAGGGTTGGCACTTGGTGGGAAAACAAAGGTTTGTTTGGATAAAGGGCTCTTCCTTGAACCTATGACGTTACCCGGCATGTATGTGTTCTGCTAAGTTCAGTCTGGGGACATTTTCCTTCTGTTTGGTGCTCAAATGCCCCGAGTTTCTGGATATTTCTGAAAATTTTGATTTTAAGAAAAGGTCAAAGGTGAGGTAATGGTAGCAATTTTATTACCTATATTCTTGTCTTCCAAAAGAGTTCTCTCTAGGGACGCCTGGGTGGCTCAGTCAGTTAAGCGTCTGCCTTTTGCTCTGGCCATGATCCCAGGGTCCTGGGATTGAGTCCCGTATCGGGCTCCCTGATCAGCGGGGGAGCCTACTTCTCCCTCTGCTCTGCTTGTGCTCTGTCTGTCCTATAAATAGATAAAATTAAAAAAAAAAAAGAGTTCTATGTATTCACTTCCCTGTTCCTCCTGCAGGCTGCCCCCTTAGCCCTGGGTATTTTTTCTGTCAGCTCACGTGCCACACCATCTTGTAATGTTCTTTCTCTAGTTTGTTTCTCCCAGATACCTAAGCTCCCTGAAGCCAGGGATACCTTCTACCTTGTTCATATCCTCAGCAAACTAGCACTTTGATCAGGACATTGTGAATATTCAAGTATTTATTAATAAATAATGATTAATGCACTTCCTGGTATTTACCCAAAGGAGGAGGAAACTTACGCTTTCAAAAATCTGCACATGGTTATTTATAAGCTGCTTTATTCGTAATTGCCAAATCTTGAAGGAAGCAAGATGGTTTTCTCTAATTGAATGGATAAGAAACTGAGCTACATCCTATAATGAAATATTATTCAGCACTAAAAAGAAATGAGCTGTCAAGCCAAGAAAAGACATGGAGGAGCCTTAGATGCATATAATGAAGTTCACTTAATAATAAGGAGCCGATGTGAAAAGGCGGAGTGCTGCTGGATTCCCAACTGTATCCCAGTCCGGAGGAGGGAAGGCCGTGAACACAGGAGAAATAGCCATGTGGCCCTAGGCTGGAGGGCACTGGGGAAGGGTGCAAGGCATAGAGCACAGAGGGTTTTTAGGGCAGTGGAAGTACCTGTGTGACACCATGGCAATGGATACATGTAATCCTACACTCGTCCAAACCCCTAGAACATTCCACAGCGAGAGTGGCCCGTAAGCTATGGGCTTCGCGTGATGATGGGCCAGTGTAGTTTCGTCAGCTGTATCCCTGTACCACTTGGGTGCGGATCCTGATCCTGGGGGACGCTCTCCGCATGGGGTAGGGATATTGTTTGTTTCACTCTACCATTTTTTTTTAAAAGGGGAGGGTTTTTTTTTTTTTTTTAGATTTTATTTACTTATTTGACAGATAGAGATCACAAGTAGGCAGAGAGGCAGGCAGAGCAGCAGAGCAGCAGGCAGAGCTGCAGGCAGAGCGGCAGGTAGAGAGAGAGGAGGAAGCAGGCTCCCCGATGAGCAGAGAGCCCGATGCGGGGCTCGATCCCAGAACCCTGAGATCATGACCAGAGCTGAAGGCAGAGGCTTAACCCACTGAGCCACCCAGGTGCCCCCACTCTACCATTTTTAAAGGATGTTTTTCTCTCCTATTTGTGTGCTTTGGAAAATAGTACACAAAAGTTACCAAAGAAAAGAAAAAGCAGAAGACTGAGCCTGTTGAAGAGTCCGTTACTAGCTTTGCAGTCACACAGCCCTGGGATGAGATTCCCGCCTCTATTGCTCTCAGCGGCAAGCCTCTGTCACCTGAGTACCACATGGCTTGCTTCTCAGCAGCAGGTACGATCTGGTATTGTCACTAGTCAGATGAGGACAGCTCCCACTCTGGGTGCTTACTGCCCACCAGCCGTCGTGCTACAGAATCTCCACGGCCTGTTTCCTTTAACCTTCACCATGCTGGTGAGGTGAGTACTGTTATTATTACTTGTGTTTTGGGGGTGAGACGGTCAAGGCCCCCAGGAGGTTAAGCTCCTTACTCAAGGGTACCCAGCTAGGAAGTGGCCGAGCTCCAAAGGAGCTCGCAGTCAACTGTCTTACTCCAGAGCCCCTGCCTGTTAGCCTGCAGGTTCCTTGAAGGTGGGAACATTGGGTGAGAACATAGTACTTACGTGAGAACCAGACTTCGATGATCAAAACAAATGAAGGGCTGAAACAACTCTTTAAAAATTGTCTTTGATCCAGTGAAGCTGAGAGGCTTACAGCACCTTTAATTGTCTAAGCACATGCACAAAATTATTTAATTTGATCCTGACAACTCAGTAGTATTAGCCAAAATTAGGGTATAAGCATTATGAGAATAAAAGTTGCTATTTATTGAGCAGCTAAGCACTGTACATACTTGGTAACTAATTTTCAAGACCACCTTGCCAGTTAGGTGTTCGTAATCGTGCTTCCGTTTTAGAAACAAGAACCTGAAGTTCAGAAGTGGGAATGAACTTGGTGGAGGCCACACTGGAGCTATAGTGGCAGAGCTCAGATAGAGGCTCAGATCTGATTCTCAAGCCCCTGTTCATTCCAGTGCACACATTAATAAATTTGCACTGTGAGTGGACCGCTCGGGCTGTTTGCACTCTCTCCATGAAATCACCATAATATTGGCATCTTTATAAAGCAAGAAGAGCCTGCTATGTCGGGAAGTTCTAGTTCAGCTCATCCAGTTCCTATAGAATTACGCTTGGATGAAAACGGAGTTGTGAAGTGAGAATGGAGTCATAGTTTAAATAATAATTTTATTGATATTTTTCTTTTAAAAAAATCTAATTCCAAGGAGCTTGACATGATATAAAAGGAGTGAGCCTACCTAAAAATTGTTTTATCATTTTCAGTTTTGTGGTCTTTTTTCTTTTGTTGTAATTGTTGTTGTTTTTGTTTGTTTGTTTTATTTTTTTATTTTCTTAAGATTTTATTTATTTGACAGATGGAGATCACAAGCAGGCAGAGGCAGGCAGAGGGAAAGAGGAGGAAACAGGCTCCCCACTGAGCAGAGAGCCTGATGTGGGGCTCGATCCCAGGACCCTGGGATGATGACCTGAGGTGAAGGCAGAAGCTTTAACCCACTGAGCCTCCCAGGTGCCCTGTGTTTTTGTTTGTTTTAAAGATTTATTTAGTTTAGAGAGCGCACACTGCAGTGAGTGGGATAGAGGGAGAGGGAGAGAATCTCAAGCAGACTCTGTGTTGAGCTCGGAGCCTGACGTGGGGCTTAGTCTCCTGACCCTGAGATCATGACCTGAGCTGAGATCAAGAGTCAGATGCTTAACTGACTGAGCCAGCCAGGCGCCTCTGGGTTTATTTCTTCGTAGAAAATATTTGCACAGTTTTCCGGAGTCCTATAGCTACACACAATACCATACAACCATGCTCTCCTAATTCTAGTTACCAGAATAATAACTGTGTTCTGGAGACTGACTCCAAACTATTTTCAGGAAGATTAAGTATATGTTTTATCTTAAGGCTGTGAGAAGGACATTTGGCCATAACTACGTTTCCCATTATGCTATTAAGGAGCAGTTTTTTCCCCTTAACTTCAGTTTGATAGGTAAGTGAAAGACTTAGTCTCCTGCATTGCTTCCCGTGGTACTCACAAATAGAGTCCCACCTCTGAATCAGTCTACACCAGGAAGTGGTGCTGGGAAGTGGAGGCCAAGTTGTCCTTCTGGCAATGTTGTGCTCCCCAGGGCACCTGTTTCATGCTTTCCAAATTAGCTATGTATATATACCTTAAATTCAGTGTCTGCCGTCTTTAGTGAAGTGGGAACACAGTGACTATATCCAAATGTTTTCTGTCTTGCTGCGATTTTATTTATGAAGGTTTTTAGTTACGCAAAATCCACATTTATGGGTGGTTGCCGGAAATGCCCCCAATTAAAAACAAGTAGAGAGGTTGCCAATCGCTGTCAGCTAATCACATGACGGTGTCCTATCATTTATAGCAATTGACTGGAGAAGGGAAAAAGAGAAATGCAGCTTCTTGAAATCTGCTGGTAAGGAGGGTGTATTGCTCTGTCCATTATTATATAAGTAGAATAAAACAGCAGCTTCCCATTATGTATTCGAAATAGGGAAGTCTGTTATTACTTTATTCTGGGGTGTAATTAATCACCTTCAGCTGAAGTATCGGGCATGTTACGGTGAAGAGAAGTTTCATCAGAGACCGCGGTTTAATAACTGTGGGTCAAACTGATACTAGTGCAAACATAAACATGAGCCTCAAATACCAAAAATTCATTTCTTTTTCAGTGTTGCTCAGAGAAGAAACTGACCTAAGAGGTGCTAGGTTAGAATTCTAGAGCTGAGTCCCTCTCAGAACGTTGCTGCATCTGAGAGGAAACTGGAATCCATAGGATTGCACCTGGGAGCACCAAGACATGGCGGTAGCAGCCTCTCAGATCCTCAGTAATCCCTGGGGTGGGGGGTACTGTATCCATCACCACCTGTCAGCTCTACAGGGAGGCTGTCAATCCAGGCCGGGAGAACTTTGCCGGGCTTCAGTAAGTAGCCTATAAATACAGTCAGGGAGTGGGAAAGAAAATCTCCAGCTTTTTTCCCAGCCAAAGTTATAAATCTTTACAGGAGCTTCTAGAAGCAGTTTGTTAACAGTGCTGCTGCTCTAGGAGGAAGAAAATGCCTGACTGGAAAATATAAAAGCTTTGGGAAAATTATCTTTTCTGCATTAAATCCTGTTTTCAGTATCTTGATCCAGTGCCCTTCCGTGGGATTATACCGTTGGACGTTCTTCCAGACATGTGGATGGAGGATGTTGACTGACTGACCTACCCACTGGGGTGATCCAGGGCAAATCTGAGAGTCCTGATCATAAGTCAGCAAAATAGTGAGAATTTAGACTTTACTAACTTGACATTTACGACGACTCATATAGGACTGCTTTGACTTTTTCCTTTCAAAGAATTATATACCCATTAAAGATTTATGTATTTATTTATTTATTTGAGAGAGAGAGAGTGCGCATGCGTGTACTAGTAGAAGGAGCAGAGGGAGAGAGAGAATCTCAAGCAGACTCCACCCCCCCAAGTCCAGAGCCTGACACTGGGCTTGATCCCGAGATCATGACCTGAGCCCAAACCAAGAGCTGGGCACTCAGCCAGCTCTGCCACCCAGGAATCTGTCTTTCAAAGTGTACTGTAACGGAATCTTACTTGGAATGCCGTTATGTAACCAAGACTGCAAGTAGACCGTTTAAACACACTAAGAAAGCCTCTTATTTCTATGCTTTTCAGGAAGATGTATTTCATGCAATATTATGCGGCTTACAAATAATCCCTGTCTTTTATGTAGGTCCCACGTCCCTCCACACTATTAGTCTGACTTAAGGATGTATGTGTGAGTTTGTATTAAATGTACTACAGCTCTGTTTCCTTTAAGAAACACACTCTCATCCAGACTAACTTTTTCACCCAGTACTACATGTTCGCAACATTGTGTTGTACTTTGTGGCAACAGTCGCTTCTCATCGTGGGTTCCATGTGGTCTCACTTACGAGAGGCTGGTTGTGCAGCCAGTGTGACTTGCGCAGAGCCTCCTGTGCTTGTGTTTATTTCCATGAAGAAGCCACCGAAGGTTACAACTACGATCTCAAGGCCCCCACCCTTGGTCTTTGCTTTCATCGTTCTTCATTGTGTCCTGGCCAGTTAACGTTTGTCGATGCCCGGAAAAGCACATCATGCTTACAAGGACTCACTTCTGAAAGTAGCCTTGCCCTGCTCGCCCGCTGAAACTTAGGCCTGGCAGCCGTGACAGAAGGTTGAAGAGAATCTGTTTTGCTCTTGAGAGAATGAGCACCATCCTTCTGGTATGGAAGGCAAGAAGGAAAAAGAATATGGTCGCCCTTAGGTTTGAGGGTGGCAATGCCAACTACTGTCTTCCAGTCATTTCTTTTTTGCTTCAAGGTCAAGTCTTAATGAGAGAGTAAGAAAAAAGAAAACTTTTTAAAAGAGGAAAAATAGATATAAGTATAATTTTTCTTCTTTATAAGAAAGTTAACTTTGTTCCAAAATAGGTACTCTTTTGGGATGCGTGGGTGGCTCACTTGGGGAGGAGTCTGCCTTCAGCTCAGGCCATGACTTTGGTGTCTTGGGATTGAGCCCTGGCTCTGGCTCCCTGCTCATCAGGGAGTCTGCTTCTCCCTCTGCCCATCCCCCAACTTGTGCGCAGGCTCTCTCTCTCTCTCTCAAATAAATAAATAAAATCTTAAAAAAAAAAAATTAAGTCCTCTGTTGCTTTTATCTGAACTCTACCTCCACGGAATGCAGAACTCAGTAACCGGGATTTAAACAGGAGCTAGTACTGTGTTCTTCGCCTTCGAATCCAGGAGATACAATTACTAGACAACAATGTAAATTTGGAGTGTTTTTTATTTGTTCTGAAATTCTAGATCATTTAATAAATTTAAATGAAGATTTCGGGAACATGCATTTATAGTGACACATTAATCATTCGCTCTGTATATTCTGAGAACGTTCTGGAGGGCTGTGATTGCGTAAAGGATTCATCACAGTTCCTGGCCTGCTTGTACATGTTTAACAAACATAAGCTGTTGTTGCTGTTCTTGGCCACCACACTCTGAAGACAGGAAAACGACGGCAAGCGGTCACAGACTACAGGAGTGTTCCGCCTCCTCAGCTTCCATCTAGTACTCGGCCAACTTTCAGGATGCCCCTCCCTCCCATCAAGGTCAAGGTATGCCTAAGATTCAGATTCCTTGGAATATCAGCACAAACGAGACAAAATCGGAAAAATAATTATTTGTCTTCGTTTGAATATTAGCTCTTTTTGTAGCTGTGGCCTGTGACTTTGGCCAGTGTTTATTCAAATGCAGTTCAAATCCCCAGAGCTCTTTGCAGAGTTTCCTGTGCTGTAGCCCAAATCCAGAAGCCCCTGAGAACAATGTGCAGTGCAGGAGGAGCCTTGATTCCCAGGCTGGACACTCTGGGATTCACGTGACTAGTCCCACATGTATTAGCTCCATGTGGCCCTGGGAGATTTGATTTCTCCCACACTGTCATGAGATTTCATTTTCCAATAAAAGTCACCACCAGCTTCAAGAAAAGCCTGGCAGTTGAATGGACAGGCCACCTGAAGCCACGCAGGTGGCCCCTGGCAGTTTCTCTTCACTCATAAGTCACGCAAGACACTAACTGTGGCTTTTCATCACAGTGCCAAATTACCAAGGTGGGAATCGCCACCCCGCTGAGCCAGGCACCATTACGTGCATTTCAAGAGCATTTTCATCTAAGTGGTTGGAATTTAAAAAAAAAAAAAAATTGATGCTTAAAAGCTAAAGCTTTATTTGATAGGGAAATAGGCTCATAGAACAGTAGTACAAAGGTGAGCACCATTCATAACTGTCCAGACAGGGAGACTGAGGCTTAGAGAAGAATCTCTTTCCCAGGATGATACACACCAGAGCAGCGGAGCTGGACTGGAAGCAGCCGCCCCTGGGCTCCGGAGCCCACCCTCTTATCTGTTTACCACGCCTTTCAGGAACAATCTGGTATTTGTAGCTCATTGGCCATTCTTGGCTTATCTTCCTATTTCGTAAGTACCTGCTTTCTCCATTCATCTACTTTAGAAGAGATCTTGGCTTTAGATGGTATTCTTATGTAATTAAAGAGTGATTTCTCCATTCTTAGTTTTTTTTTCCTTATCTTCTGATTAACCAATACATAATGGAAGGGCTCTTGGGGCTTAATGAAGGGGAGCGTTCCTTCACTGAAAATTGAATCAAAGCTAAGGCTCGCAGATCTTTAGGAGGCTTGTTCTTGGTGTGTTCGGATCATCCACTCCTTACTTCCTAGGAAGATTCTTGGCTGCTTCTCCCCTCAGGGTATGCTGAAAAACTCAAATTCTGTTGACCATCAGCTTGAATAAAACCACATTGGGGAAATAATAACCCTATCAGGAAAGTCTTCCATAATCCACCATTGTTAACCATTTCAGATTTTCTGTGTAACAGCGACACATAGCAAGAATTTTGAATTTAAAGGCACAGATGGGTGATCACAAAATCAGAATTTATTGGGCATCTGGGTGGCTCAGTCATTAAGCATCTGCCTTCGGCTCAGGTCATGATTCCAGGGTCCTGGGATCAAGCCCCTGCTCAGCGGGAAGCCTGCTTCTCCCTTTCTCACTCCCCCTGCTTATATTCTCTCTCTTGCTGTCTCTCTCTTTCTCTGTCAAATAAATAAATAAAATCTTTTTAAAAAAATTCTTTTGAAAAGTCAGAATTCACCATTTTGGTATAATAATATGTGTCATAATCAGCCACTCTGACACAGTTTGATTGTTTTTCTCTTAATGGACCAGGTGAGGTACTAGAAAAGGCGAAATCGGGTGCAGAATAATTCCTTTTCTTGAATACAGGCAGTTGGCAGTGGAAAAACTAAAGTGTGTTTTAAAGGCCCTATAACACGCCCTTGAAAATAATCATTAAAGGTGTGGAAAATAATTAAGAATTTTAGTTCTAATTTTGTTTTTCTGTGTGATCTTAGCAAATCTCCTAGATATTGAAATACTAATTTCAGCCCTCTGCTTTTATGCTTCTTAAATATTAAGAAAGTGCTTCTTAAATATTTTTCACTCCTTTGGGAAGGATCCTTCATAAAGATAAGGTTAAAAGGTTAATTTTACGTCTTTGGTATTTGAAAAATTAAATTTTCTAAGGTAGTTAAGTCAGATATTAATATAACACCCAGTCAGTTCTCTGGAACCTGCTCTGAGTTTTGCCATTATTTCTTATTGATTACAGCTGCTCTTTTTGCTGCTTTTGAATTATTGATGGCAGATCCCCTCAGGGTGTACAGGCATTGTGAAGGGGGAGGATGGATCCGCATCCCTGAATGGCTCAGGCTGAGGCTTGGTGGCCCCTGTGATCCTGAAAGACACCTCCCTGGGGTCTCAATCACCCTGTAGCCCTGTGAAGTCCTAGGTTGTGGAGGGGAGACAGAAAAGGGGTTAGATTGTGCCCAGCAGACTTGAAGGACCTGAACACTTGAGAAAAGATTTTCTACCTGTACTTGTTCTAAGGAGAGCAGTTCAAAGAAATTTAGGCACTCTAGGAAGCATTTAAACTGTGAAAAAAGAAAACGGGTACAAGGATTTTTAAAAACAGATTTTTATTTATTTATTTTAAAGATTTTATTTATTTGACAGACAGAGATCATAGATAGTAGACAGAGAGGCAGGCAGAGAGAGAGAGAGGAGGAAGCAGGCTCCCTGCTCAGCAGAGAGCCGGATGTGGGACTCGATCCTAGGACCCTGAGATCATGACCCAAGCCGAAGGCAGAGGGTTAACCCAGTGAGCCACCCAGGTGTCCTAAAAACAGATTTTTAAAAATAGTTTACAGGAAAAGGTCAGCTGACCCAAACACATTTCTTATATTTTAGTTTGGGGTGTTTTTTTTAAAGTCTCAGAAGCTAAATGTCATTAAGATAACCATGTTGGGGCACCTGGGTGGCTCAGTCAGTTAAGCATCTGCCTTCAGCTCAGGTCATGATCCCAGGGTCCTGGAATTGAGCCCCATGTGGGGAGCCTCTCCCTCTGCAGCTCCCCCTGCCTGTGCTCTCTCTCTCTCTCTCTCTCTCTCTCTCTCAAATAAACAAGTAAATAAAATCTTTAAAAAGAAAATAAAACAACTGTGTTCATACCACTGTCTTCTGTAGGTAGACTGAGAATATGTTTTGGTCTTCAGGATGCAGCACTTGGGGGTGAGGGGATGGGAAAGCTGAGAATGTCTACAGCATCCGTCCTATTTGTAAATATAGTCTTTTGGGTTGTATTCAGAGAATTGGGAAAATAAGAATCACAATTATTTTTCTTCAGCCTGATTTCATTAACTCCGAGGAATAGCCTCTTTTTTAACAAAGGAATACAGAGAGAGAAAGAATGTGTATGTGTGTCAGGGCAGGAAGGTCTATAAATCCAAATGAGATTTCTTCTAAAATTCAAGGCAGTAATAATCTCTGAGTGAAATTTGGAGATTTGCTTATTTTTAAAATGTGCTGCCAAATAGCAAAGAATAAGCCCAAAACATAATAGTAGAATTGTATGCAAATTTGAATGCCAGTATATTTTTAGTTGAACTTAAAACAGGAAAAAAAAAAATCTACTAAACTTGTGAAGCTTGAAAATTGCCACTTAACCATGTGAGAGTAAAAATGCCACATCAGGTAGGGAGAAAAGAAAATCACCTTCTTTGATACTTCCTGGGTTTGGAAGGTTTTGTGGGTTAGTTGGTTTGTTTTGTTTGTTTTCATATTTTGGTAAAGAATCGTTTATCTTCTACTGAGACTGCTCTGTGGAAATCTCCATACATGCACTTTGGGGATATATATATAAAAAAAAAAGAAATCTGTATTAAGATTAAAGTCTGTTAATGTCATGGGCTGGAGGGAGGGAGGGAGAATGGGGAGTGACTGCTGATAGGTATAAGGATGTTTTTGGGTGGGGTGATGAAATGCCCTGAAATGAGATTATGGTGATGGTTTTATCACTTTGTGAATTCTACAGACCCCTGGATTATGTATTCTAAAAGCATAGGTATTTTTTCTCCATTTTTAAAAAGATCATTAATTCCAAAAATGTAGTCGTTATGTGCATATCTTTTATAGTCAAAACAGTGGCTTAGCTTGTCGTTCTTATATGTGCTATAAGCCTTCTGTGCCTTATAGTTCACCTACTGCTTGATTAATCTTCCTCAAGCAATTACTTCCTCGTCATAAAATCTTGCAGTGAATGCTCATTGCTTTTAGGCACGTCTGTGCCTATAGCTGGGCAGACTGTGTACTGCACAACTCTTAGGTGTAGGTGTGCCTTTCTCATCCTTTTCTTTGGGATGGATTCAGGCTCGTTATCTGCACCTTGGTTCTAACCTTCCCTTCATCTACCTTATCCTTTTTAGGCTCACTCTTCACTTGACTTACTCATTTTATTTGTTCACTGGTTCCTTTGTTGGTTCCTTCTTTCATTAATTCACTCATTCTTTCAGTAAACTGTATTCCTTATCTTAAAATTGCCCACTGGTTGTTAGTTCATTCTGCCCAATCTATAGACTTCTTCTCATCTTTTCCCTTCACTCCCTAGGAAGTCTGAAGGCCCTGCTTACGTTCTTCATTTCCTGTGCCACACCCCCCCCACCCCCCCCCCCCGCCCCGCCCCTGCCATTGCAAAGCCACTGTTTCCAAAATAACACAAAATTCTAGCTCAAAACAGGAATGGAGGCCATGGGAAATTCATTCTTCTGGACTGTTTCTGGGCTCTTCCAGAAGGCGTCTGGGGAGGGAGACGCCTTTCTTTCAACTTTTAGATCTGAGCATGAGGTACCTATGCTTTTGGAATTGATGATGGCTATCCGACTAAAATCTGAGTAACTCTTCACCTGGATGGCTAGTTTTTATGCTCTTGCAGGATGGCAACTACAAATCAAGAAGATCTGCATATGTATCAGAGCTGGCCTGAGCGCTGAGCTTTAAGCTTCTGTTTATGGATGTTCATTCCACCCAGTTTGTTGGAACTGTGCTGGGGTGGTATTTTGGGAATGTGTGCAACTCCTGAAATATTTGAGAGGATTTCAGGATATGAATGATCAAGAAACCAGGACCTGTGTCTCTGATCTAATGCTCCCAAGTGCTGTTTTCAGTGGGCACTTCCAGGCTTGAGAACCCTCTTCTTTTCTCTTTCAGTTATTGTTTCCTCTTTCAGTAAGTGAACAGAGGATGGTTTTGGAAAGCTAAACACCAATAATGCATTTTATAATCCATGAGACCTTTAAGAAACTTACTTTGAATGACATATAGCCCGCTTGGAGTTTGAATAGGTGACCCCTAAAATTCCTTCTATTTGTGTGATCTTTTATGCTTCTCTTTTATTTAAAATTCTGTTTTGGCTTGAACATGCAAAGAATTTCAACTCTCTGTTCTTATTCCATGTCTGTATCTATGTATCTATATCTCTATATAAATATATTTGCAACAGTTGCCACATTCGTTTTAATTAAGAGGCTTTAGAAAGATTGATTTTTTTTTTGAAAGATTGATTTTGAAATCACTTCTTGTGTCTGTATTTTAAGCAAGTTTATATTCTTTGCCCAATTACTCCTCTGTTTATTAGCATTGATTTGTTATGAACTGACTCAAGGAATGAGACTGGAAATGATAGTTCTCTGGAAGATTTTACCACGTGTCCCTAAGATGGCTTATTTTACTTACGATCCTCCCATCATTTCTAGAGTGTACTAAAGCTGTCCAGATTGGGATCGCTTTCGACAATCCCAATGATTGGATTTAATCAGGTCATACAATATTAATTAATCAAAAACTATGAGAATTAATATGTTTGACACTAGATATGGGAGAATGGTTGAGACAAAGGCCCCTACTCTTAGCAGCTTACAGAGGAGCTGCACAGACAGACCTAGTTCAACAGGTTTGGCTGAACAGCCTTCCTGCAGATGACCAAACCACTGTAGCTCATCCATGTATCAAGGCAGAAAATTTACTTTTTCCATTCGTAGGTGTGTACTAGCATTTTAAATAGTAATTTTCATGCACTAAAAATACTGCTGTTTGAAGTCCGAGAGGCTCTTTTACATCTCCGGCTCCTGTTGCCTATTTCAGCAGTAACCAGGGGACCAAACAACAGCCCTTTTGGCATCTGTGCTCAATGTTTTTGTGGTCTGACTGGATGTTTTCTAGGGGACATAATTTTTAGATTGGCTTGATGTGCAAATATGTGTCCTTTAAAAGTGGCTGTTATTTTGTGCTTGAGTGGAAATGAAAAATGAGTCATTCCAAAGGAGTGGGGGAGAAAAGGAATATTTGGTAAACCCATTTCAATTACATAGAGGTGTAGAAGTAAATCGAAAACTTCTTGTTACTTAAGCCCTGTAAAAGTTAGAGGGCGCTATGGTCCCTTTTCCTCATGCGACTTTTTTTTTTTTTTTTTTAAGATTTTATTTATTTATTTGACAGACAGAGATCACAGGTAGGCAGAGAGACAGGCAGAGAGAGGAAGGGAAGCAGGCGCCCTGCTGAGCAGAGAGCCTGATGTGGGGCTCGATCCCAGAACCCTGGGATCATGACCTGAGCCGAAGGCAGAGGCTTTAACCCGCTGAGCCACCCAGGCGCCCCTCCTCATGCGACTTTTAGGTAAATAATGTAATGGCCATTTGGGAAAAGACCAGTGGTTCTTAACACTTGTGGTTTATAGATTCTTTTGAGAAACTGTTAAAAGCTAAGCACATGTACATACACATACAGAGTTTGCATTTAATTTCAAAGGTTCATGGATCCTGAAGCATATTAGTGGGCCTGCTAGGGGCATATAAGTAGTGTGTTAATTTATCTTATGAAAATTATTTATGTGTAATTTAAATTTCACCTACAAAATTTATAAATTATCTAGATTATCAATAAATTATATACGTTATCTTGCTGAGGTGAGTATATATAATTTATTTGAAAATCCCCAATTTAGGGATGCCTGAGTGTCTCAGTTGGTTTAAGCGGCTGCCATTCGGCTCAGGTCAGGATCCCAGACTCTTGGGATTCAGTCCCTCATCAGGCTCCTTGCTCGGCAGGGAGCCCGCCTCTTCCTCTGCCTGCCCTCTCTGCCCCTCCTCCTGCTTGTGCTCTCTCTCTGTCAAATAAATAAATAAAATCTTAAAAAAAAAAAAAAAAAAGGGAATCCCCAATTTAGAGTATGTCTTAATGGAGTTTAGGTTGGGATATACCTTTGGAGTGTTTCTAAAAGAAAGTATTTTCAAGTAAAGGCTATTCCTCTTGAACTGTCAGTCATACGCCACTTCTAGAAGGAAAGGTGAAAAAATAAAAACATTTTTTCTTAATGTAATACAGCAAGTGACAGAGTAAGCTGATGTGCTTATGAAGCCTGGTAGGAGATGTGGTTTGTAAAGGAAGATTAAAATGTCATTTTATCTGAGGGTTCACTAGTCATTTCCCCAGGGCCATCTTTGCCTGTATATGGAAATGGATTCTTTTGGTCCAGATATCATGCATTTTTAAAAAGCTGATCAGAAAAATAATATGTTCTCTTTGAAGTACCTTTAGCCTATAGATGGCAGTGGTTTAATTGTAGAGTTTAAAATGAAAACTTAAGTTGGGGACAGTTTTTTTTTTTTTTTTTTTTTTTTTAGATTTTATTTATTTATTTGACAGACAGAGATCACAAGTAGAGAGGCAGGCAGAGAGAGAGAGGGAAGCAGGCTTCCTGCTGAGCAGAGAGCCCGATGTGGGACTCGATCCCAGGACCCTGAGATCATGACCTGAGCCGAAGGCTGAGCCACCCAGGTGCCCCCGGGGGACAGTTTTAATCATCATCATAACAGCTGTAGCTGTGTCGTTGGCTGACTTCACTGCAGCTGGAACTAGAACAGTGAAACGTTTTCAAGAAGTATTTTGAAAGTAGGTGAGTTTATTGCTCTTTCTCTTTGCTTTTTTTTTTTTTTTAAATAGGTTCATGAAAGAGAGAGAAAGTTTTAATTTTTTTTCAGTGGTTTCCTTGCTGCTCCTGATAAAGCCACAGCCCTCCCTCCTTTAACAGTTGCCAAGAGTGATGATGTGAATCAGGAGTCATGGGTTTAGGTGTGGTAAGCTGTTGCATCAGATATGCCTCTTAGGCTTTTCTTCTCAAACAAATTTTCAAGCACAGAAAACAAAAACTCCTGAAGGGACAGTGAGATATTACCATTAGATAGCAAGTTTAATAACATTCAGGACTTTTGAAAAGTGTTTATTTAAAAAAAAAACACAAAACCTTCTTTCTGGCTTCTCCGTTTAGTAAAGTACAGAGATTTGCTTTGGAAAACAAAGCAAAGCATTCTTTAGTGACTTAGTGAGATTTGGAACAACTGCCCTTTTTAAGAACTCCAAGAACCAAGGAGTGGGATGCTCATGATATTCTGCTTTTTCCTCAGTCATGCTGTATGAGTTGATTTACATGACATACTTTGGGAAAGCTACCTTTTTTGCATTAAATCAGATGTTCAAATTACAAACTGTTGAGGTTTGAGAGTTCTTTGTATATACTGGATACTAGTCTTTTATCAGATACATGGTTTACAAATGGTGTGTTCTAGTCTGTAATTTGTCTTTTCATCCTCTTAGCTGGTCTTATGCAAATCAATACCTTCAAGTTTTTGTTGTTGTTGTTGTTGTTGTTGTTGTTTTTAAGATTTTATTTATTTATTTGACAGAGATCACAAGTAGACAGAGAAGCAGGCAGAGAGAGAGAGGGAAGCAGGCTCCCCGCTGAGCAGAGAACCCGACGTGGGACTCGATCCCAGGACCCTGAGATCATGACCTGAGCTGAAGGCAGCGGCTTAACCCACTGAGCCACCCAGGCGCCCAATACCTTCAAGTTTTGAGGAAGTTTATCAGTATGTTCATTTTCTGGATAGTGCTTTTGGTGTTGAGTCTAAGAGCTCTTTGCCTAGTCCTAGAGCTCAGGATTTTATCATTATTTCTGGACTCTCTGTTCTGTTTCATGGATCTGTGTGTCTGTCCCTCTGTCAAGACCATACAGTCTTGATCACTGTTGCTATGTAATATCTTGAAATCAGGTAGACTGATACCTCTCCCTTTACTCTTTTTCACAGTTGTTTTAGCTATACTGATTCCTTTGTATTGTCAAATACATTTTAGAATAATTTTGTGTTTATCTACAAAAATTGTTGCTGGGATTTTGATAGTAATTACATTAAACCTATATATTAATTTGGGGAGAATTTACATTTTTACTGTGTGGAGACTTCCAATCTATCAACATGACATGTTGACCTATTTATTTAGACCTTCTATGTTTTCTTTCTTCAGCATTGTCTTGTTTTCTTCGTATGAGTTCCATACATGTTTTGTTGGACTTACATTGACTTATTTCATTTTTTGGACAATCACAAATAGTATTGAAGTTTTGCTTTTCAGTATCCATATGTTTCTTGTATATACATGCATATGTGCGTATCCTTATAAACACACACACACACACACACACACACACACACACATTGGGTATGTTCATCTTGTATCCTGAAAAACCCATGCTGATGACGTGTAAAGTGCAGGTGTGCTCAAAGCCCTGTGATTTGACTCAGAGCTCTTCCTTTCAACCCCTTCTTACTGATTGATTGGTTGATTGCATGATTCATTTATTCTTTGATTTGGCAACTATTCACTGTGACTACATCATGTACATAGTTCTTTGTCAGGAACTTCTGGTCATTTGAAGTTCAACAGATTGGATCTTTGATCTTATACAGTTGCAGGAAGGAGGACAATGCAGAGAACTACATATATTAATCATGATAAAATAAGCATCATTCTAGAAATAAAACCTATGTGTGGTGGGAATGCAAAGAAATGAACAATTATGACTATGAGTATTGATAACATCTTCATGAAGAAAGTAGCATATGTGTTGGAAGGTTGATTTTTACATATCAGTGGCAGGTAACTGGAGGAACTGAGGGAACCATGTGAGAAAGTCCTAGACCCATAGAAAGGAGTTGGCATATTCCTGGTCTGTGAAGCCAGGTTATGTTGAACTTTGTTGTGATATAGGGGATTGGGAAGGTGAGGAAGGCTTTAATGGTGGGGTTTCTGGAATGTTCTGGTATGAAATTTGGATTTTACTCTGTAGGAAATAGGGAATTATTTAAAGTGTCTAAGCAGGAGAATACCATGATTCTGATGATTTAATAAGATAATTTTGGTAATAGTATCAGTGACAGATTAGAAACTCAAGGCACCAGGGAGATGGGAGTCCAACTCTCACACCATTGCAGGAAAGCTGGGAGAAAAGGAAATGTAAAACTGATCTCTTTCAGAAAGGTCAGAGCCATCTGAAGTGCAGCCAGTGACACATAATGATTGCTTTTAATCCAAATAACCTTTTCTTCTTATGATTAGGAAGAGATTAAAATCCTCTGTTATACAAGGAGAGTGAAAATTGGATTGTGAAAACAAAAATGCAGTTTTCACTTACGGATTGTAGCTTCTTTTCAAATAATAAATATAGGTTGTAAATTTTTTTTTAGTGATGTAGTTTTGAATTTTCAAAGGGAAGTTACTAAATTGATCTTCTTATGGATGTAGTCTTTGTGAGTTATCTGTTAACTTTGAATATACACAAGCCAGGTCAGTGAAGGGCAGCCTAGAGAAGTATTTTCTTCTGTGAGTTCATGATTATTTATATGTCAAGAATTTACAGTGTTTGTCTCACCAGCTAACAGGTGCTGTAAAATTTGTTCTCTCCATTTTCAATCCTAAAAAAGAGAGAAAGAAATGTGTTCAGAACTTCCTCAATCCTGATGGAGAAATTACTCATCTTATGTGAACAGATGAGTCCTCTCCCCGCAGCCTCTTCATGTAACCTCTAGTGAGTCCCTTGACACGTTTCTCTTCCCTTCTGTGCACAAGTGCTTCATTCAGGTTTGATTAAATGGCAGACTAATAGCTGCAGACTGTCATTGTTCCCTTTGGTCTACTTTGAATAGTGAACATGCAGCAGAAGATGCTGCAGGTTGAAAGGAAAAAGCACCGAATGTCAAAAGGTTAGTCCCTCAAAGCCAGTTGGACCAAATGAGAAAATATAAAATGTCAGTTTGGGCAGCTGGGATCAACCATGTTCTGCCGTGTTCTTCAGTTCCATTTTTACTGCATTTGATGAATACATTTTCTTTTGTTTCAGGTATAGGTCTTTCTTTGTTTTAAAGGGGTTAAGTCAACAATTACACGTTAAACTTTCATGACCCCAACATTGAGGTATTTAGAAATATGGATTAAGATACTGGTTTTCAGGATGCCTGGGTGGCTCAGTTGGTTAGGTGTCCAAGTCTTGATTTTGGCTCAGGTCGTGATCTCAGGTCAGAGGATGGAGCCTCGAGTCAGGCTCTGTGCTCAGTAAGGGAGTCTCCCTCTCCCTCTGCCCTTCTCCTGCTCATGCACTTGCATGCTCTTTCTCTCTTTCTCTCTCAAATGTATGTGTGTGTATATATACACACACACACATACATTAGTATTTTTCATCTTGCATATTTTGCTGGGGGTCTCGATGAGAAAACATGGGATAAACATTAAGGCTCACTAATCCAGAGTCCTCTTTCATCTCCTGAAGGGAGAAGGACAGTACACGAGCTCTACTAAGGTCCATGGCTTTTAAGTCAGACTGCCTGGGCTTGAGTTGAATACCAGCACCACTGCTCATCGGCTCTACCACATGGAACAACTTCCTTTATTTCTCTAATTTCCAATTTGCTCATATTTAAAATAGCAATTCATAATATTTACCTCCCAGGCTTTTAAAATAAGGATTCAGTAAGATTCCTCTCGAGCACTTAATGTGTCTGACCCATAGAAAGCATTCAGTGAATGGTAGGTGCTATTTTTTTATACACAAACATATATTGGACTCCTTCTATATTCCAGGCACTATTTTAGATACTGGGATATAGGCGAATGAAATAGGCAAAGGCTCCTCCCCTTGTGGAGCTTATATTGTAGTAATAGGAAGCAGCAGTAACCATAACAAACAAATAAATTATGTCAAATGATAGAAATTCATCAGAGCTGTGGGACAAAATTCAGCATCATTATAAGGATTAAGAATGTAGGATTCTGGGGGCGCCTGGGTGGCTCAGTGGATTAAAGCCTCTGCCTTCAGCTCAGGTCATGATCCCAGGGTCCTGGGATCGAGCCCCGCATCGGGCTCTCTGCTCAGCAGGGAGCCTGCTTCCTCCTCTCTCCTCTCTCTCTGCCTGCCTCTCTGCCTACTTGTGATCTCTGTCTGTCAAATAAATAAATAAAATCTTAAAAAAAAAAAAAAAGAATGTAGGATTCTGGAATAGACTGCAGTTTTAAATAGGGAGTCACTTTCGGTCTCATTGAGAAGATGATGTTTGAACAAAGAGTTGAAGGTATACGATTATTAATATTATTAATTCTACCAAATAGGATTTTGCTTTGTGCCTACATCTCTGCCCTTGCCATGTGTAGTACAAGTTGGTAATAATAACGGGTTATTATTTAATACTAATGCTAATAAAATGTAACCCTGATAATGGAAATTTCAATACACTATCTCTACACCCACGTTAACTGCCTCTTCTCCTCCCCGCTCATGTCTCCCGTGTCTCTGTCCCTCTGCAGCGAGTGCATAGATCAGACCAGTTTAGAAATTCGTTCTTTAAAGATAAAATAATGCAGAAAATAGAGCATTCTCCAACAGCATGAGGATTTCCCCACTGTCTTTTGTCGAAAGCTTTCTGGTAGAGAATCGTAACACCAGTGTTAACACCAGTGTTTCGGGACACAGTCCGGCTCGTCTGAGCTGCGGTTGTTGACAGGAATGCTCACGCCTTCTCTGTGGCGAGAAATGGTCCGCTGCCGATGCGGGCCAGCTCCTTGCTACACTGATCGAGGCCCATCCTGGTAGCGCACTCACCTGTGAGCATCTCCCTTTGCTAGTGGTGACGGGGTGGTGTCCTCTTTCTCAGTGCTTGCATCGACTTTTGATACATTTACCCTTTGCCTTTCTCTATGGGGATATCAGCATTTGCTGTAGCTTCTCTCTGGTGCAGCCAACGTCGTCGTTACCAACCCTGCGAGATACAGTTGCCCCTCTTCATAACACATTTTGGAGCTTCCCCTTTATTTCTGAAATGAAATTTATAGATTACATAAACATGTATACACATAATTTTAAAATTAAAGGCATGCTCTAATTGTAATATAGATAAAAAAGAAGGATAACTTTGAATGCGTTTGACTGGGGAAATACTTGCTCAGGACTGTTCTAGAAAACCCAGTGAAGTAACTGGATATTTGAACGTACTTCTAATGAGTTTGGTCTAAGGAAAAGTAGAACTTGCAACTGAGTATTGGCAAAAGCTCATTATATTTGAAACTTTGAAATGAGCTCGAAATCAGCATAAATAAACACACAGAATCACTGTTCGTGTAACATGTATGAGTTAGGTCCTCTCCATCTCTGTTATATAAATGTAACATCGGTGGGTTGATGCAGGTGTATTGGGTCAGTAACTTAAAAACCAGGAGTTGGTGACACATTTTTCCAAAATGGTGAACAAGTCTTGGTATCATTCCAAAGAAAACAAAGTATAATCCTTCCTTGATTTACATTCAAGGAAGTTGCAGCCCTTGCCAATTCAGTATATCTGAAGGTGAGCAAGAAACACTTCGTGTCTGTAAGTAAAGAGGATTTGGGCTCAACATTTAGGTCACTAGAAACCAGAATTTCTCACCTATAAGAAAACTTGGTGGGGCATTTGAAAGACTTGCAGGATATAGAATAATTCTTTGTTCCCCAAGATGGTTCTCTCCAGCATGGCCGGCTCCAGCCTCACAAATGCCACTGTGGGTTTCTCTCCTGCTAAGAACTGCTGGTCGAAAGCTGGCCTGTAGGACTTGTGCCCTCCCCAAGCTGCAGCGTTGTACTGCTTCCTTACTCGGCTTGGTGGCACGCTGTGTCACTTACACGAGCCCCTCAGTGTTCTGGAACTGTTCCACTTGAAGCACTTTCCAGACGGCCGGCTGCTAGCTTCTAGAGATCCCGAAGTCTGCTCAGGGGCCCTCTAATTCTCCTAACTCCCCGGCTCCCTCTTCAGATATGGCTTCCAGGTTCCGCAAAGGTTCTTGCATATAAAGGGGATAGAATGGGTAGGTAGATGACACTCCTGTTCACCACCTTTCTTTTGTTTTTTCTTCTCTTCTCTTCTCTTCTCTTCTCTTCTCTTCTCTTCTCTTCTCTTCTCTTCTCTCCTCTCCTCTCCTCTCCTCTCCTCTCCTCTCCTCTCCTCTCTTTTCTCTTGTCCTTTCTTTCTTTCCTTTCCTTCCTTCCTTTTATTTTTTTTTTCAAGTTTTATTTATTTATGTAATCTCTACACCCACCATGGGAGCCTGAGATCAAGAGTCGCTCGATCCACTGACTGAGCCGGCCGGGCGCCCCTCAGCACCTTTCTGATTACAGAATTGTTCCTTGGTGTTTTCTTTTTCTCTGGTCATCAGAGTTTCAGGCCACATACCGATGCTTGTCTGTTTCTCGGAGTCCGCGTCACCACTTCGCGTCAGGATCATCATCACTTTGGCTCTTCTCTTTCTTCTGTTCCTGAGATTTGCCAAGCTATCTTTTACGACAGGTCTCCACTCCCTCAGAATATTCGTTTCCCTCCAACTGCTCAATCAGTCATGGTTCCCAGCTATATTTTCAACATTGATGTACGCTCAATGATTGCTTCCTTATTGTTGGGTTTTTTTAAAAGGTTAATTTGGGGTTTTTTTGTTTGTTTGTTTGTTTTTACTCTTTTTTTTTGGATGGTCTAGACCAGAAGTAGGAGATATCTGAAAGACTTGATTCTAGAAAGCACTGGGTCTTTGTCATACAGACCCATTGTATGCCGTGTGGTCAGCACCTTAACCACAGAGGCATGTGGGACTTTGTCTTTAATTTGATACGAAGGGTCAGCACATAGTCTTAAGAGCAAAGTTGTATTCCGATGACTTAATTTGTGTTCATTTCATGGGGTTTTGTTTTGTTTTGTTTGTGTGAGAGGAATTGGCTGTGGAGTCTACCTCAGTACATGGAGTACGAAGAGAGATTATTCAAGGTTTTCATTGCTGGTATCAACACACTTGCCAGCTAGAGTAAAGTCCATTATTGTTGACCTATCAGAAATCCATTAAGGGAAATATGATCAGATTGTGTTTTAAGTGGAAGATCACACTCCACTGTGTGTTATGGGTGGCCTGGGGTGAGGCTGTCCAGGTCTCTGTCTGGGATCATAAGACATGGTCTAACTGGAGACATCACATCCACTTATTGTCTTTATAAAATTATGTTATTTGTGTCACTTTCCTGCACTTATGTCATCTCCCTTACATTATAGTTAGTCTTATACTTACCCATCTCCTCCATTAGATCGGAAGCGCTATGGATAGTCTTTGCACTTTCATGTGCTTGTATGGCCTATAGCACACTTTATGACACTTAATAGATGGCCAGTACATGTTAGGATATTGGGTCTACTCAAACTTCATTTTCTTATTTGTGCACAGCATTTTTCAGTCTTACGCGATTTCTTCGGCGACCATCAGATAATTTTAGACACTGATTCAGTTGATACAGCCTTAAAAAAATCCATAGAGGGGCGCCTGGGTGGCTCAGTGGGTTAAGCCTCTGCCTTCAGCTCAGGTCATGATCCCAGGATCCTGGGATCGAGCCCTGCATCGGGCCCTCTGCTCAGAGGGGAGCCTGCTTCCCTTCCTCTCTCTCTGCCTGCCTCTCTGCCTACTTGTGATCTCTGTCTGTCAAATAAATAAATCTTTTTAAAAAATCCATAGAATTATAGTCTTTTATTACAGAAAGAATTTTTTTTTTAAAAAGTCATTTTGGCCATAGGGCACCTGGGTGGCTCAGTCAGTTGAGTCTGACTCTTGGTTTGACTCAGGTCCTGAGCTCAGGGTCGTGAGACTGAGCCCTGCATCAGACTAGGAGCTCAGTGCAGTGTGAGATTGTGTCAAGATTCTGTCCCTCTGCCCCTTCACATCTTCCCCTCCCCAACCCCAGGCACGTGCTCTTGTACGCTCTCTCTCAAATAAGTAAATGAAATTTTTAAAAAATGTCACCTTGGCCAGTTTCATGTTGAACAGATGAGAAAACCAAAACCTGGGGAGGTTAATGTCTTGTCCTACATCAGGAGCCAATTTGGAACAGAACTAAGACCAATATATAGGTTAAAGAGCCTTAAAAAGAGATTGTTTTTCACTTACCAAAACTGAGTGCTGCTTTCCTGGTACTACTAGCAGAGGAATTTATCGTTAATTCAACAAATATTTATTGACATCTGTTATCCAGAAGTGTGGTATTAAGCCTTAACAATGAGGTATAGACAAAGACATTTTATTCTGAAAAGGCTCTTAAAGGGAGAGATTGAAACATAAAGAAAAGGTAGTGTATTGATAGATGAACACAGTGACAGAGCATATGATGGGTGGTGACGATGACCTGATTGGTGTGGAGCACAGACAAGGAAAGCTATTGGCACCTCCAAAAAGAGAAATAATCCCAGCCTTGGTGCTCGGGTGTATGACTTCGATAGTTCTATAGAAAACCATACATTTCTTAGAAGAAAAAAAATCCAGGGAAGATTTGACAGAATGGATATTCAAAGTGTGTTTTTTGGGGGTAGGGGGCGTCTGGATGGCTTAGTAGGTTAAGCCTCTGATTCTTGGTTTTGGTCCGGGTCATGATTTCAGGGTCATTGGATTGAGCCCTACCTAGGGCTCCGAACTGCTTGTCCCTCTCTCAAGCCCTTTTGTCCTCCACCACCCGTTCATGCTCTCTTTCTCTCTCTAAAACAAATAAATGAAATACATTTTTTAAAGATTTTATTTATTTGACAGATAGAGACAGCGAGAGAGGGAACACAAGCAGGAGAAGTGGAAGAGGGAGAAGCAGGCTTCCCACTGAACAGGGACCCTGATGCGGGCTCCATCCCAGGCCCCTGGGATCATGACCTGAGCTGAAGGCAGACGCATAATGACTGAGCCACCCAGGCATCTCAAATAAATGAAATCTTTAAAAAAGTATTTTTTTTAAAGTAATTTCTACACCCAACATGGGGCTTGAACTCATGACCCTGAGATCAAGAATCAAATACCTCTGACTGAGCTAGCCAGGCGCCCCAGGACAGCATGCATTTTTGTGTGGTGATTTTATGAGCTCTTTCGGACTTAATATACTACCTATGTAAAACAATAAAATTATGCAATACAATGTTAATAGCTTTAGTTTTATTAGGAACAAAAATATAAAGATGCAAACCAAGGACTGCCACCATTAGGAAATGCATCATTTACAACGCAGGATGACTTTGGCTGTTGCAGGGAGTGGCTCTTCTTCTCTTTGCTTACACCATAAAGTTCTCTTTAATCCTGGATGGCTTTGAACGTGCTCGGCCCCACTTATCATCTGACAGTTGTTCTGGCTCTTCAACATTTTGGATTTCTGTGGTTTTTGAACTCCATAGTTGACTAAAGCTATTCAGATTTTGGTGAGAGAACAGGGTAGGAAAGGAAGAGAATTCACTGTAAAGGACACTTTCTTATCTCCCCTTTAATCTTTCTCTTTAACTGCCCTTCACTGAATCTTATAGATCTCTATGTTCCCTGAAAATCAGAATTAAAGCCAAAAAATTCAAAGTGTGTTTTCTCATGACAGAAACTTCCTGTGAATTAATTCCATGATCTGTAGATTTAAATTATGCCTCCTCTGGGAACCACAGGATTTGCCTGAAGTTAGTAACTGCTGTACTTTGCATTATGTGTTTTAGTAAGGATCTGAAAATAGCCCTGGATAGCAGGAGCACATTTACTTGGTTTCCTTGTTTAGAACATCTGCTGGGTTTAGCTCAGTCACCACACATGCTGCCATCTTGCATTTGGTTACTGACCCTCCAGCTAGGTCATAAACTTGGGCTTGTCACGAAGACTACCTAGAGTTCGGTGAGAAGATTCAGCTAAGAGTTAAATGATACGTGTCCCTTAAATACGTGATTTTTTTTTTAATGAGTTGGTACACTCTTGAAAATTACTTGGCAACTGGGGGTATTTCATTAACATGTAATAAGATTAATATTTAGTATATTGTTTTTGGAAATATATGACAGATGTTTGGAGCTTTAGCAATTTGTCATTTAGCAGCAAGGAGTAATTTTCAAAATTCTTAATACCATCATGTATGAATACACTTTATAAGAATATGTAGATGTGTGTGGTAACGCCTGGTATATATTCTTGATACTGTGTCTACTTGACTCAGGAAAACATTGGAAATTCCCTTTTTTTATTCTTTCTTCCTAGAGGATCAGTCTTTCCTTCTCAGACATTCTATGAAGTATGTTTATTTTTGAAATTTGAAAAAATAAAAAGGGATTTTTCTCTTAAAAATATAAATATTTTTTATTATTGCTATAGCTCACTAGAGGTGGGATAGGTTACTACAACAGAGGATACAGGTGTGTGTACGCTGGAGTTCTATTCTGAGCATGGAAATTTTTTAAAAGATTTTATTTATTTAAGAGAGAGAGAGGGTGACTAGGGTGGAGGAGGGGCGGAGGGAAAGAGACAAGTGGACTCCATGCTGAGCCGGGAGATAGACTTGGAACTCAGTCCCACAACCCTGATATCATGACCTGAGCCAAAATCAAGAGTCTGCAGCTGAACTGACTGAGCCATCCAGGCTCTCCGAGCATGGAATATTTTAATTAGCTCATGATATTTTGTTTGATTAGATAGTCTTTAGTAAAACTCTTTTGTTGTGTTGTGATACTACTGTCACCAGTGATATTCTCAGATGCTGTCATTAACATTGTGTTTTTTATCCCAGAATGAGATCATTAACTACTCATTTTAGGGCTAGTTTCCAGAATAGTACATTCTTCTTACTTTTTGTACTTACCACCCTACATGGCAAGTCTTTATTCTTCATTAAAAGAGTCTGGCATTAGCTGCTATTAATTTTAGGACAGGAAAGAAAAATAATCAATGTTGTTATTTGTCTGGGAACAAACTGAAAATTAAATATCTAGGCCAAAAATATATCTAGACGATAAGTATCTCAAATGGACCTCTGTTTTAACAGGCATATTTTGAGGAATTTTGTGCTCTTTCATTTTTAAAAGATTACAACTAAAATGCAGAATAATTTGGGAAAGTGGTGTCCTTGGCACAAGGGGTGGGGTTTTAAAATTCACCCTCTCGTTGGAAAGTCAAGTAAAACAAACTTGAGGGAAGAAAGGCAGTTAGCCATGTTCTGACTCAATTTGCAACCTAAAGAATAGTTTCCAAGTGGTTCTTTGTTGCTACACATTTAGTAAGTGGGCTTTTTTTTTTTTTTAATACTCGTAGGACAAGAAATATCATGTATTAGGATTATACCGTAGTAAAAGATTAATTCTTTAATAGTACAAAATGTTTGAAGATTAGTACATAAAACGGGCTAAAGATGGGAGATACAGCATGATGATCTGTGTTAAAAGGTGTGATCATATTTTCTGGTTATTATGACACATAGCCTTCTCAAAGGAAGGAGTATACCTTATTCATTTTGTACTGCTACAGTAGCAATGTGCAATGAGTGTGAGATCAAAGAAGGCCCTTCCTCATTTAGTCTTTTTTTTTTTTTTTTGTCAACACTGAGTAAATATTTATTGAGCAGGTGTTGTGAGTCAGGCTTAGTGCTTGGGGTTGGGACATGAGCTCTTACAGCACATGGTCCCTGCCCATCTGGATCTCACAACCTAGCAGACGACGCAAGTGTGTAAATAGCAAGCCCCAGTACATTAGTCAGTGGTAAGTACAGAGTGTTCTGGAGGCACCCAGGAGGGAGAGGTTGGGTTAAGTATAATGATTTCACAGAACAAATCACATTCAAGCTTCGCTGGCCTGTCACCCATCATTTATTTACAAATCAAAAAATTGGCCAATCCGTCGAGGCCACGAGCCAGGCTTTATACTAAATATAAGGAAACAGAGACAAACATGACATACTTCCTGCTCGCAAGCACAGGGATTGTAGGAGTCAGACACACCTACAGATGATTAAAATCCAACAAGTAGAATGGAATGCTGGTGGGGGGAGAGAAGAGAGGCAGCACAGGAGACCCTCACTTGGGATGGGAGAGGGAAGGCCAGCAAAGACCACACAGGAATGACTGCTTCTCCCTCTCCCGGTACTGTTCCCCCTGCTTGTGTTCTCTCTCTCTCAAAGAAATAAAATCTTAAAAAAAATAAAAAGTCCTCAGAGGTTAGGGGTGTTTGGGTGGCTCAGTCAGTTGACCATCCTACTCTTGACTTTGGCTCAGGTCATGATCGCAGGGTCATGGAGGCTGCGTAAGATTCTCTCTCTCCCTTGCCCTCTGCCTCTGCCCCTCCCTGCCCCCCGCAGCCCGCCCATCTTCTCTCTGTCTCTCTTTGTCCCTAAAATAAATAAATAAAATCTTCTGGCTGTGCTGCACCTGACTTTCACCTTTAAGTCCCACGTGGTTCAAGTGGCTATGGGGTATCAGCCATCATGCCTCCATGGAGGAGGAAGGAAGAAAGGTGGAAAAGCCAAAGAGGGTCTGTGCCTTACTCCTTTATATGAAGCTCCTTTTTACTTTCACACAACACTGATATTTAACACATACATATATTTTTTAAAAGGCCAAGATCTCTTCGTAAAGAAGAGGGAGAGTGGGTGTTTGAAAGTAGAGGACTTGTTAAGGCAGTAATAAAGCCGGTATGAAATGAACAAAAATAGGTACGCCTCACTTTTTTGTTTGTTTATTTGTTTTTTTAATGTTTCCCAACACTGACATTCCTGAGTAGGCATAAGTGAGAGTTCTAGCCTGGTTCATTTCATCATTGGGTGGAGGTGGACCATCGTCTACATAGACCAGTGTGGATCACTCCCCCATGGGTTTATTTTATTTTATTTTTTTTTTCTTAAAGATTTTATTTATTTATTTGACACAGAGAGAGAGAGAGGGAGAGCACAGCAGGGTGAGTGGTAGGCAGAGGGAGAGGGAGAAGCAGGCTTTCTGCTGAGCGGGGAGCCTGATGTGGGGCTCAATCCTGGGGTCATGACCTGAGCCAAAGCAGATGCTTAACAGACTGAGCCACCCAGTGGCCCTCCCTGTGGGTTTAATGCAGGTGTCTCATTTACCTCTGTGAGGCTTCAGGGGATTTGAGATGAAGGATGGAATTGAGTTATATCTTCTGAAATTATATGTTTTATAGGACCCTCTACTTGGAAGAATCTCTTCGGCTGCTGTAAAAAAAAATTCTTTTTATTTCTCTAAGTATTCTCTACACCCAACATGGGGCTCGAACTCATGACTCTGAGATTGAGTCTCATGTTCCTCTGACTGAGCTAGCCACGCACCCCTCTTAGGCTGCCTTTTTAAAAAAATTTTTTAAAAAGATTTTATTTATTTATTTGACAGACAGAGATTACAAGTAGGCAGAGAAGCAGGCAGAGAGAGAGGAGGAAGCAGGCTCCCTGCCGAGCAGAGACCCCGATGTGAGGCTTGATCTCAGGACCCTGAGATCATGACCTGAGCTGAAGGCAGAGGCTTTCACCCACTGAGTCACCCAGGTGCTCCTCTTAGGCTGCTTTTAAAACAATTTTTGCCCTTTCAGTGGCCTTCAGGGTAGCACTTATGATGTCTTCTGCTGCTTCTATTTTGAAATTTTTCTCTAAAAATTTGAATTTTGGAAAAATAAACTAGAAGGCAGAGTTGTGCTCAGCTACTTGTTGTTCCTTAAATCTATTCTCTATTGTATTTTGAAAACAATTATTTGTATACTCTGGTTTCTCTTCAGAATTGCATTAAGCTTTGGCCTTTAACTAATGAAAATAATTATTGTTAAAATTTTATGGTGTTCTGGGTTTATATACTTGGTTGCTGATAATATACAGGCATTTTTAGAACCAGTTATTTTTCTTATAGTCCCTTTGCTTTAAAAGTTCATTATCAGCATTGCATAGCTATTGTTATTCGCCTCATAGAAATACATGTCCTTTGTGCTACATTGCAATGATAGTGAGGTAGATAGATACATCAATAATCGTGACATTGTAACTATTACATTATATATTTCAACAGAAAGAAATGCTGTCGTAGCAAGAATATGTACATTTGACCAGCGATGAGAAATGATATTATTCCATTGTGTTTTGGGGACTGAAGGAACCCAAATTTTAAAGTAATAATTTTGTTTTGTTTTGTTTTTTAACCATAAACATGAGATTTCTGGCTGCATGCATGACAAAATGGATTCCTAAGTTACTTCCTACTTAGCCCAGTAAGCATGAGGGAGGGGGAACCTCCTCTTGTCATCCCTGGGTTTGCAAAACCTGACACATGGATCAGATTTCAGGATGCACACGAAATGATTTCTGTTGCAAAATGAAAAACTTATTTTAAAAAAAACGAGATAATCAAGTTTCCATGCCAGTCTGGATTTTGCATTCTGTTTTGAGATATTTTTGAGGTCTGGGGAACCCGCTTCCTGTGTCTTGTTTAGGCAGAAGGGGGCAGCAGAGAAACCATTGGAAAAAAGTCCATGTGCAGGGTTGCTTAGTTCTAATGGAAGCGATTGAGTAATATAAATGCACTAAAAGGAAATGAAAACTGAAATTAATATTTTTCATTTGTTGAAACCTAAAAATTATTAGAAAGAAATGAAAATAACATGATTTGGATTTCTGCTTGTCAGTTTTGGCTAGGCTATACAGCTAATAGCCACTGCAAAACGGATATAATATTTTGTGGGTTTTGTTATTCTTCTCAGATCTGACAAGCAAATGTAGAGTGGATTATTTAATGGAGTTCAGCTTTCGATGTGGCTTGTTTTCCAGAAGATATCCTGTGTGTTTATAGAAAAGCAGATGCAGAGTGGGTTTTTGTGGTTTCTTGTGATATGTTTATCCGTTGGAGTCAGAGTTTCTAAGGAAAAACATTTCATTTCTTGTTAAAACAAAGGGAACTTAATGCCTTTTGACTAAATTTTAGTTTTGGAGTTAACGGTATAACTTATTTGTTGTTTTATTTTTACAGTATTGCCTTTGTAAATTTTTTCCCCTATTTGTTGAAAAGAATGTAATTTAAGCAAGCCGATTGGTTTCATGCTCTTGACCTTTGAAAATGTGTTACCTAATTAATTGAAGCAGTACTATTTTTCTGTAAAGGATGACTTAAATCCTGTTGATGGGCCTGGCTAACTAATTTTATTTACTATGTATGAAAGCTATTCCGTTTCTCATTAATATTCAATATTTCCTTCTCTGTGGTGCAGGACAGTAGATTAGCATAAGTAAGGGCTTCTCTCTGAAAACCAATGTAGTATTTCGATATATTCTGAGTTAAGGATAAAGATAAATGTTCAGTGCTTAACATGCAACTAATGCTGCTTTTCTCTGCTTTATGAGTGAGAAGAGGAATCTTAAAGTCATAATGTGTCTTTCTCTGCAAAGGAACCGATGATGATAAAGCTGCAGTTCTGTTCTAAATCCATTGTATGTGTTGTTTTACATTGTGGTAAATTTAACCTATTGATTTCTCTGTTATAGCCGTGTTTTATAAGATAAGCTGGGAACCAAATGGCCTCCATGTGACTTACAAAGTGAGAAGTTAAGTGTTAATTGTATTCTGATGGTAGGGATGGATAGCATGGCCTAGTGCTTATTAGCAGGGTGTGTGTGTGCACACGTGTGTGCCCATTTCATAGTGCTCTGCACACAGGACTGTGGTGCATTCTTCCTTGGGGCACTTAGTGGCTCAGCTTGTCCATGTCCTCTTGACCCTGGTCCTTCCCATTCTCTCCCTGTGTGGCAGGTGTTAGTTGATACATGCTAGTTGTACAGAAATAATGGGTTTGAGCTCATTCTCATTCCTCGAGAGGAAAGAATTACCTCTGCTGTCATCTGTGACCCCAGAGCACCTCTCTGTCCACACTGTGGGACCAGCTGTCCAACGAAAGTGTGTGAAGTGCACTGTTCCTTCCCCGCAGGTGTGTTCACCCTTTGAAGTGGGGCCAAAACTCACTGATGCTCTTTCCCTTTTTTAAGATTCATTTATTAATTTGAGAGAGAGAGAGAAGGGGAAAGGGCACAGGGAGAGGGAGAGAATCCTCTAGCAGACTCCCTGCTGAATGCACAACCCTCCATGGGGCTTGATCCCAGGACCCTGAGATCACGACCTGAACCGAAACCAAGAGTTGACTGCTCCACTGACCCAGCCACCCAGATGCCCCACTCTTACCCTTTTAATTTTTTTTATTACTTTTTAAAAGATTTATCTATTTATTTGAGAGAGAATTAGCAGGAGGGGGTGAGGGAGAGGGAGAGAGACTCTTGCATAGACCCCAGGTCCAGTGCAGAACCTGACACGGGGCTTGATCTCATGACCCAGGATCACAACCCAAGCTGAAACCAGGGGTCTGAGGCTGAAACCAGAAGTCTGATGCGTAACTGACTACACCACCCAAGGGCCCCTCTTTCCCTTTTTAAAGCATTATTTTGTGTGTGTTTTATTTTGGGTATCTTCCATTGCTATGTCTTCCACTTCTTTTTTTCTGTACTATCCTACCTCTCTCGATCACCATGCTGTGATTTTCATCTTTAGAAGTTTGGGTCTTTTTTGTGCCTTATATATACCTACTTAATTTGGGGGACATATGGAATGCAATTATAACAACTATCTGTGCCCTTGTCTTTTCATTCTAACATCTCTGGTGGTTCTGTGTCTGTTTATAATATAGTGTATTTTCTTGCTCTATTTCTGCCTAGTAATGTCTGATGCGATGCTGGTCACTATTATTTTCCTTTCCTGGGCGCTGGGTACTTTTGTATCCCCTAAACTTATTAGTGAGCCTTTCCCCTGGAACATAGCTAAGCTACTTGGGAACAGTGTGATTTGAGGGGAGTCCGCTGTTGAGGTTGGCTAGGGGGGACTAGGGCGGTGTTTGGTCTAAGGGGAGCTACTGAGGCAAGGTTCGGAGTATTCTCCCCCCGCCACCCCCGCTGCCAGATTTGTTCATGTTTTTTAGAGGAAGGGATGGAGAGAGAGAGAGAGAGAGCATGAGCATGGGGGTTGGGGGGTGCAGAAGGAGACAGAGAGAGAGCCTTATGCAGACTCCATGCTGAAATTGGAGCCCGGTACAGGGCTCGATCTCAGGGCCCTGAGATCATGACCAGAGTTGAAACCCAGAGTTGGTCACCTAACCAGCTGTGCCACCCAGGCACCCCCTCTGAGTCTTCTCTTCAATGCTCTGTAGAATCTGAGGTTTTTCTATTTGGTTCTTGAGAACAGGCTGTATTCTTGGCCTTGTTTAAGTACCTGGTACTGGTAGCTCTGATCATTGGTTCTGGCCTCAGGCTAGATTACTGTTCTCCTGTATGCGGGCTGATCACCGCCCTGTTAAATACTTAAGGGGGACCATTGGCAGATTTTTCAGTCTCATCTCAGTGCAGTTCTTTCCTCCCTGTTGTTCTGACCTGTAAACTCTGACCTTCTTGGTCTCCCTGTACTCTCAGCAGCATCTCTTCGACTTGGGGAATCCACCAGGCTTCCCCTGACTTCCCCCTTCCTGTGCCACGGTCTAGAAACTCTCTTAGGTCAGTAAGCTGGGGAGTCTTTTTGTTCATTTCTCTCAGCGATCATTGATTTTTGATTCCTGGTGTTAAGTATCACAAAAGCTATTTTTTTGCATATCTTATCTGGTTTTTGGTTGTTGCATATGGAAGGGTAAATCTAGTTCCTGTTACTCCCATCTTGGCTGGTAGCTCAAGTGTCTCTGTCTAAATTCTTATAGGTGTCCCCTCTCAGAGACCATCTGAACTTGGTGTTTTTCTTTCCTCTTGACATTGGAGTTCTGTTAGTGGTGCTGCAAGTTCAAGTTGTAGGCCCTGCCAGGAAAAACTGCACAGCATCCCCAAGAAATACCATCACCGTGCTGTCAGGTGGCTTCTCGTCCTTCCATGGATTCCTAAACGGGTTTTCAGGGAATGTTAATAGGATGACCGGATTTTTGCCTCCTCAGGGGGTGGTCTGAAGAAGAGCAGAATAACATGGCCATTTCCAAGCAGGTAAGTTCATTGTTCCCCATACCGTCTTCTGCGAAGGTGCATGGATGAGGTGATGGGTTGGCATCACAGCCTGACAGGTGCTGAAGACACAGGGTGGACAAGGGGATAGCTCCGCCCACAAGAAGCTCACAACTACGTAAATACAAAACTATAATATAACTTGATAGGCTGTGACTTTCCAATTCAAAGACTTTTAGGAGCCAGAGACATTCTCCGTCACTCTGTACTATTTTAAGCAAAAGCGGAACAATACCATCCTGGTGCTTTTTTTGTGCTTTGGTTCCTCGGCGAACAGAGTTCTCTTATTGTATCATCTCTCGACAAACCATCAAAGAGCAAAACAGTATTTTAAACGTTTCTTTTCACTGAGACTGATTTTATCTCCAAGTGACACTTTTTATTAATTTATATCATTTGTAGCCACCTACATAGAATGTGCTGTTTGTTTATATAATTTTTCAGACCGTTGATGGGTTTTATTCTGTTTAACAGGTGGAAAGCAATTCTAAGCCCTGATTTTTAAAATACGTGTTTCCCTTGAAAGCTGTTTTAGTGGAAAAATAGGATTGTCTGCTTTTATTAAATTTGTTTTGTTTTGTAAAAAAAAGAAAACTTAAAAAAGTTTGGTCTTCATGACTATTTTTACCTATGCTTTCAGAAGCAGAATTACTTCTGTAAAAATATATTAGTGAAGCTTCACTATTCTCCAAGGTATCATGAAATGAAATACTTACTATGTATATTTGAAAAAGAACATTACTATACCTAGCTTTTAACTTTCTTGTTTTGTATTTTGATACCAAAACAAACAAAATATCACTCTCCAAATTTGAGTTTTCAAAACACACAAAATTCACAATGCAAATCTCTTAGTAGTCTTCTCTTAAGTAGCATTGGGAAGAAAAACTGGACCGACTTAGCTCTGAACCTTTTTTAAATCGAAGTATAGTCACCGTACTGTGTTAGGTTAGTTTCAGGTGTATAGCACAGTGATTCAGCAGTACTGTGTTCCTTACTCAGTGCTCATTATGTAAGTGTGCTCTCCATCCCCTGGATCTATTTCACTCATTCTCCCCGCCCACCCTTTTCCTCCGGCAACCACCAGCTGTTTCTTCTCTATTTAAGAGTCTGTTTTTGTTTGTCTCTTCTTTCTTTCTTCGTTCATTTGTTTTGTTTCTTAAATTCCGCGTATGAATGAAATCATATAACATTAGCCTATTTCTTTGTGAAGTATTTCACTAAGTATTATACCTTCCAGGTCCACCCATGTTGTTGCGAATGGCAAGATCTCATCCTTTTAATAACCAAGTAATATTCCAGTGTGTGTGTGTCTGTGTGTCTGTGCATGTGCACATATCACATGGTCTTTAACCACTCGTCTATGGGTGGACATTTAGGTTGCTGCCATATCTTGGCAATTGTAAATAATGGTGCAGTAGATACTGGGGTGCGCATGTCTTTTTGAATTAGTGTTTTGTTTTCTTTCGGCAGATACCTAACAGTGGAATTATTGGGTCCTGTGTAATTCTATTTTTAATTGTTTGAAGAACCTCCGTACTGTTTCCAGAGTGGCTGTACCAGTTTGCATTCCCACCAACAGTGCAGGAGGATTCCTTTTTCTCCACATCCTCTTCAGCACTTTCTTCCTGTCATTTTGACTCAAGCCATTTTGACCGGTGCAAGGTGGCATCTAATTATGGTTGTGATTTGCATTTTCCTGATGACTAGTGATGTTGAGCATCTTCTCATGTGTCTATTTGCCATCTGTATGTCTTCCTTGGAAAGATGTCTAGGATAAAGTCCTCTGCCCATTTTTAAAATTTGGATTCTCTGTGTTTTGGCTGTCTTTTGAGTTGTATAAGTTCTGTATACATTTTGGATATTAACCCCTTATCAGATATGTCATTTGAGAATATCTACTCCCATTCTGTAGGTAGCCTTTTCATTTTATTGGTAGTTTCCTTTGCTGTGTAAAAGCTTTTTATTTTGATCTAGTCCCCATTGTTTATTTCTGCTTTTGTTCCCCTTGCCTGAGGAGATATATCTACATATATGTTTCTGTGGCTGATGCCAAAGAGATTACTGCCTATGCTTTCTACTAGGAGCTTTATGGTTTCACATCTCACACTTAGGTCTTTTATCCATTCTGAGTTTTTGTGTATGGTGTAGAAAGGTGGTACAGTTTCATTGTTTTGCATAGCTGTCCAGTTTTCCCAGCACCATCGTTTTGAGTAACTCAGTGTTTTGATAACTGTTTTGATACTGTTACTACAGCTTTGTAGTATATCTTGATACCTGGATGGTGTTTCCTCCAGTTTTGTTCTTCTTTATCAAGATTGCTTTCATTATTTGGGTTTTTCTGGTACCATAAAAATATTAGGATTATTTCATCTTTTTCTGTGAAAAATGCTGTTGGTGTTTTGATAGGGATTGCTTTGAATCTGTAGGTTGGTTTGGGTGGTATGGACATTTTGACAATATTGATTCTTCCAATCCGTGAGCATGGCGTGTCTTTTCATATGCGTCACCTATGATTTCCTTCATCAGTCTTTTATAGTTTTCAGAGTATAGTTCTTTCAGCTCTTTGGTTAAGTTTATTCCTAGGTATTTTATTCTTTTTAATGTAATTGTAAATGGGATTGTTTTCTTATTTCTCTTTCTGCTACTTCATTATTAGTGTATAGAAAAAAAACAGATTTCTGAATGTTAATTTTTTATCCTATGACTTTACCAAATTCATTTACCAGTTCTAGTAGTTTTTTTGGTGAAGGCTTTCGGCTTTTCTCTATAGTATCATGTCGTCTGCAAGTAGTGAAGGTTGTACTTCTTCCTTACCTATGTAAATTCCTTTCATTTCTGTTTCTTATCTATTTGCTGGGGCTGGGACTTCCAGGACTGTGTTGAATAAGAGGGGTGAGAGTGGACAACCTTGTCTTGTTCCTCACTACAGGGGAAAAGCTGTCAGTTTTTCACAATTGAGTATGATGTTAGCTCTGCGTTTTTCACATATGGTCTTTATTATGTTGAGGGTTTTTTTATCATAAGTGAATGCGAAATGCTTTTGTTGCATCTTTTGGAATGATCATATGGTTTTTATCCTTTCTCTAGTTAAGGTGGTATATCACATTGATTTGTGAATATTAAACCACCTTTGCCTTCCAGGAATAAATCCCACTTGATTGTGGCAGATGATTTTTTTAATGTATTGTTGGAGTCATTTGGGGAATATTTTGTTGAGGAATATCACATCTGTGTTTATCAGAGATACTGGCCTGTAGTTCTCTTTTTTTGTGGTGTCTTACTTGGTTTTGGTATCATGGTAATGGTGGTCTTATAGAATAAATTTGGAAGCTTTCCTTCCTCTTCTTTTTTCTGGAATAGTTTGAGGAGAATGCATATTAACTCTTTTTAAATGTTTGGTAGTTCTTGTTCTCTTTTTGGTAGAAATCTGTATGTATTGTCACTGACTTCTCTTAAAGAATCCTCATGGGGCACCTGGGTGGCTCAGTTGGTTATTATCAAACTCTTGGTTTCTCATTCTTGGTTTAAGCTCAGGTCATGATCTCATGGGCCATAGGCTCTGAATTCAGCAGGCAGTCTGCTTGAAGATTCTCTCTTTGCCTCTCCCCTCTCTCTAAAATAAATAAATCTTTAAAATAAAATACAAAAAAAAAAAAGAAAACTCATTATTAAACTGATTAAGGAGTCTCTGGTAAAGAATTGCTTTGGGGAAATCAAAGTAATGCAATCATTATAGAACCAAAAATTTAACCTAGGATTTATTAGAATATTTGGCCACTTTTAAGTTCCTTCCCAAACTGACAAAGATTGAGGTTTTTTTTCGGAATAGTCAATGCAAATTTTAGAGAAACAGCTCAGATTTTGGCAACAACATGAAAATGGGGGTTGGCTTTTCTTTCTGCTTGATAATTTATCTTTTGAAGAATTAACGTGTAAGTGTAAATTTGAGGTTACTCATAACATGCAATACGGCCTTCATCCCAGAATGACGTAGCAATGAACAGATTTTTTTTTTTTAATATTTTATTTATTTATTTGACAGAGAGAGATACAGGAAGAGAGGGAACAAAAGCAGGGAGAGTGGGAGAGGGAGAATCAGGCTTCCCGTTGAGCAGGGAGCTTGATGTGGGGCTCGATCCCAGGACCCTGGGATCATGACCTGAGCCGAAGGCAGATGCTTAACCGACTAAGCCACCCAGGTGCCCCAGCAATGAATAGTTTTAAGTTCATAGGGAGTATGTGGCCCACACTACCTAGGGTAGAAAAAAAAACCCTTCATTAAAACAACAGAACTTTTTTGTGCAGGTAGGCATACTGTGTTATAAGCAGTGTTCTTCCAAAACTAATTTCTATATGGTTTGTATAAATTAGCTGGTCAGTATGGGCTGGTTACTGAGAAGCCCCTGAAGGTCTGTCCTAAGCTGGCTCTTACACTAGTTAGAAGCTGAGCAGACCTATTGCTAACTGTATTGTTTACCCCACATGGTAAAGTGACATGGGGAAAAAGAACTGTCACAGTCCACTCTGGATAGATGCCTATGATTGTGATAGTGTATAAATGAGCAGAATGCCATGGGATGCAAAGTGGATGTCCACATTTGGGTGAATACTGGACACTCTTCCTTTTCAAGAGGAGCCCAGATGGAAGGCTCCTACAAGTTAGTCATGTGTGGAAATATTAACACATGAGTAAAACCACGCCTCCTGATGTAGAGGAGTTTATATAGAGGAATGATAGACATGAACCTCGAGTAAACTTCTTTTTGAGCAAAGATATCCAGAGGAGTATTAAGGCAAAGCAAATTATTCTTCAGGCTGCACTGAATTCTGTCACCATAGGAATTTCTCGGTGGTGTAGCACAGAGAGGGCCACTGCCTACCCAGAGGAGTTTGTTTCAGCCTCACTGGCCTGTGTGGGTTCCCTTCCACATCATTTGAATCTGAGTCGAAACAGGAAGACAACTTCATAGACTTGAAGATAAGGTTAACAGTGGTAGAACTGGTTACTGCGGGATCCCTTGGATTGTGTCTATGGTAAAAACACCCAGAGTCTCTTAAGTACGAGAAATGTAAGTATGTGAGCTGCCTTCTTCTGAGGATGAAATTCTTTTTATTTTCTATGATTTTCTTTTTTTTTTCTTTCTTTTGTTCTTTTCTTCCTTCTTTCTGAGAGAGAGAGAATGCGGGCAGGGGGAGGGGCAAAGAATCTCAAGCAGGCTCCGTGCTGAGCCTGGAGCCCGATGTGGGCTACATCTCCCAATCCCAAAATCACAACTTAAGCTGAAAGCAAGAGTCAGGTGCTTACCCAACTGAGCCACCCAAGTGCCCCAAGGATGAAATTCTTGGTGAATTATTGAGGGAGAGTACGAGAGCCCCAGGCATATTTGTCATGGAATGCCGTGTTTGAATATCGTGCTATGTTCGCTGTGCCTGTGTCAGGTATTTGGTGAAGCTTAATTGTCATTCCTGTTGAATTTTATATTTGTTTATCTTTGGGGAGGATTTGGTGATTTGTCTCATGGACAGTGAAAGAGGAAGCATCCTCATGAAGGCTTTTCTCCAAAATTTGTATTTGAAAAATTCCTCACGTCTCAGTGTCTTAATTTTATGATTCAGAACATGGAATTATAGAAGTTTTGAATTAAAAGGAACTTAAGAGGTGATCTGATTGGATTCTTACTTTACCAGATGAAGAGACTGAGTCCCCCGTGGTTAACTGACTTGTCCAATACTGCACATGTAGCTGGAGAGTAAGGCAAGAGGGAACCTGACCTGTGATTTCTAGACACATGACCCTTACTCCCGGGCATGTAATTTGCAGTTCCCACTCCATTCTTGCCAAGGTCAGCTGCTCCGAAGACTTTGTCTGCCCTGGAGGGAGGTATAAGTCGCTGAATGAGAAGAAGCGTGGGTGGATGGGCCACGGTGGCTATAGCTGCAGCTCTGGCTGGTGTAGCCAGCACCACCATTGCTTGTCTCGACTCCCACTCTCAGCCCAAGGGTGTGGCCTTCCTGTAGCTTATGATGGGGGCCCTTGGGAGCCTGCAAGGAAGGCTCACTTCTTGAGCCCTTGGGCCCTGAGTCTCTCCTTCTTCCTCCTTGCTCCAAGATGGCAAACTGACATCCTCACAGTAAGTCTGGGCCCCTCTGCTTTCCACTGAGCATCTCCCTTGTGTGCACCTGCTGCCTTGGGCAGAATTAATTTTAGTGAAACAAACCAAGTTGGAGACCAGGAGACCTATAATCAGTGGTTTGGTAGTAAGTCAGAACTCGGTCAGAGGCTTCTGTTCATTTTCTGATGAGAATTTGAGGCTGTTGATGAAACCTGGATTTTTAAATGCAGGTTAATGACTTTGCTGGAAGCAAGCAAGAAATTAAGGTTTTCTTAACCATACAGAGATTTCAGCTGCAGAGAGAAATTAAAATAAAAATAAATTCTTCTTGGGGTACCTGGGTGGCTCAGTCAGTTAAGCATTTGCCTTTGGCTTCAGTCATGATCCCCAAGTCCTGGGATCGAGCCTCGAGTCAGGCTCCCTGCTCAGTGGAGAGTCTGCTTCTCTCTTTCCCTCTGCTCCTCCCCCTGCTCATGCTTTCTCTCTCTCTTGCTCACTCTTTCAAATAAATAAAATCTTAAAAAAAAATAAATTCTTATTCTTAGGACACATAGTGTTCATTTTTTCCCTAATAAAATCTGACCTCAAACTTAAAAATAAATGTGTTAGATACCAATCTTGTTTTCCCTTCAGCTAACTTGGGACCTTAAATGCGTTCCAAGTTGCAAAAGGACCACCCGTGAGTAGGCTGGTACAGCTAGCTGAATGGTAAGGAATCCATTTATAAAGAACCTTCTATTCAGGCCATTTCCAGGACTATTAACGGTATTTTTATCAGGCCCAGAATAATTTTATCTTTGTAAGATGGTACAGTACCAGCTTAATAGGTAGTAATTTCCTTTATTAGACTTGTATTTAAGGGTGGATGAGTCATTTTCCTGATTCAGTCATCAGATCTTTATCAAGTATATTCTTTGTGTCATACATTGTGCTAGGTCCTAGGAGAGGAATAAAAAAATGGTCCTTGTCTAGGAAGAGAAAAGACACAATTACACCAGGATACTGAATACAGTTTTATGGTATATGCAGTGTTATAGCTGGTCAGGGCCTAGATGCAGATATGCTTGCAGCCAGAGAAGGTTACATGGAAATCAGTGCATCAGAGGCAAGAGAAGGAACCATGTATACAAGGCCAAGGAGAAAGGACCTTTTTGAAGAGGGACATCGTGTACGAAACAGTGGGGTCCTGAGGGATCACAGAGGGCTGGCCTCTGAGTACCAAGTCCAGTATGATTTTCTCTCTTAGCTTGCTTGAGGGGAGGGGGACATAATGCCAGTATTTGCTTTGCTGCTTGGACTGAGCTGTGCTAAGTAATCTGAACTTCCTCTTCTACCCAACAGGAGCTATTGGAGGCTTTTAAGAAAGGGAGTGAGGGGCGCCTGGGTGGCTCAGTGGGTTAAAGCCTCTGCCTTCAGCTCAGGTCATGATCCCAGGGTCATGGGATCAAGCCCAGCCAGCTCAGGTCACGATCCCAGGGTCATGGGATCGAGCCCCACATCGGGGGTCTCTGCTCAGCAGGGAGCCTGCTTCCTCCTCTCTCTCTGCCTGCCTCTCTGCCTACTTGTGATCTCTCTCTGTCAAATAAATAAATAAATAAAATCTTTAAAAAAAAATAAGAAAGGGAGTGAAATCAGATTCTTGTTGTTGGGAAATATTTTAGTAGCTGAGCAGTAAATAGTGGAGGTTGTGGCCACTGGGAATGAGGACACTGATTGGTTAGCATTTATAAAAGAAGGTGTCCGGTCGGTGGTAAGCAGCGGGCGGTGACTGTGAGGTCGGAATCAGTTTGCAGGATATTTTAGAGGTACATCTAGAACTCAGTAGATCAAGGAATTTAGAAGGTGAACTTTGGGGACTGGGCGAATGTTGATAGCATTACATATGGGAAGGCATCATCTCTGATTGTTGAAATTGCAACTGGGGGTGTTTTCTGGGACACCATAGCTAACCCGTGGCTTTCTCTATTACAACTCCTGTGCTTTTGTATTATAGTTGTCTGTGACTTCCCTGGACTATAACTTGCTCGTGGTCAGGAACTTGTTCTACTTTGTTACTGTTGTCATTGTTCCAGCCCCTGGCCCAGTGCTGGGTACTTAGTAGGTGCTTGGTAAGAACTTGGCCTGGGGGGTTGTGGGGGGTGGGGGGAGAAGATGAGGGCACCAGGCATTCACATAAGGATTTCCTCTGTTGAATTCTTCCTGGGTCCAAGGAGGTGTTTATTTCTGTTGGACTCCCAAAGTCAGTTGTCATTCTCATGATATGAGCAATTTTTGCTGGATTTCCATTTTCCAGAAACTACCCAGACTTCGATTTGACTGTTTCCTTGGCGACAACCCACTCAAGTTCTTAACGTTTTGAGGTCACACAATAAAGTGTAGATAGATATATACGTTTTTCTTTAACTTTGGCTCTTTGAACCTATGATTCTGTGATTTTAAAAAACACAGTAGGGGTGTCTAGGTGGCTCCGTGGGTTGATGCCTCTGCCTTCGGCTCAGGTCATGATCTCAGGGTCCTGGGATCGAGCCCC
Organism: Enhydra lutris kenyoni; assembly: GCF_002288905.1. Classification (NCBI taxonomy): domain Eukaryota; kingdom Metazoa; phylum Chordata; class Mammalia; order Carnivora; family Mustelidae; genus Enhydra; species Enhydra lutris. Next base: position 11,007,903 of record NW_019154108.1, on the reverse strand, counting down.
GCGTCGGGCTCTCTGCTCAGTGGGGAGCCTGCTTCCTCCTCTCTCTCTCTGCCTGCCTCTCTGCCTGCTTGTGATCTCTGTCTGTCAAATAAATTAAAAAAAAAAAAAACACAATAATTTCTTTCTAGATTTATTTGTGATTTTCATTCATTCATTCATTCATGATACTCTGTGGTTCTGGTCTTCAGTTAAATACACTTAAAATTGCCACAGGATTTGTCTGTGGCATCTTCACAGCTGGACGTCTGGTGGGCTTTTGTAAATGGCTTTTGGAAGAATGATTAGTTTGCCAAAGCATTAGCAATCTTTCCTGTTGTTACCATCTGCTTTTTGTCTAAAGAGACAAGTGTTGGGATTTTATTTATTTAATGGACTTTGTTTGAATCAGCTTATTTTCCTGCTGTCCAAATTACTAAGGGAAAGCATGAGCATTTATTTCAGGGGCTATATCCCTGTCTTGCTTGGTGGAGCCAGAGGCAGGGAGATAGATCACTTTCATAGCCATCAAGCTCTGTTATTTCCCATCTTTTCTGTGATTAAATTTTAAAAAGAATCTCTTTGTGATCTTATTTTGTTCTGGCACGAGACCATATATCTAAAGAACAATAGTCAGTGGGATATGTTGGCTGTATTTTTTAGTTTGTTTTCTAAAGAAGGGAAAGATAGAAGAATTTACATTTCAAAATTTTTTTCCTTGATGGGAGGCTGTTATGTGCCGGGCTCTTGGGATACTTCCTCTAATTTACCATTCACACCACCCCTACTTGAGTCCTATCTTTAGAGTTGAGAACAGTGTTTCTTAAGCTTAAGAAGTCTACAGAACTCCATTCGACCTCAGTTGTTGCAAATCCAGGTCTTCTGCAGAGGGTGGAGGCTTGCATGGATGTCGGAGAGAAGCTTCTGCCCCCGTAGCTCCTCTTGGACTAGAGGGCTTGCACCTGCAGATAGAATTCATGAAACTGGAATCCGATAGACTTGACCCCAGTTGGAGGGAGAGACTCCTGTGCTGTGAAAACCATCCAGATGGGGGCATTTCAATTCTTCCTTGGTAGCCATGGAAATAATAAGTGAATTACAGTACCTCAGTATAGTAGGAGTTCTCATTTTGAGAAATTAATGGTCTTTTGTCTTCTCTCTGTTGATGTGATGTAGGGACTTGTAACCCCTGATGAGCTGACTTGCATGGTACAGTCGGCAGACACGAGAGCAATCAGTCTTACTCCTCTTGCTGTTTAAAAATTGCGAGAAATGTGAAATGGAGTTCAGAAAAACCATTTTGGGAATATCTGTGTTACACCAAAGCATAGGCAATTTCACCTTCAGTAAATTTAATCCCTGGCTTTGGCTTTAGAGGGTAGCAATCTTCAATGAGATATTTTGTTGCCTGCTAATAACCTCAGGGATGCTTTCTGCTGCCCTTGTGGTCTTTTGAGAAGGATTCTCCCATTGCAAAGATGCCTTGGTATAATAAATGGCAAGAAGTATCAGGAGTATTTGAGTGCTTACAGCCATCTGAGATTTATTAATTTTCCAGGTTTGGGTTAACACAGTTCTGTGAACAGGCACAAGTCCTCGCAAGTAGGGTTAGGATGGTTTCCAGGGCCTCTGAACTCATGTCAAGCAAAACTGGCCTGCTAGGCAGCTAAGTCCACTGAATAGGGAAAAGACTTCAAAAGTGCTTTTTCTTACTGCATAATGTTTGTAAATTTTATTCAGTTAATTTACAGCTGCAGGGCTCATGAGGGTGAAATTAAAGTTTTGCAAAGTTTCGATAAGGAGGCCGCCAAACAGGTTTGATTAGCAGTGGAGGTTTTGGAAATGAGTTGGCAGTGATGCAGAAATAGAAGGTTTGGATTTCAGGAGGCGCGTTGGCGTTGTTGTGCCCATTTGATTAACTGTGGAAAGCCCGTGGTTTCCACCTGTCACTTTCGGCATTTCTTCTCTCTTGTGTCTTCTCCATGCTGACCTCTGACATGAATAAGCATCTCTTACAGTTCAGTCTCATCAGCCAGGCGTTCTTGGAAAGCCTGTTTTATGAGTACAAGTGAGTGGGAATCTTTTTCTTTCTACATCCTGGCAACATGCACTTTTATCTTTCTCTTTGAGTTGTGGGCTTTTGAAGGTCTTTCTCCCTCTGAAGGTCAAGGCACCAGATGTCCCTTTACTTGGAGTTCAGGTCTGTCAGTCATTGCTGAAGGGTCGCAGATAGAGGACACAACACAGGTTCTCATGTAATATTAACAGACAGGGCTTTTAACACTTATGCTTTTGAAATTTTAAATTTTTTTTTTTTTTTTTTTTTTGGGTGAAAGGAATTCTAATTGCTCTAAAACCCCAGCAGGAAATTTCACACTCTGGAACAGGATTTCGTAGGTTATTTAAAAAGTCAGATTGGAGGCTGTCTCTTGAGAGGGAAAGAGGACACAAAGACTGGGGAGGGACATGAAAGCGGCTTCAAGTCTACATGGAATGTTTTATGTCATGGGGAAAAAGGCCTCAAGGATGTCAGGAAGGTAAATACAGAGGAATGTGCTGTGGTACATGGGAGTTTGTTGAATTATTCTCCTTTGCTAGTGTTTGCCGCACTGTCTCCGGTGAAATGCCTTTTGTTTTTCTTACCATTTCCAATCTGTCACAGACCAGTATGTGGTCTAAGCCATGACTGGCCTGGAGTTCTGGCCCGACACACCATGTAGCACATATATTTACCAAGACCAACACCAGCTGATTCTTTCTTCGGGGAGACAAGCCCATGATGGTATGTTTGGATGTCTCAGCCTTGTCAAGTTGTCATCAAAGTTTCTAAATGCTTATTCTTTATTTTAGTTCTTATCTCACAGTGGATCCGTAAAAGAATTCCAGGCCAGTGGGATATCTGAGTAGCCCTGCTATAGTCCTTGCCAGAAGTAATTCATAAAAATGATTCCATCATTTTGGAAATATTTATATTTTAAAAACATTTCACATTAGCTCATTTGTCTCTTCTGTGTATTTGTCCCCAAAGTGGGTCAGTCTTTAATTCCACAAATAAGTCTTGGTCTTAGAGCTGTGGTAGGTGCTCCTAAAAATGCAGAGACGAATAAAGTATTGTTCCTGCCTTTGAGAGCTTGTTAGTAATGAAGGCAACAAAATTCAACAAACTTTTTTTTTTTTTTTGAGCACTTGATTTGCCTTAGGCTTTATCTTAAGCAGTGAATATTCAAAGATGTGTAATTCACAGACTTTTCTTTCTTTCAAGGAATTTCCATTTTATAATGGAGATCGAGCCAGTATCTTGTATGTTATACCAGGAGTATACACTAAACGTTTGGAAACCCTGAAAGTAGCCATGATTTATAATTGGGCAGTTTTAAAGTCTTTATAGAGGAGAGAGAAGCTTATTTGAAACTGGTCTTCTTGAAGGACAAGTAAGGATTTTTCAAATTGGCAAAGGAATAAAAAGTCAAAGGACTGTCGAGCAAGACTGAAGAGATGTGGTAGACTTGGCTTGATGAGAAGTGACCCGTAATCAACAGATCGGCGTGATTTTAGAATGCGCGAAGGGAGGTGAGGTTAGAGAGGCAGGAGGGGACAAGGTGTTATGGGGCCTTGAATTTCAGAGTAGGATGTTTAAACTTCGTCTTGTTCACCTGAGGAGGTTTCAAGGCATGATCAGAGTTGCGGTTAGTGCTCAAGATAGTATGAAAACTGGATTATGAAGGGGGGAGGCTAGAGGAGGGGAAATGAGTTAGGAGACTGTTAAATAATCTGAGGGAGAGATGATGAACACTTGGCTCTGTGAATTTAGAGGAGGTGATCCAGCTAAGGACTTAGAGGAAGTGATCCAGCTAAGGACCATTTCTGAAAGTGAAGGAGTGGGATGTGGGAAGAGAGGGGCTGGGGTAGGTTCAGGAGCTCATTAACAGGAATAAACTGAATCATAGAGGGACGTGTTTTCCTGCGGATAAAGAGACAAATAGTCTTTCCACAAAGAGTAATATAAGTTATTACTTTCAATAGCTCTGATATCCTCAAAATAATTGAAGTTATTTTAGGAAATTGGTGACAATGAAAAAAATATAAATTTGCCTTGGGGAAGGTAACAGGGTTTTCTTTATATTAGCACCTCAGATCTTTGACGTAGGGTTTCTGGTATAGATCTTTGGCTCTGCCTTTTGAACTCCACATATTCATGCATTCTTCAGTGTCGATTGAAGCCTTGCCCTGTAAAACACATGGATTCTGAGCGAGGGGCTCACAGGCTAAATATGGAGGGAAGACACATCAATAGAGCAAATGTCCTGGGTAGGCACGCTCAAGGGGTAAGCCTGCTGACACAACCATAGGGCCATCAGAGACACTGGAGGAGGAGAGTATTCCTAGTCTTAGGAGATGAGTACATGTTAAGTGAAAGGAAGTAAGAGGGAGCTTTCATGACCCAGAAATGTGGAGGGTAGAAGGAGAGGTAGGTTGGGGCCAGATCCTCAAGGGCCCAGAGTTGCACGTGAGAATTTATGTAGGAGGAGGAAGAACCCGAGGAGGGTTTCGTTGGAGGCAGTAAGAAGGGAACAACCTTAGGTTTAGGTAGCTTGCGCTGGCCACAACGTGGAGAGTAGGGTGTAAGTTCTGACGTGGAAGTGTAGAATCAGGGACCCCAGCTGTGAGATACTCCAAAAATTCAAGTGAGAAATGACTGGGATCTGAACCATGTCAGCAATATTGGGCATAGACCAGGAAGTTAGTATAAGGAACACGGAAAATTGACAGGACATTGAGATTGACTCAGGTCAGAAGAGGAGAGAAGGGCACCTGGGTGGCTCAGTGGGTTAAAGCCTCTCCTTCGGTTCAGGCTGTGATCCCAGGGTCCTGGGATCGAGCTCGCATTGAGCTCTCTGCTCAGTGGGGAGCCTGCTTCCCCGTCTCTCTGTCTGCCTGCCTCTCTGCCTACTTGTGATCTCTGTCTGTCAAAAAAATAAATTAAATCTTAAAAAAAAGAAGAAGAAGAAAAGAGAGGGAGAGGTGTGAGATGATTCAGGGTCAAGTTTGAACTACTTGAGTGATGGGGCCACCACACTGGACAGAAAGATGAGGACTTCAGCCGTAGACATGGAACCAGGCCCCTGAGATGTCTAGAATATTCATAAATATTTGTTAATATTCGTGTGCCAAGTATTACAGGGGAGTTGAGTCCAGAGGGGACTGTTTACTGTCATCAGCAGGTGGGAGCAGATCCTGGAAACTGACAGAGGAGTTGCCTCTCCCCCTCAACCAAGCAGAGCAATTTCAAACAACTTTACTGGGTCTCTTTCTGTGGTTAAAATTTCCTAACTACCATTAAAGATAGGAAAGAGGGTAGTGTCAGGGAATTGACCTCAAGAGGCAAAAGAAGCCAATTTAAGTTTAACTGGCTGGTATTTATCTTTGGTTTATCTGCTGGAGGAGTGCAGTGGTGCTAAAGGAGAAAATGGAGGGGGGAGCCCCTCCTTTCCTGAAACTGTTTAGTTGGAGAAATTTAAAAATATGTGAACATGAAATAATTTGTCAACAGGAACAACACATTAACATAAGCTGTGCATAAAAATGCCATTTATGCATATAATTAAATAATTTTTATGAAATTTATGTAAGCCATAAATATTTTTAAAGATTTATTTATTTATTTTTGAGAGAGAGAGTGCACAAGCAGGGGGAGCAGAGAGAGAGAGAAGGAGAAGCAGGCTCCCCACTGAGCAGGGAACCTGACACGGGGCTCCATCCCAGGACCCTGAGATTGAGCTGAAGGCAGACACTTAACTGACTGAGCCACCCAGGCATCCCTAAGCCATATTTTCAAAAGTGTGATACAGTTCTTTCTAAACTAAGCTTTTAAGGACTGTGATGACATAAAGTAAAGTAAAAATACTGCAAGTAGCATTTTATCAAGGAAATCCGCTGCCAGTTTGAGAGAAGTGTGGGTGGGGAGCGACAGAGCTAAGGAACACCCCCTTTGTGCCAGATGCTATGCCAGGAGAGGGAGGGATAAATAGGCAAAGGCTGCTAACATTTTTAGCAGTTTCTTTTAGGGTAATACCCTGCCTTCACCAAACCATTGATATGAATGTGACGCTTAACATCTGTTTGGGTTTGCGGACTTTCGTCCTAAATTGGAAGGTACAGGGCCAAACGAGCACAGCCATTACTTTTGTTCACAAATACTATGTTTGGCTGCCTCTTATTAGAAGTATAATTCTAAGCAGAACCAACCCCTGCATCTTAAAAAATATTTGATGGAACTTCATATATTTCAAACTCCTTGATCCATAAAAGAATCAAAACATTCCTTTAACATATTCATCAAAAGTGAAGTTTTAGCCACTTATCTGGTTTCTGGAAGAGACTGAACTTCGTAATGCCTAGAATATAGATTAAATGGTCATTTTTACTCATCTTGTTTCATTTTATATTGTTTTCTACCTTCAAAGATTCTTTTCTCCCATGATAATATTTTAAGATTGGGGAAGAAAAAAGAGACTGTAGTATGCCCGGCAGTCTTTGTGTAATGTAAGCAGAGGCGGTGTTGGGGGCCTGCCTTTGGGGATTCAGACTCACCTTCTCAGAGGTCTGCTGTCGGAAAATACTCAGGAATAGAAGAAATTCAAGTCTAAGGGAAGGGTGGCAGACCTGACCTGTTCACAGCTCGGTGGGTGGGTGTCCCCTGACTTGGGAGGGTGGGGTAACCTTGAACTTTTGACCAGAGCTCTGGATGTGATTACTGGTCTCACGAGCCAGGCTTCCAGGGCTGGGTCAGCACCCAGTGGGGGGTAGCCGGGGAAGCAAAACCTGCATTCAGATGCGAGGGACTCTGCGGACATTTGAGTGACTCATGAAGGGGGTGATCGAACTCCTCACCGCTGGCCAGAGCACAGCTCCCAGTTGACAGGTACCTTCTGATTCCTGGGGTACCAACCTGGCTTTTTCATGTAAATGAACTCTCTCTCAATTAACATTTCTGTATTGTCTATGGAGGGTCTGCACAAAGGTTATACTAATCTGAATATTAACCCCAGTGAAACAATTAGGAAGGGTGGTGTGTTAGGTAAATGTCACTCCAAGCCTCCCAAAGATGAATAAAATGTATTATTTTTAATTACCCACTCCAGTTTTCCTTTTCTCTTGGCATGGAGAATTGCGAGCTGCTTATCTGCGCTGGCCTGTCCATAAATACTTAGCAGACATTGTGCTGCTAACGATAATTTCATGATTTAATCAGAGAGGGCTGGCTTTAGATTTCTGATGAGGTAGTGAGAATTGGCATTTAACAAGTTAATTGGAATTGGAAAGAGCTATTAAAAGGCCATGAGAAGGTCTTTCATGAAACCCTTGAATATGCTTCAGTCTGAAGCTCTTATTAAATTATGCTAAGGGTGTTTTTCCTTTCGCTTTAAATCGCCCATTACGATCATCTAATCAACTTCCTGAATATTGCTGCCGATGAAATTATTATTAACTTCATAATCGTTGGAATTTGTATTTTTTTTCCCTCCAATTGTCAGTGAGTCAGTATTTGATAGAAGACAATAGCTTTTCTCGTCCCCCTGGGACTGAACCAGATCGGGGTTAGATTTTCTGTACATCTTTTTGAGTTTCAAGCTGTTATTCTGGATGCTGGTGACTGGAGCGCTCCGTTTCCGTGACTGCTCCATGGCCTCTTGAAGGCGCGGCCTTGCTTCTCTTGGATGGAGGGCTTTGCTGTAGTCGGTGTTGCCCCTAAGTCAGCTTGTTGCCCTGAGGAGCAGATGCGCAGATGATGTGCTTGAATTTTTCTGTCCCTTTCTGCCAACTTAGAGAATGCTGTTTGTTGCACAGCCGGTCATGGGACAGACTGATTGTTTGTGTCAAAATAAATGGTCATATTGAATCTGATTTTGAAGAAAAAAATTGCCTATCAGGCCCGAGGATTTGATAAGAACTACTTTTTGTTGAAGTCTTAGGTACTTGTTTTGGACCTAGATCTAAAGGCTCCATCAATGCTTTTTAAGGTGCTTTATCAAGCAGTGAATGATGAATATAGATTCTCCTTCAGTTCAGTAAAGATCTTGAAACACAGTTGATCAGATATTTCCATAAGCATAGACTAGGTGCCACTTTTCTTTTTTTAAAGATTTTATTTATGTATTTGAGAAACAGCATGAGTAGCGGCAGAGGGAGAGGGACAAACAGACTTTGCACTGAGCACGAAGCATGACACAGGGCTGGATTCCAGGACCCTAGATTGTGACCTGAGCCAAAGTCAGATGCTTAACCAACTGAGCCACCCAGTTGCCTCTTGGTGCCACTTTTTAATTCCAGATTGTTGGCCAGATGAAGGTAGACGGCAGTTTCCTAACTAATCACACTGGGCCAGCTGTCTGGCCTTTTGTTCTCAACTCAGCAGTCCCATAAAACCCAGCAGATCAAATCTGTTAGTTGAAAACTGTTGTAGGTCTCCGTATTATTCAAAGATTGAGTCTGGTTAGGACGGTTGACTCCAGTTCCACTCTTCTTTGCTTAGAGACAGCCTGAAAATAGTTGGGCAAAATGGCGTTTTAGTTATTTTTAGAACTTCTTTTCAATGTTTTAACATATATTTATGTATAAAGTTTATATTACATATTTATGTTTTAATCAAAGGATTAAAGTGTGTACATGTTTGTATATACAGACATACAGATAGACATACATGTCTTTATAGTATAATAGTGTTTCTGAAAAGTTGAGTATAGAAATTTTATTTTATTTTTTATTTTTTAAAAATATTTTATTTGTTTATTTGACAGAGAGAGAGCACAAGTAGGCAGAGAGGCAGGCGGGGGCAGGGGGAAGCAGGCCCCCTGCTGAGCAGAGAGCCCGATGCAGGACTTGATCCCAGGACCCTGGGATCATGACCCGAGCCGAAGGCAGTGGCTAAACCCACTGAGCCACCCAGGTGCCCCGAGTATAGAAATTGAAAAACCATTTTAATAGTGCAAGGGAAACTTACTATCTAAAGAAGTACAGTGCCTTATTCTAAGTGATGAACATAATTTTGTTTTTTAATGTAAAATTCGGGGCAGTAAAGGCAAAGTAAGTCTCCTAACATGAAAACTTTTCTAATATTTTGTTATAATTTAATTATTTTGCAAATGAAATAAAACATGACAGGACAGTTTTGAAAAGATGCATTTTTTAAAAAGATTTTATTTATTTATTTGACAGATCACAAGTAGGCAGAGAGAAGCAGGCACAGAGAGAGAGAGAGAGAGAGAGAGGAGGAAGCAGGCTCCCTGCTGAGCAGAGAGCCAGATGCGGGGCTCGATCCCAGGACCCTGAGATCATGACCTGAGCCGAAGGCAGAGGCTTTAACCCACTGAGTCACCCAGACGCCCAAAAGATGTATTTTTAAAGAAAACAATAGTTTGTTATTCATTGGCTTTAAACATTTAAATATTCAAGTCGTGGGCTCTTTTTACATACCAAGATATAAAATATTTTCTCCTAGAGTCTATGGTTAGTGCTTCTGGACCTTCATGAACTCCTGTAACGTCGTAGGTTCTTGGGCAGGATACCTGGAAAAACTCGAGTAATTTGCAGAGGACTTTTAACTTAGAGCTTTCTTGGGTTGACATTGATCCAATATTTGAAATATACTCATTGGCATGCAAGAAGTAGATGAATGTGAAGGTCAGTCGTTGGAGGATGAATCCCATCTTCTTTCTTGTTCTCTGTTTACACTCTTACAACAGACACTTGGAATTAGTGTATGTTCAGGTACATGTGTAGATATAGTTTCCCCCCAATTGCTTATTAGTTTTTGAAGGCATGTATTTGTATCTTACTTTTAGTTTTGCTCAAAATAAAATATAAAAACAAGTCTAATCATAACTGAGAAATGAGTAGACACAGGAAGAAAGAAAGAAGGTGCAAATGCTACAAGAAAATTGTAAGGGTGATGGGATGCAAGTGGGGAAAGCTTAGTGCCAGCTGCTCTGTGTAAAAGGTAGTAGAAACTAAGCTTCTCACTCTGCAGAATTTTAATCACAGAAGCGTACTGGAAAAAGGCATAAAGTTCTTGAAGAAAACCAGCTCAAATCAGGCTTATCACTAAGAAAGGTAATGTAGTTGTGTAACGTAGTGATGCAGGTCTCAGACCCTAAATATTTCTGCACATCCTATTGGTGTGATAGGTCAGGAGGTGGATGGTCAAATCAGATATGGGCCAAAAATGGGAGGACTGCCCAAGTTTGCACAGACCCTCCCAGTGAGAAGTACTGGCTGGGAACTGGGGTGAGATGGGAGCAGAGGCAGGGAGTTACAATTAAATGTTGGGACAGAGGAACAAGGGGTTTTTAGATGTGTCTGCTTGTCAACATGGGAGTAATCAGAAGCCTTTGCTTTTCCAACTAACTCGGGTCAGGCCAGTGTGGTTTGCAGATGCATGCTGGGAAGCATGAGGGGCCTCTATTACATAGAGAGAACCGTGGCCTGACAGCAGTGGAGAGGCTCCCTGGGACCCTGTGTGAGCTGACTTGGAATCCTAGAGGCAGCCTGAGGCGTGCTGTGCACTTGCTGCCTTTGCTGCCCCTTCAGGGAGCTGGGTTCCCCCAGAGCGAGGTGCACCGCAGGGAATCAACAAGGTTTACCACCAACTCCCAACTTCTGCTCAGTGCTTTCCACAAACTGGGAAAATAGTGCATTTAAAGGGAATGTGTTGAAGTGCATTCCGTTTCTAGAAGAAAAAACATAAGGACATCAGCGTGTTGAGTCTTTGTTCAAAAAACTGTCTCTTTCACATGTCTTGCACATTTTCTAAATATTTAAGAACTCAAGAAATGAATACTTGGTAATGGAAGAACATTTAACAGGCCCTGTGGGGGCAACTGTAGATTGTGTATCTATGCCTAGTACTTAGGAAATGCTTTAGATTCCTGGATTTGGTATGAGAAAGTGGATTGAACATGTGAAATCAAAGACTTGGATAAGAAATTGTTCATGCACTCGCAGAGAGCCCATCATTTCCTGGCCTTTGAAAAGATGGGCAGACCATTTGGCAGTTATTGTAAGTGTCTCTTCTCATAAACTGGATGTGTTGTCATGTAATTGGAAGTAGGATGGAGATGGTAAACACTCGCAAGAGCCATGAATCCTTTTGTTCAACACAAGATGGTTCTGGTATCTTTTTCATATACATGATCTTCCGAGGCTGGTAGTTTCTCATTAACCCATTTGGGGACTGAGCTCAGGATGACAGTGTATTCTGGCTGGGTCTTTGTGGTCCTGCTCCGGAGTACTTGTATTAATCAGATAATCTAAAAAGTACTTCCATAAATATGGTGGACCGAGGTTGCCAGATTTCTTAGGCGGAGCAAAGATGATTGCTGTTTAAAAGATTTAGACCTCAGATCTCCATTCTTCCCACTGTCGTAATTGCCTTAGTGCTGATGCATTGCAGATCTTGTCTCTCTGTTTATTCAGTTGTGCTCTTTGCCAGCAGAGAGGCCTGGACAGGAGGGTAATAAGAGACTGTCTCCACAGAGCTGCTGAGCCCTCAGCTGCCCCCTGACAAGGGCAGTTAAGGATACAGCATTTCAGGTTGTCCATTCTGCTTGCTTGGGGTTTGCTGACTGAAGAAAGCAAGCTCTAGACACAAAGCAAGGTCCAGTCACTTGAGCTAAGAGGATAAGCATGAATGCGTCTATAAGCTCAGCAGCAAGCTCGTCCTCATTCTTCCTCTAACGTTTTGTATGTTTGTTAAACAGAAGATGCTTCTGTTGACATCTCAGTTCTGGAGAAATTAGTGTTTGACACCCACCAGTTTTAGTGACTCCGTCCTCACGGAATTGCCTTTCCACTATTCATAAGGTAAAGTATCTTATATAGTTTCCACTAAGTATGGAGGAGATAGTACCTCCGTCATGGTCTGATAGAAGCTACCTTTGTGTGAACAGCTTATCTTAAAGGAGTGTTGTTGGTTCTGGTATATGGAAGTAATGCACTGAGGGAGTGAAGTTGATGTTTCCTGTCATTTTGAGCAAAGTGGGGACATCAGGGCCCCAGAACTGCTCTACTTGTTTTGACTGGTGACTTTGGTGCCTGGGCTGCCCTTCCTTTGTGCCTCCTGCTGCTGAACTCCTACCCAGGCGACAGGCATCAGCTCAGGCGTCTGGCTGGTCTCCTCCAAATCTTTAGGCATGATTTGTCTTCTCAGTCTGTGTTTAATAGAACCTGTGCTTACCCCATCATTTTATAGCTGTGTGTGCTCATTGGACCCTCTTATCACATTGCTGAGCAGTGGGAAGATGGAGGGAGGGGGACAAACAGGTTCCAGACTAAACGTGGAGCCTGACACGGAGCTCGATCTCAGGATCCTGAGACCATGACCTGAGCCAAAACCAAGAGTCAGATGCTTAACCAGCTGAGCCGCCCTGTGTCTTAATCATTTCTGTACTTTTAGTGCTTAGCAGGATGCAAGTTCAATGATTATTTGTTAAATGAACTATTAAATAGCTAAAGCCCGCAAAACTCTACGAGATACAAAATAAGTATGGGGTCTTTCCTCCTTCTACTCCATCGTCAACATTCTCACACTTAGGCTTTTATTTTTATTTTTCCTTCCTGTTAAGGAAAGACCTATAACGTTGTATTTGTGCTAGCCACAAGAAAGTCTATTCGAGAAAGAGACAGGGAAACAAATGATGGTGCTGTGCGTAGGTGATACAGTGATGTGTGCAAGGGTTTGTGGAGGCCGGAGGAGGAGCGCCTAGTCCAGTCTGAGGGTCCAGAGAAGACTGTTTGGAGCGGATGGTGCCCGAGGGGAGGATCATCGGCTACGGTGTGGAGGAGCCACTGGTGGGAAGGGGCGGAGACACACCAATCTGACACTTGCTGCATATTCCCAAGGCCAAGGATGAGGAGGGTGTAAGCAAGGCAGGAAGCTGGATGCGGCAAGGAGGAGCCAGATCAGACAACACGCGCGCGAGTCTGCAGATTTCGGTGTGATTAGATATGAAAAATGGGAACCTTTGCGAGTCTTAGGTTTGTTAGGATACGAATTTCTGCTATTTCTGGAGAAACAAAGTGTGTCTCCTGTGGTATATGACTTGAAAGCCCTGAGAGACCACCAGAATTACCTCGGTAAGTTCTGTTTTAGAAAAGAAAGAACAGGGACGCCTGGGTGGCTCAGTCAGTTAAGTGTCTGCCTTTGTCTCATTTCTGATCCTGGGGTCCTGGGATCGAGTCCCACATCTGGCTCCCTGCTCAGCGGGGAGACAGCTTCTCCCTCTGCTTCTGCCCCCCCACTCATGCTCTCTGTCTCACACACTCTCTCAAATAAATAAATAAAATCTTTTTTAAAAAATGAAGAAAAAACAAGGGGTGCCTGGGTGGCTCAGTCAGTTAAGCATCTGACACTTACCCTCAACTCAGGTCTTGATCTCAGGTCCCACGTTGGCCCCACACTGGGCATGGAGCCTACTTAAAAAGCAAAAAAGAAAAAAACAATTACTCTGGACCTTTGTGTATCTGCCTGGGCCTTGAAGGATGAGTCTTTGAACTACAACCCAAAGGTATCTGAAAGTGTGGAAAGTTATAGACTGTGGGAGTGAAGACACTCTCTAGAAGTTCTGTCTGGGGAAGCACAAAGTATCCAGACATCCACTCTGAGTCATAATGATGTGAGCTGTGACTGATGCAGTGTTGTGAGGTGAACAGAAAGAAGGACGGGCCTTGCAGTCCTCACCGCGTCGTTTCTCACCACGCAAGCTCAGGGAAGTTACGTGACCTAGTCGAGGCTGCCTAGGCCAGATGGCTGGGCCTCCTTCATAGAGTTGGTGAGGGGATTCAGGGTTGTGGGGGATGGAAGGCCCGTGGCTCAGAGCGTGGCCCATGAGGTCTCTTTCTCCTCATCAGTTGTGGTGTAAGATTATCACCAGCTTTACGGTGGCATTTTCCCATGGCCAGAAACAACGTGAATATTAAAACCACTGCATAATCCTAGGGGTCTTTCCCACAGTTGTTCCTTTGAGAGAGGGCTTGGAGAAGTCTCTGTAATGAGAACACTGCACTCTCCCTGGTATGTTCTTTCCTGACTTGTTGGAACCTCCCTTCCCAGTGGTCGTTGGGTTTTGGTGTTTGTCACAGGCGTGCCCCTGTCCGGATGGGGAAGGTCTGTGGGATGGTAGAGCACACACCACAGAAACTTGAAGTAAACCAGTTATTTATATAGATTGTGTTTCTCCTTTAAAAGAAAAAAAGCTGGGGAGTAGGAAGGGAGGGGCATGCCAATAAATCAGATTTCTTTATATTTTAAATTTATCCAGATAAGCAGATACTATTTTAGAAATTTATCCTCTGTTGGAATTAAAAAAGTAAACTGGAAAATTATTGCTCAAAGATACTGGTTTCTAGTGTAGAACCTTCAAATTTTTAATGTATAGGGTTGTTTTCCAAGAAGTAGAAATGTGTTTATTCCTGGTTGTCCAGTGGTTTACTCTTATCTGATAGGTCTTGGGTAATTCTAAACAGCAGTTGAAGTTTGCACTGTGCCATCAAAATGAAAATAAAAATTTTGAAGCCATTTCAGCATTTTTTCTTTTGGAAGAAACCAGTTACAATGATCCCAGCCCCTCAAAAGTAAGATTAACCCCACTGTTATGCATCATAATTAGTCCTATTTTATCATAGGTATAATATCACACATGACCTTTAATCTCAACTGACTGTTTATGCTTGAAGTAACATTTGAATGGATAACATGTGTAATTAGGACAGACTTTTGTATAATATAGTTGAGGAAAAGCTACATGTGCTTTTAAAGGAAAAATTTTATTAAATGAGTAGAGCAAGTATCCAGATTTTTCTGTTACTGTGATTACTACCAGCTTTGCTGGTATAGAACAGTGATAACTTGTTAGGAAACCTATTTTCTTCTGTGTCCTGTCCTCCACGCCCCATAGAAAGGTTACAGGTATTATGAAGATCAATGCTTCTATAAGTATCATTAGAAAGTGAAGATAAAGGTAACATTTGAAGCACGTAATTAATATTCCTGATGTCGAGTTAGCACCAAGCTAATTACTCATGCCTGTTGGCCCTTTATTTAACTTAGCGAGTACATACTTTTCCAAGCACTGTTAGGATTTCTAGTGAAGCTGCAGTCACACAGAGAGCTTTGTCGAAATCACTCAAGTATGTGTTTAAAAAAAGCTGCCTGTCAGTGCCCCATAGAAATGCCAAAGCACAAATCAGTAGCATATTCTCCTTGACCACTGGAGAAAACAACCACAGATGAATTTAAAGCACATTTCACAGTGTGAGCCCAGAACTGATTTCAGTTCTTGGCTGACATCGGGGTTTTGTTCTGGAAGAGCATGCCATACTCTGTTTCCCGGGTGTCATTGATCGCCTGAGTGCCATGTCACCTAGGGGCTGGGTAGAAGAGAGAGTCGCTCCGTTGTGTGATTACATTCACGTTCTCCTAGACGTGGCTTCTCTCCCATTTGGGACACATTAAGTGCTCATGAAAAAGCTTACATGTTGGTCAGTTTAGCCATTGGTATATATCTGTAGAATTTTTCTACCTTTTTTCTTTTTTTTTTACTATAATATTTACTTATTTAATCAATAAGTTTAAGCCTGGATTCAAAATAGTTTCACCATTTCTTTGATGGAAAAATAATTCCTTGTCTTTTTTTGTTTAATTTTATTTGCTTATTAGAGAGAGCAAGAGAGAGAGAGAGAATGTGTGAGTTGGGGATTGGCGGTGAAAAGCAGAGGGAGAAGAAGAAGCAGACTCTGTACTGAACCCAGAGCCTAACTCGAACCTCGATCTCACGACCTCTAGGTCACGACCTGAACCTAAAGCAAGAGTCGGGTACTTAACTGACTGGACCAGTAAGGTGCCCCGGTAGCTCCTTCTCTAACAATAGTAGACTGAAAGATGGACTCTGAGGGCAACTCCTTACAGGACCAAGGGAGAAAAGAGCAGGGGGGAAAAAAAGAAGAAAACTGGCTAAATTTTTTGAGTTTGGGCCTCTGGCAATTGGAAAGAAAATTTCTCCCTACTCACATTTCCCTCAGTCTCCCCTGTGCACACACCCCTGCCCCACACAAAAGTAGGTCTTAAATAACAGCATCATGGAAACTGCGCCGTTGGGAGGCTGAGGCAATATTGTATGTATGTGTGCCTGGCATTGGGAGTGGGATCAGGGCCTTCAGTGTGTCTGCCTCATCTCCTTTGTTATGCTGAAGGCGCAGGGGTGCCTGGGTGGCTCCGTGGTTAAGTGTCTGACTCTTGATTTCGGCTCGGGTCATGATCTCAGGATCCTGGATCAAACCCCGTGTCTGACTCCATGCTCAGCAGGGAGTCTGCCTGTCTCTCTCTCCCTGCCCCTCTCCCTGCTTGCTCACTCTCTCTCTCTCAAATAAATAAATCTTAAAAAAATAAAATAAAATGAAGGGGCAGTTTTCTGCAAGATCCTTGGTTGAACAGAAACCTGGTTTCATGGGTGTACAAAAGAGATCGGTGATGTAAACCATGATCAGGGGAAGGAGATATTTTTGGAAGCTGATTAACTTCAGTGAACTTCGGTGAAGGTTTTTTGTTTTTTTTTTTTTTTAAGATTTTATTTATTTATTTGAGAGAGAGAGAGAGATCACAAGTAGGCAGAGCAGCAGGCAGTGAGAGAGGGGGAAGCAGGCTCCCCGCTGAGCAGGGAGCCCGATGCAGGGCTCGATCCCAGGACCCTGAGATCATGACCTGAGCGGAAGGCAGAGGCTTAACCTACTCGCCGAGCCACCCTCACGCCCCTCGGTGAAGGTTTTATGAAGACCAGAAGTGCTCCTTTGTGGAGGTCTTAAAGGAACAGTTTAAGAAATCGGAAGCAGGGGCGCCTGGGTGGCTCAGTGGATTAAGCCTCTGCCTTTGGCTCAGGTCATGATCTCAGGGTCCTGGGATCGAGCCCCACATCGGGCTCGCTGCTCAGCGGGGAGCCTGCTTCCCCCTCTCTCTCTGCCTGCCTCTCTGCCTATTTGTGATCTCTGTCTGTCAAATAAATAAATTAAAAATTAAAAAAAAAAAAAAAGAAATCGGGAGCAGTTTAAGGGCTACTGGCTAGAAATATGGATGAGTTAGATATGCATCCTTTATAGAATAATAATTCTCTGGATCTAAAGTTTATAATTAAAAGAGATATTAGGAAATACAGTATCATTTTTTTATAAGATTCAGTCTTTTTTTATTTTTAAGATTTTATTTATTTATTTGACAGGCAGAGATCGCAAGTAGGCAGAGAGGCAGGCAGAGACAGAGGAAGGGAAGCAGGCTCCCTGCTGAGCAGAGAGCACAATGCAGGGCTGGATCCCAGGACCCCGGGATCATGACCTGAGCTGAAGGCAAAGGCCTTAACCCACTGAGCCACCCAGGCATCCTGAAATACAGTATCATAAGATATTATTTATGGATGTGGAAAATGTAACTGACTCCTGATGCCTAATGTTTTAGTTACAGAAGAAAGACTATACTAGGGAAATGTAATCTGTATGCACTGAAATTTCAAATACGGTTAGTATCTACCCACTGAACAGTCAAAAGGTTCAAAGCCTCTGAAGCTAACAATGTGGTTTAGACCCTTCCAGATATAGCGTATGTGTTCATAGTATGTTTGCACATGCGTGTATATATTCATAAAGTAGATATGAATGTGACCACCTTCTATAGCAATTATGAGCTTTTCTGAAATTATTAAAATGATATGCAGTGTAGGAAGCATATTATGGTCCATAGAAAGCTCATTTTAGAAAACATTTTGGGGGACGCCTGGGTGGCTCAGTTGGTTAAGCAGCTGCCTTCGGCTCAGGTCATGATCCCAGCGTCCTGGGATCGAGTCCCACATCGGGCTCCTTGCTCGTCAGGGAACCTGCTTCTCCCTCTGCCTCTGCCTGCCATTCTGTCTGCCTGTGCTCGCTCTCTCCCTCTCTCTCTCTGACAAATAAAAAAAATCTTTAAAAAAAAAAAAAAAAAAAAACATTTTGGGATGTTCTATTGACAGCAAAAGTAGGCAGTTATCAATCTCCTCAGACTTACATCTTGAATAAAATAAAATACTAAATGAACTGCTTTGTGGAACTTTTCTCATTTCTCTCAATTTTTAAGCCAGAAGGCACAAGAAATTGAGAACTCTGTAGGAACATGTGTGCGTGTGTGTCTGTGTTTGTTACATGGGTTATATTTCTGTGGCAGTTCCGGGCTTTGTCAGATGCTGAGAATCTGCAGGGCTCCTCCCTTAGTTGGGGAGAGTCTGCTCTGGACGTGGCAGAAATTAAATCAGCTCCTGAATCAGAGGGATCTGTAATGGAGCAAGAGCATGGCGTTTATTCTTCTAACCCCATGGTTTTCTTTTCTGATGAGAGCTTAGTTAGAAAGTCAGTATACAGAACAGATAAGAAATGATACTTTATTTAAATTTAAATTTAGGGTTGCCTGGGTGGCTCAGTCGGTTGAACACCAGACTCTGGTCCTGACCTTGGGGTCATTGGATGGAGCCCCATGTCGGCCTCTGTGCTCAGCGCTTAGTCTGCTTGATTCTGCTTCTTCCTTTACCACTGCTCCTCCCCCTGCTAGCATGCGCTCGCTCGCTTGCTCTCAAATAAAAATAAGATCTTAAAAAAATAAATTTAAATTTAAACATTTGCTGTAAGTCTAGTCAGTTAGAATGGGATACTGTTTTGATTAACAGGTGGTAGGTGCTAAGGGATGGGCTTCCGTTTAAATCTTCGTGCCAGATCCAGAATGGACCTTATCATTGCTATTTATTTAACCTTTAATCATGGCAGTGTTGAAATCCTACTTTGCCAGATTGAGAGTTTTTTATAATAAAAATTAAACTCAGGATGCACAGGCAGGTGCAGTCATGTCCTGTTTGCAAACAGACTTGATGTGTCAGTAGGTAAAAGTATGGAACACGTTGCTTATTTTGAGCAAAGTACCATGGGTGCCAAGGAAAACAAATGCCCAAACTTTTTCCTCCTGTAGCTTTTAGAAGAGCCTCTGCTTCTGAGATATGTTTCTTGTCATGGCTTTCAAAAGGAGAAAAGGAGTTCTTGAAGTCCAGAGGAGAAACCAGGAAATCTGTCTTTTATTTACTCATTTAACAAGTATTTACTGGCTGACTAGTACATGCCAAATGTGCTAGAACCCAGGGTTACGGTGATGACTAATTGAGACGGTGCTCCAGACTTCATGGAGCTTATACAGTCTTACCTCCTTTTATTGTGCTGTGCGGACACTGTTTTTCCACAGACTGAAGGTTTGTGGCAACCCTGTGTTGACCAAGTCCACTGACGCCATTTTTCTAACAGCATTTGTTCACTTCATGTCTCTGTGTCACAATTTGGTGATTTGGTATTTCAGACTTTTTCATTATTCCTTTTGTGATGTTGATCTGTGATCAGTGATTATGATTCCCTGAAAGCTCAGATGATGGTTAGTATTTTTTAGCAATAGAGTTTTTTAAAATTAAGATATGCTTATTGTTTTTTAGATATAACACTATTGCACACTTAATGGACCACAGTATAGTGTAAACATGACTTATATATGCAGTGGGATACCCAGAAATTCATTTGACTCACTTTGTTGTCCTATGCGCTTTATTGTGGTGGTCTGGAAATGGACCCTCAATATCTCTGAGGTTAGAGCCTATAGCCTAGTGTTAGAAGATGGGCGCTGAACTAGTAATAAAAAGTAGCAAGAGATGCTTATTCTCTTACAACAAGAATGACATGGTGGGTCTGGAAATAGGCACACGGAGTTGTAGATTTGATAAAGAGAAGTGAGCCAGTGGCATCGTTGGCTCTGCTATAATCATGTTCTCCAGCTGGGTAAGGGAAGGAGAGGGAAACCTGCTCCGGGCCTTTGTGGAATAAAACCACATTTCCTTTGAAGATCTTTGATGAACATTCTTGGTATTTCTGCTCTTTATCAGTAATGCTGTATTCAAGTCTGCCATTATCCAGATCATCGCAAGATTTTCAACTCAGAGGTTGATTTCATTCCAAGAGTTGAGGTTGGTAAGATACAGTTGACCCTTGAACACCATGGGAGTGAACTGCCCGGGTCCACTTACACACGGAATTTATTCAATAAATATATTACAGTACTGCGAATGTGTTTTCTCTTCCTGATTATTTTCTTCATAACGTTTTATTTTCTGTAGCTTCCTTTATTATAAGAACACAGTATAGAATACATAGAACATACAAGATTTGTGTTCACTGACTTTTTATGTTATTGGTAAGACTTCCAGTCCAGAACAGGCAGTTTGTGTCTAAGTTACTGGGGAATCAGTAGTTACGTGTGGATTTTCAACTGTGCGGGGGCCAGTGCCTCAGCCCCGCTCAGGGGTCAACTCTGTTTCATTCATTTTGTTTGTCCTTGTCATGTTGTTGTCTCAGGGGCCCAAGCATTTCCTGCCTTCCTCACGGCACTGTTTTGTAGATGTACAGTCCCCTCATGTACAATTTTTTGTCACTCAGCTTCGTGTCCGTGGCTTTCAGAGGTTCGTGCACAGTGACGAACTTCACGGTGTCCTTGAGGTGGACGTCTTCTGCAGACCGACCTGAGCAAATGTATTTGTTACTGAGTGTTTAGAAAATATGTCTGTAGCCTCCCGTAGTTTGAGGCAGATGAGAACCGAAGACCTTGTCACCTACAAGCCCCGTTGCGGGCAGCGCATTGTAAGGAAAGCGAGGCTCTGACTGCATCACGCATGAATACAAACATTTATTATCCAGCAGGCGCAAAACCTGTCACAACCTATTCTTTGTCCGTGTAGGTATTCCAACAAGTGCCTCCCAAGGAGTCACTCGCTTGAAGTGGATGTGCTCATATTTTGGCTTCAGGATTCAGCTCTAGGGTTGTTGCCGTCGATTGCCAGAAGGTCGTACAGTTTTCATTAACTGTTAAATATGGGGCCTTTCAGTAGGGTATGCTGTGGAAGGGCATCCATATACATTATTGCCCAAATCAGAATACTTTGGAGAATGAAAGAGGGAGCTATTAAAATTATCCTGGGGTAATCGGTGAGGACTGGGACTCTAGCAGGTGAATTGGAGCCTGTGGTTTTCCTAGCAGTGGGCGTGCTTGATTCCCGTACTCTGTTCATTCAAAGCAAAGATAACCATATAGTACTTTTTCCACACATAAATATTAAATACTCACTGTTTTGCCAAGGAAAAAAGATCATTTCTATCCTGTATAATGCAAATTAACAAATCCTTTAAGGTTGGGCAGAGACAAAGATATTTTAGACCTTTTTATAGCTACCTCTGACTTTGTGGCATATGATTAGAGCATGCCAGATAATCACTAACCACTCCCGGAATAATTCCTCACTGGTGCTTGAGATGCTAAGTAATGCCAGTAGGATGTGAATGGAAACACACTAAAATGCGTAAATCACACTGGAACACTTTTGTATTGAAGTACTTAAAAGTTACTACAGATGTTAGAACAGTGCCTTTGCTGGAGGATGAAATCCAGTGGTTTTTAAAGAGAAAGTACAAGGGGCTCCTGGGTGGCTCAGTTGGTTAAGCATCTGCCTTCAGCTCAGCTCATGAGCTGAGGGTCCTGGGATCGAGCCCCATGTCAGGCTTCCTGCTCGAAGAGCCTGCTTCTCCCTCTGCCTCTGTCCCTGACTCGTGCTCTCTCTCTCTCTCAATAAATAAATAAAATCTTAAAACACACACACAAAATTAAAAAAATAAAAATAGGAAGTGTGGTATTCTTTATTTTTGTTCAGCTTTAACGCTGCGCTAAGAGAAAACACGAGTATTTGCAGCATTTAGCAACAATTTTACTCTTGTTTATGTAGTCTTCTGGGTACTTTAACCACAAAATATTAATGTACATCTTTAGAGATAAAACAGTGTGCTCTAAAGAATACAGATAATCACTGATATCTTGTGATTATTTTACTAGATTTTTAAAGTAAATAATTCAAGAGTAGCTACTGTAAGATCAATAATCAGCCTGCTGAGGAATAAATAATGCGATCGATTTACATTCTCTTGTTGCTGCTGATAGAGCAAGAAGGATTCACCCTTCCTCTCTTCTGTAAGAGTCTAAGAAGAAAATATATCCAAACTTTAGTTATCAAACTATATTTTCAAAAAAATATATAAAAATATGGTTCTCTTACAGATACAAATTTGAGCCCATCATAAATTCATTTGACTAATGAGTAGGGGAATCAACAGAACTAAACCTTGTTCCCCCCAAATTCCAGAGACTACACACACACGCGCGCACACGCGCACACACGCACACACGGCACACTTGTAGAATGCTGGAATAAGGTTGTAAGATTAGTAAATTTATTATTATTTTGCAGACAGTATAATTGTGATCTTTGAGGTTATCTTTCTCCCACAGAAAAATCTTTTGCATCTCTATGGATAAGAATCTCTAAGTTAGCAAATAACATAACAGATTGCATCCTGATAAATAAACAGTAAGCCAAACAAACGCACATTATTCTAAACTATTACATAATCCTTGAGTGGGCCTATTAGTGATCTAGCCTGACGTTGAAAGGACATGAAGTTATCCTTTTGACTAATTTACAGTTTTTTCCCCAGTTTTTCCTAAGAAAGGATATTGTTTTGTTTGGCTCTGGCTTATTCTTACTTATGTGGTTCTTAAGCAGGTACCACCAAGCTGTGCCATTCGTCTGTGTTTTGTATCCTGTGTATTTGCTAGAATCAAGGAGTCGGAGTGAGGACCCAGTAAAGGAAGGGGCTGATAGTTGTGACTTTCCTGAAATGTAAGCGAGACCAGCTGTGTGTTGATTTGGAGCTTTCATTCTTTGTGAAGGGAGCTCTTTAAAATCCAGGAGCTCAGTTTGGCCCTTAGGCCAATCTCAGAGAAGTGTGTCTATTGTAAATGTTCTCTAGAAGCGGAAAGATGTATTCAATTCTGAGCCAGCACACTAGTAATTAAAAGATAGAAGCTAGGGAAAGAAGAAAACAGTCCTATATTTAACTGCACTTATAGCTTCTAAGAGATATAATCCTTTGTAACTTATATGCAGATACCCACTGAGTGGGGGAAAATGTCTGCTTGAATGCAGAGATGTCCTTAAGATCTCAGGGTTTAGATTTTGATGTCTGCTTTTAAGGGTAATCTACTCTTCTCAAGTGAAACCAACCCACTGTACTTCAGTGGTGTTTCTCCTTCTTCAGAGCTAAGGTCATAGGAGTTAAATGCTTTATTTTTTTCTAGTGGATCCCATTGTTTTATAGTTCATAGCAATCAAACAAATTTGTAACTTATTTGCATTGGGGATGGACTTCTCTCGGAATGGTTTTGTTTCTGAGTGACCGACACTAATTATCCCTTTGAAAATACACATGCAGTGCACAAATGGGCTCTTCTGTCTTCTAAGTGGTGATCTTTCATCCCTTCAGCAGCTGCTACTGACCACCTATTGTTTATCGGCATTATTCTAGATATTGGGGAGATAGCAGTGAAAAACACAGAAAAAAAATCTGCCCTTATGGAGTTCACATTCTAGTGGGGGACATAGATAACAAACAAGATAAACAAAATGTTTTGTTAGGTAACAAAACAGTACACTAAACTTGGACAAGGAGTAAAGTTCAAGGCTCCTTGAGGCTTTCCCCCTCTTCTGTGATGAGACGAAAAGACTTTTGATAATCTTTCTCTTATGTTAGGAATAGTGCTCCCCCCACCGCCCCCACCCCCGGGTCCCCGGCTTTCTGTAAGGACTTTTCCTACAGGGTAAGCCTCCCCACCCAGGACATTGACAGCTGAGTTGATAAAGTAACAGATCCACTTAGGGTCAAGAGCTGACATGTGCTGCCCCAGTGTCCCAAATTGCCCCAAAGGGTCTGAAATTAAGGCCTTTTGCCCCTTACAAATTATGCATTTTCTTACTTGCTTTTCCCTAGAGATCACTTTCTATGAGTGACAAAGGTTGTTTAAAATTAAAATCAGCGTTTATGATTTTTTTTTTTTTAGATTTTATTTATTTGACAGAGAGAGATCACAAATAGGCAGAGAGGCAAGCAGAGAGAGAGAGAGGAGGAAGCAAGCTCCCTGCTGAGCAGAGAGACGGGACTCGATCCCAGAACCCTGAGATCATGACATGAGTGGAAGGCAGAGGCTCAACCCACTGAGCCACCCAGGCACCCAGCATTTATGATTTTATGTGAAATGTGTATTCTGTTATGAGACAAATTTCATTTGCTCGATCTAGGGTTTTTTCTGTTTTGTTTGCTTCCTTCCTTCCTTCCTTCCTTCCTTCACTGGAGCCCAGACTTTGGAATAAAGTGATATGCTGAGCCCCATCAGTTTTCACTCACCTCATGTTTATTGAGCATTTCGTATGTGCCTGGGACTCCGCCAGTAGTTGTGGACACCGTGAAGACAGGCAAGGCATAGCTTCTGCCTTCCATGCGTCTAAACCACTTAGAAACTTACAGAAGTGGTTTTTGCTTCCTTACCCATATGATGCAACTAGAGAAAAAAAACAAAGAATATACTGGCGTCTACTTGGGAGGTGGGGATGGGAAATAAATTAGGTTTTAAATTTATCACATAATGTAAAAAACAAACAAACAAACAAAACAAGAACAGTCAGAATTCTCTTGAAAATTCCTTAAATGGTCCCAAAAATACAAGCAATATTTTACTTCTTTGCCAGAAGCCAGAAAAATCTTTAAAATCATTTAGACATCCTTTCTGCAGTTATGGCCCTTTTCAGACCTGATCAGCCCCATCATCTCTTTAATGCAAGTGTTGTAGGATTCCCAGCTGAGTGCATTAATCTGGCAGCATATGTATGATGTGACCCTCCTCTGTTTTCACCTCGGTTCACAATGTAAGGTGTATTCTGGCACCCCCGAGAAGCTAGAAACCACTGTCAGCCAGAATGATCAGAGATGGTTTCATGGGGGGCTTCATTTCCCTTCATTTCCTGTCTGTCTTTAGCTAGAATATAACCTTCATGAGCAGAAGACGTTCTTTTGTTCACTGGTGAGTCTCTAGTACCATAGAACATATGAGGTGCCTAGTACATAAATTGTAGAATGACTGGATAGAAGGACACTGAAGAGTCATCACTGGTTCTTTTTGCCTCATCTCCACTTCCGATCAGTCAATAAGTGTGTCCGTTCTACCTCCTCACTCTTTGAATCTCACACCCTTCTCCACGCCTGCTGCTAACACCTGTTCAGGCCGCCATCATATTGGTTGCTGAATCAGCCTCCTGACTGCTTTGCGTGCTTCTAGTCTTGTCTGCCTTCTTTCCCCCAAGAATCTTTCCACAGCAAATGGGTTGGAAAACGACCCTTCTTTAAGACCCTTTGATGACTCCCCGTTGACTTCTAATGAAAGCTCCTTAACTGGCATAATACAAAACTGTCCGCTCTTTCCACTCCATTCTTTTTTTTTTTTTTTAAAGATTTTATTTATTTATTTGACAGAGAGAGATCACAAGTAGACGGAGAGGCAGGCAGAGAGAGAGAGAAAGAGAGAGGGAAGCAGGCTCCCCGCTGAGCAGAGAGCCCGATGCGGGACTCGATCCCAGGACCCTGAGATCATGACCTGAGCCGAAGGCAGCGGCTCAACCCACTGAGCCACCCAGGCGCCCCTCCACTCCATTCTTTTTGACTAAGTGTCCTCGTTTTGTGTTCCATGCTCCTGCCTCACTGAAGTTCTCCAGCCGCACCATGATTTCAGTCCTCCAAGTCATTGCTATAACTTGCCTTGCAAGCCTGACTTCCTTCCCTTCAGCGCTGGACATTTTCTGTGAAGCTTTCCCTGGACTCTCTGTTCTGGGAATGATGTCACACCTTTCTGCTCCCACAGCGGCCTGATTCTCTCTGCCTATAATTAGGGTCCCTATCCCATGGTATTGAAAGTGCCTCTTACTTGTCTGCCTCCTCTGGTATTTTCCTATTTCTCTGTATCTTAGGAAGTTTTTGTAACTTTAACCTAGGTAAAAGTAAAAGTAAAAAAAGTTAAAAAATAAAACTAACCTAGGTCTTAGAGTATATATGTGAAGTAAATCATGAATGAATAAGTGAAAGACTAATTCAGTGGAACTTGAATGTGACCTTGAAAGATGGATGGACTTCATGTACTCTGAAGACTAAAGTGAAGTGACTGTTATTAGAGACAAGAGGGTCACAGAGTGAAGCTAGCAATGATGGAGTTGCTGATGTTAGAGGTTGAGCTCTGACGATCTTAGGGATGCTGGGGATGGAGGGCACCTGGATTGTGTGTGGCATTTGAGTCATTAACTCACTTCATTCCCTTTTTTCTTTAGTCTGAGAGTGACATTGAGATCATAATAGTCCAATAAGGAGTCCATTAGTCCAATAGTCCAATAAGGAGTTTTTTGGAAAGAAAAGTTAGAATGGCTCAGATAAAATTTGTCCAGATGTTTTATAGTGAGAAAGGTTACATTATTTCAGAGTTGTTTTGTTTTTTATTTTTTTTAAAAGATTTTATTTATTTATTTGAGAGAGAGAGTGAGAGAGAGCATGAGAGGGGAGAAGGTCAGAGGGAGAAGCAGACTCCCCGTGGAGCTGGGAGCCCGTTGTGGGACTTGATCCCGGGACTCCAGGATCATGACCTGAGCTGAAGGCAGTCGCTTAACCAGATGAGCCACCCAGGTGCCCTGTTTTGTTTTTTTAAAGTGTGTCTGTGAATCTCCTCCTTGTTTGACGGAAGAGGCTTTAAAAGAAGCTGCCAAGATGTACTTTTGTTAAACATTGGCAATAATAAATTTTTGTTTGAACTAATTTCGAACCTTTGTTATTATTTTTTATTTTAGAGAGGGGGGAGGGGCAGAGGGAGAGTGAGGATCCCAAGCCGGCTCCACGCCCAGCTCAGAGCCCAACATGGGGCCCCATCTCAGGATCCTGAGATCACGACCTAAGCCAAAATCAAGAGTCAGACATGAACTCACTGAGCCACCCAGGTACCCCTTGAAACTTTAAAGAAGGGAAGACACTAGTTTTTGTTTTCACTTGACAAACTATTATTTTCTTTTTGAAAGTGATATCACCAGACAGGAAAGGACCACTAAAGCATGCAAAAGAGGTTCTGCATTCATTTTTGCTACTTAAAAAAATGTATCTTTCTTCCCTCAGGCTAGTGGTGTCATTCTGATTTTAGGACCTTTTATTAGATGATGGGTATTCTAATTAGAGCAAAAATGGATTACTCCAATCTTTCCTTTGTCTATTCTTATGATTCTAAATTATTTATTCTTCTGTGAACATTAACACACGTAGGTGGGAGGGCTGGAATTTGGTAAGGCAGGCCCGACCTAGCAGGTTTGCCTCATAGAACCCCACTGTGGTCTGTTCTCCAGGCTGCGGCTTTGCAGGTAATTTCTCTGCTCGTTTAGCTGCCTCGATCCACTGCGGCCTTCTTGAATGGGGGCACGGTGGAATTCAGCTCTGTATTCCTACTCGCAGGCATCGTTGCTGATGCATAACGGACTCTCAAAGAATATTCGTGGGGGTGCCTGGGTGGCTCATTGGTGAAGGGTCTGCCTTCGGCTCGGGTCCTGATCTTGGGGTCATGGGATCCAGACCCACATTGGGCTCCCTGCTTAGCGGGGAGTGGAGTCAGCTTTTCCCTTCTCCTCTGCGCCTCCCTCCTGCTTATGTGCCTGCTCTCTCTCTCAAATAAATAAAACCTTAAAAAAAATATATTGTTGGTAAATGATAAAGCATGTTAATCCACAGTTTGAAAAAATATCCAGTGAACCCCACTGCCTGTCAGATAGGGTCCAAGCTTTCTAGCTTGGCTTCAGACCCAAGTTACCCAGCATTCTCTTGCACGGCCTTAACCTGTGGCTGTATCCCTGCCGGGTTCCCACCTTGTCCTCCAGTGCCTTCTCCTTCCCTGGTCTCCTGTTTTTACTTCTGATTCTCTGCCACCTCTCACCTCTGATACACCCTTGTAGGACCAGCTTCTCCTGATTGTCCAACTGAGCAAAATGTTTCTTCCTTCCTGCTTCCCTAGGACAGCCTTGTTTGATATCTACTTTATTGTTTATAGCTTTTATGTTATACTTTAGTTGGAGAGGATATGAGCTGTCTTATTCATCTTTATATCCTTCTGTATCTACCAAAGAAGAGCCTCTCAATAAATACTATTACAATATATTCAATAAATGCAGACTTACTATAAAGCAAAGCATTTTTTTTCTGTTTTTTACTTTAACCGAAGGGAAGACAATTGAATAATTTATCTAGCTTGACCATGGCAAAAATTACAGGATGCTGGTAGAAACACAGTTGAAATAAATGAGCCAAAAAGGGCAACTATCCCACATACCTTTGACTTTTTTTTTTTTTTTTTTTTTTGGTATTTTAGCCAACACCTTTAATGTTCTTCAACTCTAGTTGCTATGTTGGTTGATCAACCACACACTAAAGTGTAAGATTTTGAACTTTTTTTTTTTAGAGCCCAGAGGAGTTACAGTGAATCAATTTGATTGCCCTGAATAAAACGGGGTTTATTAAAAAGAAGGTGAAAGCTAACTTGGCATTTCTCTGCCTTCGTGTTTCTGTTGGCAACGTGTTTCAGTGTGGGTCAGTGGGTGGGTGACATTGAAGAATCATTGTTTGGCTGAATATGTAGGAAATGAAGTTCCAGCTCTGGTGTTTTTTTCTTTTTCTCCTCAGTCAGAATTGTGAATGAAGCAGACAGCAGAACTAGAGATGGGTTTTACTTTGCCTTTTAGAGTCTTCTCTTTATGGTTTCATTCTTATTTAATTGAATAAAAAAAACTAAAACATTTTAATGGATTTAAGTGTTTTTGAACATGTTGAAATCTGCTTCTGTGCAAATGAACATATTGGCAAGGAACAGATCACATGGTTGCTGAGACTTCCCAGTAGCATTTCCGAAAGTACTTTCTGTGGAAAATCTGGGTGATGGTATCAAGATAAAAAGCCTTTGGGAAATGCTGTGTGAGAGTCCCAGTGTACATTTGTGTAGTAAAGGAGGAAAAGTTCTGATATAAAAAAAAACAAAAAAACTTATTAAAAAATAATAAAATAAGATAACTTGTTTGTTTAGCCCAGTGTTTCTGAAATTTCTGTGATGGCAGAGCACTTTTTTCAAATAACACTTTTAGTCCGTTTTGGCTCCTGTAGCAATTTTACTAGTTGGGGTGGCTGGAGCAACAGATACTCATTTCCCAATTCTGGAGCCTGGGAAATCCAAAACCTCAGTGCTAGCAGGGTCAGCGTCTGGTGAGAGCCCTCTGCTGGCATTGCAGATGGAGGTCTTCTTCCCCTGTGTCCTGTGGTGGAGAAAAGAGACCATCTCCCTTGCGTTTCTTCCTGGAAAGGCACCAATCCTATCTCCCCACCCACCTTGACCCAGGGCTTTTCCCTTAGGACCTGGTCAAGCCCTGCCCCTGAACTCCACTTCCAGACGCCATCACATTAGGAATTGAGTTTCAATGTACGAATCTTACAGAGACAAACATTTGCCTAATTTATTTTGAGAAATGCTGCTTTATTTTACTGTGGCTATTGTAACTTTTAGGGCTGCCATTTTACTATTTGTTTTGTTTGTTCTTTCTGGTTTTTGTTCCCTGATCCTCCTTTCTTGCCTTCCTTGGGTCAGTTGAAAGGTTTTTTTTTTTGGTTTTGTTTTGTTGTGCCCCCCCCCCCTTTTTTTAACATTTTATTTGTTTATTTGACAGACAGATCACAAGTAGGTGGAGAGACAGGCAGAGAGAGGGGAGGAAGCAGGCCCCCTGCTGAGAGGAAGAGGCAGGCTCCCTGTTGAGCAGAGAGCCTGGATGTGGGGCTCGACCCCAGGACCCTGGGATCATGACCTGAGCTGAAGTCAGAGGCTTTAATCCACTGAGCCACCCAGGCACCCCCCCCCCTTTTTTAAAAATACACTAATTTTTGATTTTCAAGCTGTACCTCCTTGTACTCTTTCTTAGTTTCTTTAGGGATTACAATACACATAGTTAAATTTTCACAGTTTACTTAGAGTAAAATTTAACCATTTCATGTAAAATGTAGAATGCTGCTTCCATCTGTATAACGTTGTCTGTGCTACATTTGCATATTTGAGAAACTTACAATACAATGTTTTACTGTTTGGTTTAAATAGTCATATGTATTTTGAAGGAATGCAGAGGGGAGAAATCTCTTTGATGTTTACCTACACAGTTCCTATTTCCAGGCAGTAGCTCTTCTTTCATGAAGTTCCAAGTTCCATCTGGTATCATTTTTTCCCCTCAGCCTGAAGAACATTCTTTAGCTCTTGCAGAGTGCAGGTCTGCTGGCAGTGAATTCTTTTTTCTTTTATATGAAAATGTATTTTGCCTTCATTGTTGAAGAATATTTTTCCTAGATACAGAATTAGAGGCTGACAAGTTTTTGGTTTTTTTTTTCCCCTTTTAGAATATGTTTTTGTTATCTGTTGTTGCTGCACCAAATTATCATCAACTTAGGGACATAAAGCAGTACACATTTTTTATCTTAAATTTCTGGAAGACAGAAGTCCAAAATTGATGTCAGCAGGCTACGCTCAAGGTGCTGGCAGGGTTAAGTTCCTTCAGAGGCTCTAGAAGAAAATCTGCTTCCTTGCTTCTCCAGCTTCTAGAGGTTGCCTGCTTTACTTGACTCGTGGCCCAGTTGTCAAAACCAACAACATCAGGCTGGGTCTTTGTTGCTGCCATTTCTCTTGCTTTCTCTTTTCTGCCTTCCTCTTTACCTGTGAGGATCCTTGTGATGATATGGGGGCCCATGGGATAATCCAGGGCAACCTCTCATCTCAGGGTCAGCTGATTAGTACCCTCCCTTCTATCTTGATATCATAATTGCCTTTTGACACTTAATTTAACATAGTCACTGAGTCTGGGATTTAGGACTTGGACGTCTTTGGGGGAGTCATTATTCTACCTATCATAGCACCATAAAGATATTGTTCCACTGACTTCTAGTCTTCATAGTTTCTGAGGAGAACTCAGAATACTTTTTTTCACTGTTGCTTCATATGTATATAAGATGAGATTTTCCCCTGGCTCCTTTCAAGATTTTCTCATCTTTCTTTTCCATCGGATTGAGTGTAATATGTTAATGTTGGGTTTTGTTTTTGTTTTTTGTTTTTGTTTGTTTGTTTGTTTGTTTTTGTATTTATACTGTTGAAGTTTGCTGAACATCTGCAATATGTATTTTTATATCTTTTGCCAAATTCAGGAAAGTTTTGGTAATTGTATTTTCAATTAATTTTTCTGCCCTATTTCCTTCCTCTCTTTCTGTTCTTTCTTTGGGAATCCAATTACAAATATGTTGGACATTTTGAAATTTTCTCACAAGTCTCAGGCTTTTTAAAGGTTTATTCAGTCCTTTTCTCTCTGTTCTATAGAGTAGATGATTTTTTAGATGGATTTTTGTCTTAAAAATGTATTTTTTTAAAGTTGTAATAAGGCTTCTGGCAATGGTTAAGTAGCTCCTATCATAAAAAGCAATCACATATAACAACTATAAACTCTACATAAAATATAAAAAGCAACTATCTAAAGGCACTGGAGGGGGTGCGTGGGTGACTCAGTGGGTTAAAGCCTCTGCCTTCGGCTTGGGTTGTGATCTCAGGGTCCTGGGATCGAGCCCCGCATTGGGCTTGCTGCTCAGCGGGGAACCTGCTTCCTCCTCTCTCTCTCTGCCTGCCTCTCTGCCTACTTGTGATCTCTCTCTGTCAAATAAATAAACAAATAAATAAAATCTTTAAAAGCACTGTAGAGTAATGAAAAGTAGAGAGAAGCTGGAAAGTAATCAACATTTGAAATAAATGAACACCACTAGGTGAGTTATAATCTGCTGTTAAGCCATCCAGTAAATTTTTTATTACAGATATTGCAGTGTTTAGTTTAGAATTTTCAGTTAATTCTTTTTTTTTTAAACATTTCTTTGGTGATATTTCTTAATTTGTTTATTTATTACAATAAATAGGTTTTTTTTTTTTTTCCTTAGGTATGGTTATGAAACCCATGATTAAAAACATTCTTGTTTAGTTATTACAACATCTGGATCACCTTGGGTTGGTCTCCATTGACTGCATTTTTTTCCCCTTAGAATAGGTCATTTTTTAAATTGTCTAGTAATTTTGGATTTTATCCTGAACCTTTTTAAGATGTTGTAGGATTCTGGATTCTGTTATATTCCTCTGAAGACTATTGGATTTGGTTTGTTTTAGGAAGCCATTATCTTGGCTGAGCTCTTGCTCCAAACTTTGTTATCAATGTGAAGGGCACTCGTTCAGTTCCTTGAGCCTTGGCTTGACTGCTGGGCAGCTGCTTGATGCTTGTGGATTTCGGGGATCAGCCAGAGATCCAGATACTATTTATGCAGTAAACTTAGGTTTTCCCTTCTGTGGTTCTCACTGGGATAGTTCTCACTTTCTTCTGTTTCTTTTGAGTTTTAGTTGTCCCAGGTTGCACAGATCTTTGTTCAGCCAAAAAGCCTTAGAAACAAGAAACTCACCTAGCAGTGTTCATTTATTTCAAATGTTGATTACCCTCCAGCTTCTCTCTACTTTTCATTACTCTCCAGTGCCTTTAGATAGTTGCTTTTTATATTTTATGTAGAGTTTATAGTTGTTCTATGTGATTGCTTTTTATGATAGGAGCAACTTAACCATTGCCAGAAGCCTTATTGTAACTTTAAAAAAAAAAAAAGATTGATTGATTTTTGAGAGACTGTGCAGATGATCAGCAGGGAGGGGCATAGGGAGAGGGCGAGAAGGAGAGAAGCAGACTCTGGCTGAGTGCAAAGCCCAATGCAAGGCTCGATCCCAGGACCCTGAGATCATGACCTGAGCCGAAGGCAGAGGCTTAACCCACTGAGCCACGCAGGCGCCCCTCACTTTAAAAAATAATAAAAATAAAAAAAGATTATGCGCACACCTACCCCATGAGAAAAATTGAGAATTGTTTTGTGCTCTTTTGATAAGCAGCACCATGTTGTGAATATATCTGTAACATTCTTATTTTTACTTACTACTATGCCTTAGATATCTTTCCACATTTACTGTGTACAGATATAGTACACTGATATTCTATACTCCAGTGTTTCTGTAGATAGAGTTAATTTATCCTATGGTAATCATCTTAGGAAACCCTTCAACCAGTATTTTTAATTGAACCAGTGAAGCTTCATTGTTTTTGGAGCCTACTTACTTGAAATT
Source organism: Enhydra lutris kenyoni (assembly GCF_002288905.1). Lineage (NCBI taxonomy): Eukaryota > Metazoa > Chordata > Mammalia > Carnivora > Mustelidae > Enhydra > Enhydra lutris. The sequence goes on along the minus strand of NW_019154108.1, from coordinate 10,974,674 downwards.
TGTGATAATTAGACCAGGAACAGAATTAAAATTGATGGTTGCCACTTAATGACTTAAAAGAATATTTTTTTCTAACTGAGATGTAAATAGCTTTTAAATACTAATTTAAAATGCTTACACCTAAGTTTTTCACCACGTTTCATTATCTAACAAAGTTGTAGCTGGTTCAGCTTACTCTATGCATTCAAAAGCAATAAAAGGTACATGCCATTAAAATAATTCCACAATCAGATTTGTCATGAATTAGTACCCTGTCTTTGTAAATTTAAACGTGATCAGTACCTTCCCATTTTATCACACCCCTTCACTTGGTTCTGTTACTTTCTGACTAGCGTTCTGACAGATCCCTGCATAAGGAGTTTACCTCTTGGTGAGGAGTTCTCCCCTTGGAGCTGATCTCTGGGTAGTAGGGGAAGGAATACAGAGACTTTGTCTCTTGGTGCTCTAATAGCCTGAAGCTTTTTGTCATTTCGGTATCATTTTCAAAAGATAAAATGGGAATGAATACAGGTTATGTCAGAGAACTAGTAAATTAAAGTACTTATTTTGGAATAGATACATTTATATAGTCTCTTACAGATTGCTCCAAAAAATGCCCACGTGTGTTTCTGGCTAAACACCAAGAAAGTATAATTGGACCTAATCAATATTAAATACTTCTTTCTTTTTCTCCTCCTTTGAAGATTGAACTCTCTTGTGGCATCTTTTCTCCTCTTACCCAAAGAGGTCAGGTGGATGTTATCAGTCCAGTCCTCAGGATGGAAGGGAAAGGAAGGAAGAGGGCCTGAGAAGGCAGTGCTGTTGCCATAGATTTAGGAATTGCTAGGTCCCACCTTGCTGGTTTTCCGTGCCTCTTCCATTGTCTTTATGACTCTCTGCACCGCCACTACCTCTCAGCCTTCAAAATGGATGTGGAAGTGAAGGGTGAGGTTCTCTAAAAGCACAAATCCCTCTTCTGAGCAAAGATTCAGGCCAAACAAATAGCCACCACATGCACGGGCATGCTTCACTGAAGGAAGCGAAGAGGGAAGTGTTGTGATTCACTTCTCCTCAGAACTGAGGCTACTTACTCCCAGTGAACCTGTGGGGGGATGATGCTCTCTGAGGCACTGCCGTAGCCCAGTGCCTACTTCAGCACCTGGGGGAGAATTAGACCAGTTCCTGCCCCGTGCTAACTCCAAGTGGAACTCTGCCCTCATAGGTGTCTAGAGCAGGGAGAGAATACTGCTTCCTCTGATTCAGGAATGAGCCTGCGGGGAGTGTTGGATCCTTGTTCAGAAGAAGGAACAAAGCAGTTCCTGCATACCTTTGGGATTAGATAGAGATGAGTTTGAAAGCCTCGTGATAAAAAGCTTGAGGTCCTATGTTTTGGGTTTAAAAATGTCATCTTTCTCTTTTCTGTTGGTTTTGTTTCTTGTGTTGAGATTGTATTTATTTGTTTGGCTAATTAACATTAAGATAATTATGAAACATAATACATGCATTTATGAACTGGTCTTATATTTCATTTCTGGCAACATTTTTGTCCCTAAATGCTTTATGTGGTTTATTTGCAAAAGCAAATACAGTGCATCATTGTAGGTTACAGATTAACATAGATAGACCTACTTTAAAGGTTTTTATCTAATTTAGAAACAAATTACCATGATTGGATCCTTACTGTTTAATGTAAACAGTCAATTACTATGTAACATAAACAGTCAATTAATACTTATTTTGTATATTATGTGTATTATATACTGCATTCTTACAATAGAGCAAGCTAGAAAAAGAACATGTTTATTAAGAAAGTTATCAGGAGGGGCGCCTGGGTGGCTCAGTGGGTTAAAGCCTCTGCCTTTTGCTCAAGTCACGATCTCAGGGTCCTGGGATCAAGCCCCGCATCCGGACTCCCAGCTCAGCAGGAAGCCTCCTTCCCCCTCTCTCTCTCTGCCGCCTCTCTGCCTACTTGTGATCTCTGTCAAATAAATAAATAAGATCTTTAAAAAAAAAGAAGAAAGAAAGAAAGAAATTTATCAGGAAAGCACATATCTGGTACCGATAACATATGGGGAAGAAATCTGCATTAAGTGAACATGAATAGTTCAAACCCTGTTGTTCAAGGGCCGCCTGTAAATTGTCACTTCACCTGAGTTGCAGGCTCTAAGAAACAGAGATAACAATCCACATGGTGCCCTATGAAGCTGATTGCCATCGTCTTATTTTTCTGTGGGAGCTACCTTCTTTCCTGTTCAAACATAGTCTAGTCCATGATCCCTCTTCCCATGTTGGTTTTAGTGGTTTCATTTTTGGTAGGGAAATGACCTTTTCATTTCATTTTTAGGCATGGGCAGTGGGACCAACTTTCACATAAGACATTGGTCCCTTCCCTGCCGCAGGTATGTGTGGTCATTCTGGAGGATGACTAGGGCTGATGGCTGTTATGCCTGTAGAACTGGCTCCCTTCCAGAGCCATTTCCACTGCTTCGGTATGGAGAACGTCTCTGACTGCGTACTAGTTAAGAGTGGTAATTATTGTGGTTCTTATTAGCAGAACAGGAGCAAATGCTCCCGCGGTTCACCACTATCGACAGTATGCTTACGTACATGACCGCACTGTTGGTTGAGATGAGGAAGCGGTGACTTGCGATTCTGCTGGCTGAAGGGTCCTCGGGCGGCAAGTTGCGGACACTCTGGGCTCTGCCTCTTCTGCTCCTGTTCTTCCACAGCCTTTCAGAGACCTGCCCAGTCATATCCTCCTCCTGAGTCTTGCATTTATCAACCCAGACATAGTAAGCTTACACATTTAACTTTGTTTTATTATTACTTTCAGTTTTTCTTTTTCAATTGCTTGTAACAGCAGAAGAGGTTTTGTTAGGAAAGAAAGAATTATAAAACCTAGATTTGAAGGAAGCAGATCGTACTCCTTTAATAAAGCCAAAGTGACACAACAGCTTTTTACTGCTTGGGTGTTCTTTTTTTGCTGACCTGTATTTTAATTTCTAGTGTCTAGACTTAATAGTCTGGATTTAAACACAAAACATATAAACAGAATCATCTGGAACTGATTTTTTTACACTAAACACTTCTTTCTGATCCTCGTTTCCAGGAGGCTTCTTCCGCGAACCATACCTCCAGATGAGAATCACTTGGTAAATAACCAAGAGAGATTTAACTGTCCTTAGTTGGTTTTCTAAACAGTCACCTGCATTGGACTCACTTATGTTAAGACTTGACCAGCTGGTTGCAAACCACAGATTCATTCTCATAGACCCTCCCTGCAGTCCATCATGCTCCCCAAGTAGGATCCTGCTAAGGACTGTTTGCTGCTCTTCTCAGTCGGGGCCCCAGAGCGTGTGGCCTTTATAAATATTTGTGGATTTCCTGCCACATGATGCTGACTGAGCCAGACCTCTTCTGGGCATGGGCACATTCAGGGAAATGCATCTGAATCTTCCACTTGTCTTCCAGGAAAGCTGTTACACATATGCTTTCCATTCAAACAAGATAATAAAGTAGATTCAAAATCAAATTAGTTATAAAAGTACATAGCTAATACAAATAACGCCGCTTGCTAGATTCAGGAGCAATTTGTTCTTAGTGGTGGTATTGAGCCCCCCTTTCCTTGGAGAGCCCCGAGGCTGTGAGCCATGGAGAGCATTAGTGAGTGGAGGAGTGTCTGTTATTTGTACCAGGAAGCACAAGTCTGCAGAACAACGTTAAGATTTAGAATTTGAAGAAACTTTGCAAATCCTGACACACCAGGTGATAAAACCCAGATGTTCTCTCCAACCCACACCTTTCCCTCCAAGCTCCACACACAGACTAGATTTTTTTCATTTAGTCCAGGAGATAAGGGAGGAGAAGAATGGTAGAAGAGTCTGTGTGGTAGAGAAATGGGGTAAAGGAATGCTTGGCTATCTTGCCAATCAGATAGTTCCAGCTCCAAATAGTGTGCTAATTAAGAACAAAACTTTTCTCCCTACTGGCTGTCTGGTCCATAGACAAATATGGATAGGTAAGCAGTCATTATATTGGAGCAAGCATATTTGAGCATTGATAATACGCTTCGGTTTAGTTTTTTACTGATGAGAATCATGATCTTTGTGACATGTACAATTTCCCTTATTCTCGCTCTGTCTTAATTGAGCCATGCTATCTTAAAACGGCCATTGTAATGATCTCAGAAGGACTCTAGCAGCCCTGATCCACCATAACTTTTACCCCTATGGACTCTCCCTCTCAAAGTTTACTAATTCAAAGAAAGATGACTCCTACTAAAATAAAGTACTAAATTCTGCCATTCTCTCCTCCCACCCCAGGCTTTAATTATAAAACCACTATCACACCAGAAAATAAACCTTAAATATTTTAACGTTTTCCCAGCAGGAGGACAGCAGCACATAAAGCAACATGCAATTATACTAACAGATTTATTTGTCTCTGACCCAGGAAGCTGTGCATCAGTGCTTTGAGATGATAAAGTCTGCTCTGCCCACCCCGTGGGAGCTAATGAATTAGCATAAATACCTGCGAGCAGGTTAAGTACACACAATGTGACAGATAATAAATAAGGAAAGTCAACAATGGACAAGGACTTTAAAACACTGATCTATCAGATGTTCGAGAAAATATTTGCCTATAAATGTAGAGCTCAGCTCAAGTTTTGGTGAACAGCTTAAACTGCACTGTCTTCTTTTTGCTCTAAGTCAAGGTTCACATTGCTAATTCATTTCTCAGGTTAGTTGCAGTCTGAGCATACGTATTTACAAGTTACGATAATTTTGGATATAAATTGGCTAAAATTCAAAGAAAAAAAAATAGTAATATAAGAAATCCTGGAAACCTGCTCCCTAACCTCCATGAGAGAACAGCTTTCTGAAATGTTTTATTTCTACTGGAATTGTTGAGAAGCAAATCATAAGTCTATTCACTGATTAAAATTAAGTCTCCTGGGGTGTCCACTAAGCCCTTTGATGACCCCTGTTTGACTTACTGTCTTTTTACTTGAAGTAAATTAAATTGAATTGCTTTTAAAAATTCAGATCTGGGGGCGCCTGGGTGGCTCAGTGGGTTAAAGCCTCTGCCTTTGGCTCAGGTCATGATCTCAGGGTCCTGGGATCGAGCCCCTTGTCGGGCTCTCTGCTCAGCAGGGAGCCTGCTTTCTCCTCTCTCTCTCTGCCTGCCTCTCTGCCTACTTGTGATCTCTCTCTGTCAAATAAATAAATAAAATCTTTAAAAAAAATTCAGATCTGTAATTAACTCAGAAGGAGTTTTCATCTAGTAATTCAAATTAGTAATATTTAATATTAAATGTAGATATTTCTATGGTAATGAGCTTTAAATCTTCTGCAGGGGGCGCCAGGCTGGCTCAGTCCAAGGGGCGTGAAACTCTTGATCTCAGGTTGTGAGTTCGAGCGATGCATTGGGTGTAGAGAATACTTAAAAAATAAAAAAAATCTTCAGGTTTTTTTTTTCCCATCTCTGCATGTGTTTCTTCTATGTTCCCTTTTCTTTGTAGTTATTTGTTAGGAAGCTCATAAAGCAAATCGGCGAAATCATCTCCTGCCTGGGAATTTCTAAAGCAAAAGCAAATATAAAGGGGGAAAAATGAAATAAAAATCTGGATCGAAGAAGAAAAACATGTCTCGTGTCAATAATAGTTAGATTTTCTTGTAATAATGAAAAAATGGGAAAAGGGCCAGAGCAAGGTTGCTCAATGAATTGGAAGTAAGTTCTTTGAGGGCAAGTCTTGTGCCTTAATGGCATTGAATCCCCTTTGAGACCATAGGAAGTGTGTTACTGAGCTGTCAGCTAATGTTTGTCAAAGGGGAGGGCTGAGCTGGGAATTAACAAGGCTTTGAGAACATTCTCACATCCAAGGTGCTAATAATTTCTGGTGTGAATTTGGTGATAACAGTGTTTCAGTATTTAAAATTAATTTGATTTCTCTGGCCGGTTTTGAACTTAAGTTACGTTTAGAGGTGAGGAAACAAATTAAGGAGATGGTGTATTTCTATGCAGGAGAATCTGAGAAGGCTTTTCTAATAGCACACTTTTAAATAGCCTCAGTTTATAATCCGGGATTACGAAGGAGATAAATTCGGGAATAATTGCTTCCTTCACTCCTCAAGTGACTTCATTGATTTGCCATATTGCTTTGAATAGCAAGCATCTCAAGTAAATTTAAATTTTGATTCTGTTTACACAACTCGTTTTACACATAGCTTTTCAGTAGCACATTGACTGCATAAAGCAAGGCACACACCCGGACTCACTTCCTTGGGTCTTATGCCTGAATCCTGTGGGGAAAATACAGGTACAGCTGTGCAAGCTTTTTTTTTTTTTTTTTTTTTTAAAGATTTTATTTTTTTGTCAGAGAGAGAGAGGGAGAGAGAGCGAGCACAGGCAGACAGAATGGCAGGCAGAGGCAGAGGGAGAAGCAGGCTCCCCGCCAAGCAAGGAGCCCGATGCGGGACTTGATCCCAGGACGCTGGAATCATGACCTGAGCCGAAGGCAGCTGCTTAACCAACTGAGCCACCCAGGCGTCCCGCTGTGCAAGCTTTTTATTTGACTGACTGGACTGGGTGACGTGGAGCTGAAGAACCAGAAGGAAAGTATTTCCTTTGGTAAGCTGTGCTTTCTGGTACTTTTTTTTTCTTTCTGATTTTATTTATTTATTTGAGAGAGAGAGCATGAGCAGGGGGGAGGGGCAGAGGGAGAGGGAGATGCACACTCCCTTCTCAGTGCAGAGCTGGACTCCGGGCTCAATCCCAGGACCCCGAGATCACAACCCCAGCTGAAGGAGATACTTAACCCACTGAGCCACCCAGGTGCCTCAGCTTTCTGGTACTTTGGGCTCAGCCAGGGACGGGTTACCAAGAATCACTGAGGAGTCACCTTCTCTAGAGAAAAATGAGATAGGGTTTTCACATCTCTGGGACTGCATACATATTTACTTATTCTGCCTTGTTCCAGAAAAGATTTAAGTAAAAAATAAATAAAGTAATGAAGATAAGTTAAGGAAAATAAGTCGAAATCGAAGTATGCAAATTGCATGCCATGAGGGTCTCCAGTCCCAAGAGGTGGATCACACTTTGGGCTGTTAGCTTTGGAACAGAGCGGATGCAGGCAGGGTAACATGCATAACAACATTTGCAGGGTCCTGAGCTAAGCTGGACCTTTCCTGAAGGCTGGGGATGGGGCAGAGCTCGGGAATACTGTGCTAAAACTGGGACATTCAGTTGGTCAGCAGTGTTTATTCAGCTCCATAGTTCGTCAGTTACTCAGATGCTGGGGAAATTGCGGTGCAGGGGAGTCCTTGGAGGGGAATAACTCAATGTAGTGTGACTTAATCCAGGTTGGGAGGGTTTCTGGAGGAGTTGAAACCTTGGCTGACTTCTAAAGGGTATGGACTGCTTAACCCTGGATGTTCCAGGTGGAAAGGGCAAGCACCCTATACAGAATGAGAGAGGCAAGCAAGTGTGATGCTTTCAGGGACTTGTGTGTCTTGGTTCCGTGTGGCGAACTGGAGAGTGCAAAGCAGAGACTGTGTTGAGAAATGAGACCAATAACTAAGGGACACGAGAAAAGGGTCCATTATGTTGTGCTCCAGACACAGGGCGACAGGATGAAGCCCTTACAGTGGTAAGGAAGGGAGGAACCTGTGAGGACAGAGTGGAGTGGAGGCAGGGAGGCTGGAGAGGAATCACTGCAGTGCCTCGGGGAAGAGATGCAGAGGCCGTGCTGGAAGCGGTGACCTCGGGGTGGAAGGGACAGGTGCAGGAGGTAGTCAGGAGCCAGTCTGCTGGGTTTGGCCCTGAAGAGACACCGAGGGGACACCAAGGAAGGAGGAGCCAAGGCCACTCTGGTTTTTGGTGTGATCACCAGGCAGAGGAGCATAGCATCGCAGGCTGAACTGCTGTCCTTGAAAAGCCCTGCTTGTTTGTGAGGTTGGCCTTGGCTGACGTCTGGGGACTGAAATTTGGGGGTTGGGGTGTTCCCATATCTAATGAGTGGCTCACGGTACCCAGACTATACAAACATGGTGGTTCTTGCTGAACACCTGCTGTCCTTCTAGGTGGCTGACATTAGTGAGAGGCTGCCTGTGTCAGTCCCCAGTCCTCATGGAAATCCCTGGGCCCTGGATCTCTGCACGTTTCCCAGGTCGACAGCTTCCCACACGCGTTATCCTAACTCTCTGCTGGGAGAAGAGCACCTGCTGCTGCCTTCCGGGGAGAGGACCCTTGACCACGTGTGCTTTCCCTCAGACTCCACCTTGTGCCTCTTCCTCTGCCGATTCTGCTAGCTTTTCCCTGTGATAAATCACAGACGACTGTGGGCGCGACAATACACTGAGTCCTGCGAGTCCTTCCTGTCAGTCATCAAATTTGGGGGTGTGCTGTCTCTTGATGTAGGGCTGTATCAAACAGGGTAAAGAAGTGGCAGCTTGCAGGGTGAGAGCTGTCATAAGCCACACTGCAAATTTTCCTTTTTTTTTTTTTTAAAGATTTTATTTATTTATTTGACAGAGAGAGATCACAAGTAGGCAGAGAGGCAGGCAGAGAGAGAGAGAGGGAAGCAGGCTCCCTGCTGAGCAGAGAGCCCGATGCGGGGACTCGATCCCAGGACCCTGAGATCGTGACCTGAGCCGAAGGCAGCGGCTTAACCCACTGAGCCACCCAGGCGCCCCTAAATTTTCCAATTTAGTTCTTGTAGGACTTGATGAGAATTATTTTGAGCTGGCATGTCATTATTGACTCTTGTTGCCTTTGCAAAATGATTTTCCCAGGAAAATCAAATTATTTTCAACATACCTTCATTCATTAATTTATTCAGCAAGTATCTGTTGAAACCACCGAATGTTTGGAACTGGTTAGACACTTTATAGGCGATAACAGTGCTTAAGGATTGTGGGGTTGCATGTTCAAAGAGGTTGTCATTTCACTGGGAAGCTCAGACATTTGCCTTTGGAAAATAGCATAGCATTCATTTCATACATGAAGTGTTGAAATATTTCAATGTGTAAATAATTTGGTCATTGAGAAGAACAATACCCCAAGTGTTCCTGTGTTAGTTCGTGGGCAAGAGAACTGGTGTATGAAATTGGGAAAATTGTATTTAATTTAGAATGGATGTACCAGCTATCAGGTTCATTATCACGCAGGCCATCTTTCTTCTCTTCTGATGTCACGATGTATTTAAAAGACAGACTCCTAGCCTATACTGTTTCAGGAGTTGTAGAGTGGTCATTCCTTTAGAGATCTGCCCCAAATTCAGCATGGTGTCTTCAAGCTACTCTTGCTGGATATTTCTTTTGAAGAGAGGTCAAGTCACCCTTAAATGGTGGACTAAGAGGACCCCTAAATCAGTGACCAACTGCTTTGTTGTCTTGGAGAAATAGTCTTTAGATGGTGTCTTTCACCTAACATTGAACGGCACCAGTCTTCCTATTAGCACTGTTACTGGTGTGTAACTCATGCAAATGAACTAGGAATCTTTCCTGGTCCTCAGTCCTAATGAGCAGTTCCTCATTGAACTTGCACGGTTTTTTTTTTTTTTTTAAGATTGTATTTATTTGAGAGAGAGCTCATGAGTGAGTCTGAGTGGGGATGTGGGGAAGGGGCAGAGGGAAAGGGACAAGCAGACTCCCTGCTGAGCAGGGAGGCTGATGGTGGAGCTCGATCCCAGGACCTGGGATCACTACCCAAGCCAAGGTAGAGGCTTAACTGACTGAGCCACCCAGGTGCCCCACAGGATTCATTTTTGTTGCACTGAGAAACATGAAGAATTTTGGCTAGAGGTTGTTGAGATTCTAAAGAAATATCAGCCAAATAAGCCGATTTACCAAAGAGATGAAAAAAATCTGCTTCCTTTTTCAGATTTTTAGGCTAACTGAAAATAAACTTAAAAAGATTAATAAAAAATATAATAAAAATAAATAAAAAATATGTTTTCCACAAAGGGCAGGGGAGCAAAAAATTAAAAAATATGTTTTCGTATAATTTTTACTTACGTAAACAAATAAACTTTTAAGTTTCAGTCTTTGCAAAAAAAAAAAAATGGATTCCAATGTTATGACCTTTTTTTCCCCCTCCATGAATAAAAATAAATCAGTCTGTGGTTTAAAAACAGCAGCACCACCCCTTGCTCGGGCAGTGCAAGAAATCCACACTGTCTGTCCTGTCAGTTCTCCCTTCATTACAAATGGATTTCAAGGTGATATTCACACCACTGTTTGAGGGATTTAATTTGGTTGGTTGGTGTTTATGTGTTTTACTAAGTTGAACTTTTTTTTACTATGTATTGGCCTTGATGTGGATTACCATACTACACATTTGATCCTAAAAGAGAATGAATCAGCCTATTTTTTTCCCAGTTGATATGTATATGCTTGAACACTCATGTGCTACCCAGTCCCATTATACATCTTGTTGCAACTATTGTTCCCTATTATTTAGTCATGAAGCATTTATGAGAGTTTAAAACATCTGTTTCTTTTCTTTTTTAAGATTTTACTTCTTTATATGCAAGAGAGAGAGCATGAGCAGGGGGAGGGGCAGAGGGAGAAGCAGACGCCCCACTGATCAGGGAGCCCAATGTGGGGCTCAGTCCCAGGACCTTGGGATCATGACCTGAACCAAAGATGCTTCACCAGCTTAGCCTCCCAGGTGCCCCTAAAACATCTATTTCTAAGGAGGGATACCTGAATAAAATCAGGTTTATGTTAGGAATGAAAAAAAGGAATGGATGCTGTGACCAGTAATGTCCACAAGCCCATCGTATTCCAGGTGGTGGTGTGTGGGAGGGACTGCCTCCCCAGGCTTCCAATTGCATGGGTTAAAGAAGTAACCAGAAGGTATGGTGGGATCCAGATTTCTTTCTTGGTGGGAACTGATTGATCGCGTCAGAGCCCAGATCTAGAACTCCTTCTGCAAATGGGAGCAACCTTTACAACTAAAAATTCCTCAATATACGTGATGCTGGAAAGAGAAAGTATTACATGCTCCAACCCAGGAATGAGTGACGCACCATAAATATTTACTGAAAATGAAACAAGAGTCAGTCTGTTTCTTCTCTGCTTTTTCTTATTTGTTTCTTTGTTATTTCCAGAAATCAAGAAAGATACTCTGCTGCTTTGGGAATGTCATGTCATTTTTGTTGTTAAATACAAATGTTCAGAATTAAGATATGATGACGAGAGGGTATAATTTATGGTATGTTCCTCATGTAAATGTAAAGAATGCTTAAACCATCTGTTGAAATGAAATATTTATGTTTGGCACATTGTGTCAGATATATGGTGCTTAAAAAGCAGCTACTTAGTGATCTGTGGCGTCACTTGATTTGTTAACACTGCTACATTTGAAATTCTAACAAGTATTTTGTACTGTTTTTTCTATTTTAACTTTCATATTAATGCTTAAATGCTTTTTCTTCCAGCATAAGTGGATTTTGCTTCACAAATATTGGTAGTAATTAGGTTCTTACCAGCTTAAGCTGGTTTTTGCGTGCAAGGGACACATTTCTTCTTCATTAGTTCTCCTAATTGAGTTCCAGAAAATGAAATATTACTATGCTACAGAATAATTGTCTTATTTGCTTTTTTCTTGAAGCTTCTTATGGAAGTTCAAGACCTTTAAAAAGCAGAGGAATTTTTGTTGTTGTTGTTTTTCCTCAACCCATTTATCCCTTAGCCTCAAGTCTAAAATTACTTTTTATAATTTATGAAAGATACTGTATTTAGTTTTGGTTCTCAAAACTATGCAACATTCTGAGGCATCTGGGTGTCTCAGATGGTTAAGCATCTGTTTTCCACTCGGGTCATGATCTCAGGGTCCTGGGATCGAACCCCAGTTCAGGCTCTACTCTCAGAGGGTCTCCTTCTCCCTCTCCTTAACCACCCCCTCACCCCATTCATGCTCACTCTCATGCTCTCTCAAATAAATAAATAAATAAAACTTCAAACAAAACAAAACAAAACAAAACATTAAGCAATATTCTAATAAGACACAGGTCAGCTCAACAAACCTGCTGATAAGGTATAAGCCAAGTACAGTTTTCTGAACAATGAGTTTTTATTTCCTTTTAATTTAAAAGCTCTTCTATAGTTAGAGAATATTTACAATCATTTTAGTTTGAATAATTCTATTTTTTCCTTCTTTTATTATCTCTGACTCTGCTGGTTTAGAAAGCCTGGCCACAGTATGCTACCTAACTTGAATATAATGTTGGACCCAAAAGATCTGCTCCCTTTTTCCTTCACTTTCACTGCTAGTGAACTTGGAGTTCCTCAGAGATGTGAATTTGAGTAGGCAAGTGGGTACTTTTGTTAACTATAAGAAGCTTCGTTTTACATTATTTTTATAATATGGAAAGTCATTTTCTATACTATAGAATTTTGAACATGTCCAACAGTTTTTGTTTCCACAGTAAAAATGGTGTTGCTGTTGTGAGCTGTTTCTATAGGACAGAGAGATGTTTTTTTTTTTTTTTTTAAAGATTTTTTTATTTATTTGACAGACATAGATCACGAGTAGGCAGAGAGCAGGCAGAGAGAGAGAGGGAGAAGCAGGCTCCCTGCTGAGCAGAGAGCCCGATGTGGGGCTCGATCCCAGGACCCTGGGATCATGACCCGAGCCGAAGGCAGAGGCTTTAACCCACTGAGCCACCCAGGCGCCCCCCAGAGAGATGTTTTTATGTGGCCTTTCAGACTGCCAGCTGTAGTATTTGGCTATAAAAAGTCTTCCTCAAGCTTCCGAATACTGGCTTTTCGAAAGTGATCTTCCAAGTTTTTGAGAAAGAATAAAATTTTTATTTCCCCAGAAAGAGAAATGCGGGGAAAAGACCCAAATCTGCCAGAGAGAAATGAATCATTTATTCTTTCATAAGATAATGTGCTACTTTAGGTTATGGACTGAGGTTTGCTTCTATCACTCCTGGTTTCCATCATACATTTTTAATGCAAAAACTCCATTCGATAAACACTAATACATTAGAAGGAGTCGAGGGAGGGAGGGACAGAAGGTAGAAAGGAAGGGAGGGAGCAAGGAAGAAAGGAAAATACCAGTGAATCCAAACCACCACCCGAAAAGCCACCTTTTCTTTTTCATTGCTGCATGAGACTGTGTACTTTCTATACCTAGATAGTACAGGTGGCGTTTATGGAAGAAGAAGAAGGCTAATATTTATTGAAAACCTGTTGTGCCCTCCCACCTTATTTTAAGGGCATCACGTGCATTGTTTCATTATTTCATTTAATCATCACAAAAGCCATTTGTGGTAAGTCACATCAGGTCACAGCAGCAGGATTGGGACCCGGGAGCTTTGACTCTGGAGCTTATGCTCTAAACCTCTGTACTCAACCATTAAGTGTGGTGCGACCTGCCAAACACAAGTCGTGAACTCTTGACAGGAGATCCTTAAACGTGAACACAGCTGGGGCCCCGGGATGGCACAGTCAGTTAAACATTGGACTCTCCATTTTGCCTCAGGTCATGATCTCAGGGTAGTGAGATCAAGCCCCACATTAGGCTCTTCGTTCATCAGGGAGTCTGCTTATGTCTCTATTCCTCTCTGCTGCTCTCTCTCCCTTTCTCACAAATAAATAAATAAATCTTTTTTAAAAAATGTGAATGGGGCAATCTGGGTGGCTCAATTGGTTAAGCTTGTGACTTGATTTTGGCTCAGGTTCTGATCTCCCATCACGGGATCGAGCCCCCATGCAGGGTTCTGTGCTCAGTGTGGAGTCTGCTTGTTCTTCTCACTCTTTTCCTCTCTGTTCTCTCTCTCACTCGCTTGCTCTCTCAAATAAATGAATAAATAAATAAATAAGTAAATAAATAAAATCTTTAAAGAATGTGAAAAGAAATATATGTTTTGCACGCACTTTATTTTGACCAATAATGTACAATTATCATGGCTTTGCATCTTAGCTCTTCCCTCCTGTGTGTAAGATCCTGATCGTGCATTGTTTCCCCCTCTCCTCTGTAGGTGCAGTGTGATCACAGACAGGGAGAAAATTTTTGCAGTGCACATCTGTGAAGCGTCAGACCAGGCAGGGGTTGCAAATTGAGCTCTGCTGTTTACTGTGTGACCTTGATAAATCACTTTGCCGTGGCAAACTTTGGTGTCCTCATCCTTAAACTTGCAGTGCCGCATGTCACTAGACTAGTAGATGAATTAGATGCTCCCCAAATAATTTGTGAATAAATGAGTCGTTTTTCCTCCTTACTCCCTTTTCCTCCTGTTTCCCTGGGAAGGAAACAAAATCCAGTAGTCACGGCAGGATGAAATGGATAAAGGCAAGGAGGAAAGGCATAGATTATATTCGTGCTAATTTGTTGGTGTCTTCCCCCCCCCCTTATCAACTTTATTGAGCAATAATTTTACACAATTAAATGAATCTATTTAATTAGATGAATTTTGACAGTTTTATACCCTGGTGAAACCAGTCGCACTGAAGATACAGAATAGTCCCATTACTTTCAAAAGATTTCCTCTGCCACTTTTCCCTTTAAACTATGTTTTATTGCAATAAAATTATACCTAATGTGAAATTTGCCATTTGAACTATTATTAAGTGTGTCATTTGGTGCCATTACATTCCCAGTGTTATACAACCACCACCGTCTGTCCCCAGCAGTTTTCATCACTCCACACAGAAACTCTGTGCCCGCAAAGCAGTAACTTCTCATTCTCTCTGGTAACCTCTAACCTACTTTCTTTCTCTATGAATTTGCCCATATTAGGTATTTCATATAAGTCATACAGTATTTGTCTTTTTGGGTTTGACTTATTTGACTTAGCCTGAAGTTTCCAGGGTTTTTCCATGCTGTAGCTAACCTGTCAGCACTTCAGTCCTTTTTATGGCTGAATAATATTCCACTGCATATGTGTAAACAGTTTGATTCTCCATTCACCTGTTGATGGACATTTGGGCCATTCACACTTTTCATCTATTATGAGTAATGCTCCTCTGAACATTGGTGTTCAGTTTTTGCCCCTGTTTGAGGGGCGCCT
This sequence comes from Enhydra lutris kenyoni, assembly GCF_002288905.1. NCBI lineage: Eukaryota > Metazoa > Chordata > Mammalia > Carnivora > Mustelidae > Enhydra > Enhydra lutris. The sequence goes on along the minus strand of NW_019154108.1, from coordinate 10,959,673 downwards.
GGGTGGTACAGTTGGTTAAGTGCCCAACTCTTGGTCCTGCTCAGGTCATGATCTCCGGGTTGTGAGATCAAGCCCTGCATGGGGCTCCATGCTCAGCACAGAGTCTGCTTGGGATTCTCTCTCCCTCTGCCCTTTCTGCTCTCTCCCTCTGTACACACACACTCATTAAATCAACCAATCGATCAGTCAATTAATCTTTAAAAACAAACAAAAACCCAAAGATCTGTTTGAGTCTCTGTTTTCATCTTTTTTGGTGATATACCCAGAAGTAGAATTACTGGATCATACGGTAGTTCTATGTTCCACTGTCTGAGGCGCCAGCCCGCCTGTTTTCTGCAACAACCGCACCATTTCGCGTTCTCACTGACCATGCACAAGCGTTTCAGTTTCTCCAATCCTACCAACATTCCAGTTTCTCCAGTCCTACTGTTTTCTGGTTTTGTTTCTTTTTGGTTTTTTAAATTGGTATCCTAATGGGTGTGAGGTGGTATCTGACTGTGATTTTGATTTGCATTTCCCTGATGATTGGTGAAGTTGAGCATCTTTTCCTGTGCCTGACAATGGCCGTCTCTGTATCTCTTCTTTGCACCTGGACCTTTTTTCAGTCCAGCCCTCAACTCCCTCCCTCTCCTACCCCAGGCAACCAGTGATCTCCTTCTTGTCACTGCATATTAGGTTGCATTTGACGTAAGTGAAATTATTCACCCTGCACCCTTATATCTGACTTCTTTCACTCGAGCATCATGGTCTTGAGATAAATACCCAGCATTAGGTGTATTTACTCCTTCATATTGCTGAGTTCTATTTCATTGGATAGATATAATCACATTTTTTTTTAATCCATTCACCAGTTCATGGGCATTTAGTTTAAATAAAGGTGCTATGAACATTCATATACAAATCTCTGTATGGACGTACATGCTAGTTTTTCTTAGGTCAATACTGAGGGGCTCGGTTTTATGGTAGATGTTTATGTTTAACTTTATGAAAAACTGCCAGACGACTTACCAAAACAGTTGTACCATTTTATGTTCTTGCCAGCAGTATATGAAAGTTTTAGTTGCTTTGTGTCCTTGTCAACACATGGTATCACTAATCTTTTTAATTTTTACCATTGTAACTGCTGTGCAGTCATAACTCATCATGGCTCTAATTTCTCTTTCTTTGCTTAGATAATGATGTTGATCATTTTTTCATGGTTTTTTTTTTTCCCATTTGTATACTTTCTTCTGAACAGTATCCTTTTCCTATTCTATATTGTGTTGTTTCTCTTCATATTATTGAGTCGTAAGCGTTCCTTATATAGTGTGGATATAAGTTCTTTGTCAGACATGCACTGCAAACAATTCCTATCTGTGATTTGTGTCTTTGTTTTCTTAATGGTATCTTTGAGGAGCAGAAGTTTTTTAATTTTGATACAGTCCAGCTTATCAGTTTGTTATGGTTTATGTTTCTTTTATGAAATGTTTGCCTTTGGAAAGTCACAAAGATTTTCTCCTAAAAGTCTTATAATTTAGCTTTTACATTTAAAATTATAATCCTCTTTAATGAGTTTTTGTGTATGGTGTGAGAAATAGGTTAGTGTTCATTTTTCATACAGGCATACAGTTGTTCTAACATCATTTGTTGAAGAGACTTTCCCCTTCCCCATTGAGTTACCTTGTCATCTTTGTTGGAAATCAATTGATCATATAACTTTGGCTCTATTTCTAGATTCTCTACTCTGTATATCCTTTCTTCAGTAACACACCATCTTGATTAGTATAGCTCTGTAGTAAATCTTTTGAAATCACGTAGTGTATGCCCTTGAAGTTTTTCTTTTCTTTTTTTTTAAATCAGTTTGGCTAGGGGCACCTGAGTGGCTCAGTGGGGTAAGCCTCTGCCTTCGGCTCAGGTTATGATCCCAGGGTCTTGGGATCGAGCCCCAAGTTGGGCTCTCTGCTCAGCAGGGAGCCTGCTTCTTCCTCTCGTTCTTTGCCTGCCTCTCTGCCTACTTGTGATCTCTGTCTGTCAAATAAATAAATAAAATCTTTAAAAAAAATCGGTTTGGCTAGTGTAAATTGTTTACCGGTTCATATAAATTTCAGAATCAATTGGTTAGCTTTTTCCTTTTTTAAAAAAACCTGCTGATACTTTAATTGAAATGTTATTGAATGTGGAATACTTGAGGGGAAGATTTGACATCCTAATATTGAATTTTCCAGTCTATGAATATGATAAAATCATTTATTTATTTAGTGGTTTTTAGTATCTCTCAAATGTGCGTTTGTCTTTTGGTTGTGACTGAATTTATTGAACGTGTACTCTAGCCCAGGCAAAGAGCTTTACACTTAATCCCCCACAATTACCTTATGAAGCATGTGTTGTTTTTACTATGTTTAATGGGACAGTTGTAACTGAGAGAGGTTAAGTTACTTACCTAGAGTCACAGAGCAATAAATACTGGAACTGGGATTTCAGATGTCTGCTGACTCAGGTAGGCCGTGCTCTTAGTCACTAGTAGTCAAGATAATATGTTTAAGAACTAAGAACTTCTAATAAGTTAGAATTCTTAGCAATTGTTGCCTGGCTATTCCCCCCTCCTTCTCCCTCAACTTCCTTCCCTTCTTCCCTCCTACTCCCTCTGAGTAGATAGATACACCGTGGAAGGATAGGCAGATCTGTACTCAGATCTGTAGTCAGCTTTCTCAGACTCATGGCGGACTTCCTTATCCTTAGAAAATCACATCAAGATTATCTCTGAAATGCATCGTAATTGGCCTGGATCTTTGTTGTTGTTGTTGTTGAACACATCTAGACACCATCAAGCAGAAAATAGGTCTTGGACTATCAGTATCACTTAGGAAATCATTAGAATTCCCCATAGGAAATTGTTAGAATTCCCTGAAGTTGTCTAATTGCATACGATCCCCTTGATGTGCCGGTCACCTGACACCCGTTATCCTATCCTGCGTGTGAGGTCTCAGAATGTGGCACACTTGGATTTCACTCGTTAAAAGTTGCCTGGAACTTTAGTTGTGCCTAATGGTTCTTTCTTCCTCCTTTAAAAGACAAAAATGAATGGGCTGTTTTATAACCTCTTTCCAATCTTCTGATCTTCGGAGAGGGAAATGTTGAAAGGCATGGTGCAGCTGTTTTAGGTTGCAGTTTATAATCTAATTAAATGTATTTTATCCAGATCATTATGGACTTCATTAGAGCTGGACTTTTTATAAGGGGGATGATGAGTTAGATTTATACAGAATCATCTGGGTCTTTTAAATTCTTCGATCATGCCAGCAGTGCCTGATGAAAAAATCAAACCTGCCTATCTGATTCAGTTGGTGATTCATTTTTGGAAAGTTCTTGCTTCCCATTTTGTTCACTCTTTTGTGAGCATACAGTTGTCAGAGTGATTAATAAGTGAAGTTTGTTATTTCAGAGAGAGTACCATTTGGGAATGATGTATAGTCTTTTTAGAAACCTATGTATCATTTGAACATCCTGGTACATATGGGAAATAAAACATCTAAAGTAATTGGCATAATCTAGGTCAAAGAGAGATGAAATTACATTTTGCTTGCTGTGTTTTTGTGTTGGAGGAGAAATTAGTTTTGTGGTCTTCAGTTTAATTGCTAAATTTTTCCAGTGTCAGGGAGAAGTATCTAAGCTAGAAATTGATTTGAAAAGGGAATCTGACTCATGTTGGCCTTAGTTACATAATTCGTATATAAAGTTTTGAGGGTATTTTTACTCTCATTTTGTTTTAGATACAATAACCAACTTCCATGTGACTCTCCTAGTCTATCACTTTAAAAATAAATTAATATTAAGCTGCACCTAACAAAAATTTTACCTTTCCAAGGAATTGTACATGGGATATCTTCCTCTTCATAATTTTGTATTTTCTCAATCAGAGTGCATGTGTGGCCTTGAATTTGCCCATCCTTCCAGCTCTGATCATGGGATCCTAATGACATTCATAGGTTAAGTTACTGCACTTGCATAATTTATTTTATCAGTTTAACTGTGGCTGTTCCCAAGCAATTCAGAATTGTCGTTCAGCAAGGGGCAATATGGAAATATGATTTGATGATTAATACCTAATTGAAACGTTGGTCTTGCCCAACTCCTTGAAGGCATGAAAGTTGCATTTTTCTTCCCATCTCCTAGTTTGGTTGTCTAAACGTGTGGGCCTGTGTAGTCATACGTGTCGCGCAGCTGGTGCGAGATAGCAGAATCCTCCAGTAACCGCTCAGTATTCCTGCTTTAGTTCTCAACTGCTTACACACACCCGATTTCTTTTCTCCATACCCTTTAACTACTGATTTTCCTTGTGTCAGGCCTAGCAGTTCTTTTTGCTTTTTATGACCTCGTCACATACTTTGGACCTGACACTGAGAACCGCTTCTTCATTAATGTACCTTTGCTTCCTTCCTCGGCAGTGACAAAGATTGTCCCTCCAGGTAGAGACTACCTTTGGGTATGCTGGGTGAATCGCATGCCCAGTGTGGCCTGGCCCTCAGACTCTCCCGTTTGGCTGCCTGTGTATGTTGCTCTCCTCTTAACGTGTCTGGAAGCTGTCAGTCAACAGATACACTGTACAATGAGGCTCTTGGACTTCATAGTTTGCTAAGATTCTATCTATGATATTCTTTTGTGTTTTGGATTGGGTCTACCTGATGAGAGCACCATGGCGCTTAGGCTTTCTGATGTTGCTCTTAATTGGAGAAAGAGATAAAAATTCTACACGTAAATATGGGTTTAGTGGCCTACAGATAATCTCTAATCCTGCATTGTGAAGTGAAAAGAACATTTGCAGTTTATGACCCTTAGGCTCCAGTGCATTTTGTACAAGGCTGCTCATGGTTGTATTAATACCTTCACTACCTGTTTCCTGAGTTGTATTACTTATTGATATTTTTTCATATAGATCTTACATTTTATTGTTGTTAAATTTGTCCTATGTATCAAACGATATATATTGCTACTTTTTGTGTAATTTTTTTTTGAAGATTGTATTTGTTTATTTGACAGAGAGAGACTGTGAGGGAGGGAACACAAGCAGGGACCGTGGGAGAGGGAGAAGCAGGCTTCCCGCCGAGCAGGGAGCCCAATGTGGGGCTCGATCCCAGGACCCTGGGGTCATGACCTGAGCTGAAGGCAGATGCTTAATGACTGAGCCACCCAGGCGCCCCTGTATAACATTTTTTTATTAAACATCTAGTGGAGTGAAAAGTTAACGATTTTTTTCGATACATTTATCTTACATCTGTGCATCTTAGTAAATTCTTTTATTTGCTTAAACATTTAATTAGCGTTGGATTTTCAAAGTATATAATCTTATCACCTGCAAATAAAGACAATTTGCACATATATATATATAATTTCTTACATTAAAGCAGTATTTTATCTATTTATTTTTAAAAGATTTTATTTATTTGAGAGAGAGAGCATGTACTAGGGTGCTTGCGCTCTAAGCTGAGCTTGGAACCCAATAGGGGGCTCAATCCCAGGACCCAGAGGTCATGACCTGAGCTGAAACTCTGACACTTAACCTACAGAGCCATCTAGGCACTCCCAAAGCAATATTTTAAGAGTTAATGATAGTCATCCTTTTCAGGTTTCTCATTTTCATTAAAGTGGCTTTAAAGTTCCAGCATTTAGCATTGTTTGCTATTGAATTTTGCTGAATTGTCTTTATCATCTTTAGTTCTCATCTTTCCTGTTTAAGTATATTTTTAAAAAAGATTTTATTTATTTGAGAGAGAGTACATGCCAGGGAGAAGGAGCACAACCCTGAATGGGGCGGGATGTAGGGCAGAGGAAGAGGGAGAAGCAGGCTGAGAGCTAGTTGCAGTGCTTGATCCCAGGACCCCAGGATCATGACCTGAGGAAGACAGAGGCTTAACCAACGCAGACACCTAGGTGCCCCACCTATTTAAGTATTAAGTGTGTTAAGTATTTTTAACACACTTATTTATTGACCTGATTTGTTATATCCACACTGGTCTCCATAAGGAACCTTATCGGATCAGAGCTGAGTTCTTCATCAAAAAATTATATACCTGGTGAAGAGGGCTAGAAATCGGTTTCCTTGGTACATTTTTTTCTCCGTGACCCATGGCCCCTAGCCTAGCCTCTCTGTGAAACATGAGACAGAGCCTGGGACCCTAAATTAGTTCTGTCTCTATGTACCTACATAATTTCTACCCCAAACCATCTGTTCATTTTTTTTTTTTTTTAAGATTTTATTTATTGGTCAGAGAGAGAGGGAGAGAGCACAAGCAGGGAGAGAGGCAGGAAGAGGCAGGGGAAGAAGCAGACTCCCCACTGAGTAGGGAGCCAGATGCGAAAGTTGATCCCAGGACCCTGGCATCATGACCTGAGCTGAAGGCTGTTGCTTAACTGACTGAGCCACCCAGGCGTCCCCAGACCATGCATTTATGTGCGATTCTTTATCCTGGAAAATCATTAACAGGTTTATGCACGTTTCACTCAAGGTAAAACGGAAATCATGTGATATCTCCTTTTTACACAGAGTTTTAATTTTTAATGAATAATTACGTATTCATCCAGAACATGTTATTTTGGTGTGTATGGACATGGACTGATGTAAGCCATTTCTTGTATATTGAACCATGAATCGTTAAAATTTGCATGAAGAACTGGGCCCACAAATAATGAATTTTTATTGCACAGTGAGCTCCCCCTAATTTAGAAAAATATACTGTGAATCTGTTCGAGTTAGATCTGTGTTTAATTATTTACAAAACTCCTGAACTGGAAGAAAATTGTGTTACTTATTATTCTGTGGAATGATTTCTTTCTGTTTTCAAAATGCAAGTCTTGGATGGAAGAGGTTACAAGAGAACCTCATTGACAAGTCTGTCCTTTCTGGCCACGAACCGCATGAGGACCCTGTAGCAGCCGTAGTTGGCTGCGGATACTCCTAAGCTGAGTGTTCTAACAGGTTTTCCTTTACCTGCAGATCCCAGAAATTGTTGGTGAGAATCATTATTCAGTCCACTGTCTGCATTCAGGATTGTTGGCTCTGTCAGCGGGGCTCTAACTCCAGTATTTCTGAAAAAGGGAAAACACATACTGTAATGGCTTTGGGAAGCTGCCAGGGAAAAACTATCCCCTCTGTTATTTTATATTATCCTTTACTGCATAGATGCTACATTATTCATTATTCTCTGAGGATGTTCATCATAAATGCTGTTTGATCACATTTTAAAGGTAAACTGTTTATCAACTGATTATCCAGGGATCCCAGCCCAGGTCAGCACCGACGCCTCACCACAGACCTGTGCCCTGTAGGAGAACACGTGTGTTTATCATCTGTCCAAAAGCTGTGAGCCACACCCATGTCCTTTTGAATCATTCCTTGTGTTTCTGGCCATCCCCTGTATTCAAATAGCCATCTTGTTTTGGTGGTGTTGGTGCTTTTCCAGGATATGTTTTAATTATGTGAAGTAATTAATTTTGGTTTTCTGGACCTTTCTGACTTTTGGTGACGTTCAGACATTTTTCGTTTTGGATACAAGTCTTCATCGATTTGCTTTTAGTGCTTTACATGGTAGTATGTGCTCTGTGAACGTTTTGTTCAATTGAGTGGCAGCAGTGCCTGGTAAGACTTTCGTAGATGATATAGTTTTGTGCCAATTACCAGAAAATCTTAGATTTCTTAATTCTTCTTTGACTATTTCTAATATTAACAGTAGTGGGTGAGGCAATGTAAGTCCACGTGGACATTAGAATGGATGAAGATGATGAGTGCGGGTGCCCGTGTGTATGTGTACTTATGTGCATATGTTGGCGTGTATTCATTTGTATGTAAGCAAGAGTAAGGATAAAGACATCATGGGACTGGCTAAAAAAAGTGACAGAAAAATTTCTCACTATGTTCTGGAAATTATTCTAGGCCATTCAGACCATTTGCCTTTTCGTTTATCCTTCAGGATACATTTATTAAGCATCCACTGAGAGCAGGCACTGCAGAGAGTCCTGGTGATCGCCTCAAAGAACTTAGTCCGGAGAAGGAGAAGCAGGGAACTGATTAAGATAACTGTAGAGTTTTGGGGTGGGTGTAACGTGGAGCGTCCATGTGAGAATGGAGTTGGAGAAGGCTTTCAAGAAGGGAGTCTTGGATTTAGTCTTGAAGATTAAGGACAAGGTGACTTGCTGAAAAGGGAGAAGGGGTACAGCAGATGCCAGTCCCTGAAGAATACAGGTTTCGTTTCTTCTTGAGGGGTGGGGAGAAACCTTCTGAACCTCAGATGTCACACCACGTCCCAATTTTAGAATTGGGTTGCTAATCATATTAAATAATTTGACATGAGTCTGCAATTGAACAGTGCGCCCAAAGGGCAAACTGTGACCACTGAATGTTGTGTGGTTTGGAGTATGTGCCGTGTAGAGCTACCGTCCTCCTCATTGCTTAATTTGCAATTAGGAATTTGTAGACAGTCCGAGTATATGGTTCTTGAATAATGATTACTTGCCTGGAAATTCCCCATGGATTTTTCTCTCCACTCTTTCTTGTCATATGAATTTGTTTTCTAACCTTAGTTTTTCTCCGTTCTTACAATATGTAACAGATATCTGTGGATCCAGAGGAACCTCTTATAAATATTAATTAGCATTGAAGAATAGCAGATATTCAAGGGATGGTCTGCAAAAGGATAGAATGTGGAGGGAAATGGCTATCCATTGTTTTTTTAGCTATGCATTCTAAAACATACAGATAACCTGTTGCAGCAGCCTATTCTAATGGGAAAAACATGGCACTGGAATCACATGGACCTGGGGTCACAGTCTCAGAATGTCATTTACCAGTCCTCTAACTTACAACATATTACTTAATCTTTTTTTTTTTAAACATTTTATTTATTTATTTGAGAGAGAGAGACAGTGAGAGAGAGCATGAGCGAGGAGAAGGTCAGAGGGAGAAGCAGACTCCCCGTGGAGCTGGGAGCCCGACGCGGGACTCGATCCTGGGACTCCAGGATCATGACCCGAGCCGAAGGCAGTCGCTTAACCAACTGAGCCACCCAGGCACCCTTTTTTTTTTTTTTTTTTTTTAAAGTTTTTTTTTATTTATTTGACAGACAGAGATCACAATTAGGCAGAGAGGCAGGCAGAGAGAGAGGAAGGGAAGCAGGCTCCCCGCGGAGCAGAGAGCCCGACACGGGGCTCGATCCCAGGACCCCGGGATCAGGACCCGAGCCGAAGGTAGAGGCTTTAACCCACTGAGCCACCCAGGCGCCCCTACTTAATCTTTTTGACCCTCAATTTCCTCAACTGTGAAGTAAACCCACACTAAAGCCAACTTTGTGGGCAGGGGGTATTTGAGAAAGTCTTACCAAAGACCTCATACAGGGCTCAAGAAATAGTAGCTATCCTATTGGCATTTTCATCTAGGAATACGGATAAAGTATATGTATTCGGTCACACATTTATTTTTCTAATAGAGATTTCCTGCCCTCTACATTGAGCTAGGCATAACTCCATCTGTCATTGAAAAAGATATTATGACCCTTCTAATTGTCTTTCAGAATGAGAAATTACGATTTTTTAATATACCCGGTGTATTTAATCACTCTATGAATATTTTGTTCTCTCAGCCTTAAGATTTATCTCTTATAGAGTATAATGATTGCAGAAATGCCCACAAGGCAGATTTGGGGCTTAGTATGCTGGTGCTTAGACCCCAAGCAATGCTGGGGTCCATGCGCAGGTGCAGACAGCCGTATATGCTTCCTTTCACAAGAATATTAGTCTCTGAACAAGTTAACCAGAAATGTGTTATTAGAAACTCTAGAAAGATGTTAATTTCAGCATCTGCAGCATTTTGTCTTTTCATGTTTAGTATTGTTCTTTTCTTGAGATCCTTATTGCAGGGGAGAGGGTAAGGAGGGGAACCAAGTCTTTTCTCTTCATGAGGGCTGTAAGGATTTTATTACCAGCCTCAGGATAAGTCTGTCCTAATTAGGAGGTAGTTCCTAGCATGGAGTTCTAAAACATTTATGTGTCAGAAATGGAGAAAGGACAACCATCTGTCTTCTAATTATTTGCCATTTGTGCAATATTTAACAATTTTCAAACAGAATTCTAAGCAGTAAATACTGAGATGCAGTAGAATCAAAGAGGTAGGGACCACAAAATGTTCACACCCTATCAGAATTTAGAAATGAGCTAATAGAGGAATTGTCAAAATACTTTAGCATGATGCCATTTTTTCCCAAATGAAATAGATTCCAGGAGACATTTTGGTAAGGTCCATTGATGCTTGTTGAGAGGAATATGGGAGAGCCTGGTACCTCTTCCTCAAATGCCCCCAACTTGGCCTGTTGGACCCTGGGGAGGTTCTGGGAAGCAGAGTTTGTAACTACTGTTTTAATACAATGCCTAGTTGAGAACCTTGACCCCCAGAGGGATTTGTCTCAGTATGGCTAAGGTCGGATGGTTTCTCTTGCATTTTGAATTAATTTGTCAAATTCCTATTAGAAAGCAACATGCAGAGGGCAGTGTCAGCTGTATTCAGGTTGTTTCATCTGAGAGGAGCAGAACATGTGCAGAGCCGTTCCAAGCCCGTGTTCATACTTGTGTAAGAGAAATAAGCCACAGCGCGTGTTAGGTCTGTGGTTGTGAAGCACGAATAGTTGGCCGCTTGTGATTGCGGGGTGTCATGCCAAGACGCTTCAATCCTGGTAGTTTTACTGTTTCTTTAACCTCTCAGTAGGAGACATGGAAATCCTTTTCCATTTTAATCTTTGCATGTTAATAATAATAGATTGTGTCTATGATGCAGCAAATAAATCCAAAATAGCCCCAAATTAATTGCAAACCAAAACATTAGAATATATCCATTTGAAAGGTGAGTACTTTTGTATTATAAGATCTTACAAGGTTGACTGAATAGATTCTAGTTTAATGCTGTCCAAGAGAAATGTCGCACTTAATTTTACTTAGCCACAGATTGTGTTGGACATTAACCATAATGTATACTAAGACAATGGTGCTGATCCACTCCCGAGTTCATGTAAATTAATCTTCTAGCACTTGAAGTGAATTTGGGCTCAGCCACTCTCTTTTCTTCCCAAATCTCTTTTCATCTTGTGGTGAGATGTTGAGAACTCTCAGCCTTGGTCTGTGTCTTTGAAATACAATAAAGGTAATTGTAAAGAGAGGCTTGAACGTGTGGCCTTGCCCCCATGACAGCATGATCTAATCAGTGGAGAAAACAACTGGCCATAGCTTTTCCTGCAAGGGTTCTCCTCTCTCTACTGCCCTACAATTGATGTATGTCATCTTGTAACATCTCAACTGTCACCAGTTACTCCTACCTCTTAACCTCTCATGGTGTTCTTATGTATTAGGAGCTTAGTAAAATTTAGTGAGACATTCAGTAAATAGAGGTATGACATCTCTGACCAGTTTGTAAGCATCAGTTATTCCTTTGAGGAATATAGCAATTTTATGGTCCCATGTCAAGGGCCATCTCGGATCATCCTCGGCGATGTGCTTATTATTGAGCTTTGCATTTCCTGTTCCCTAAAGGCTATAATTCCTTGGCCACGTTGATTTTATACGTTAGCCTTTTAGATAATGAGAATAAGCAAGTGTATATATATTTGCATATATCTACCTTTACATCTGAATGAACATATGTAAAATACACTTGTGCATACACACATGTGTGTACAAAGGGACTTCTCAATCTGAATCACTTTGTTTATGGACAGAGCAACAAAGGACAATTTCAAGGATTATTTTTATAAACTCAGCTGAGGAACTTCAAATTGTTATTACTATTGCTATTGCTAGTATTTTTTAAGATGTAAATCTGGGGCGCCTGGGTAGCTTAGTTGGTTGAGCGTCCAACTCTTGATTTCAGCTCAGGTCATGATCTCAGGGTCCTGGGATCGAGTCTCACCTGGGACTGCCTGCTCAGCAGGGAGTCTGCCCCTCCCTCTGCTCTTGCACTCTCTGTCTCTCCCTCTCCCTCTCTCTCCAATAAATAAATAAAATATTTTTTAAAAGCTGAAAGTCCATGTCGAAACCCCCAAATTGCCATGGTCTGTGTTTTGTTCTCCTTCCCCTATAACTGTGTTTGCTTCTTTGCCGTAGGAAAAACTAAGCAAAGCTAATTGTGGTATTAAAATATTAAATCCCAGTAGAGATTTGACTGTCCAATATTTTTCCCTAAGAGAAAAACCTAGCCCAGTTTATGCAAAATAAGTATTTAAATTGGCCGTGTTTTACTTCCTCTCTGTCTCTACTTATAAAATTTGCTTAAAGGTATTTGTTTTTTCATTTGTAGAAGGCAGATAATAAACTCACTACACGTGGAGGCTAAGAGCCTTTATACCCTGGAGTAAAATCATATAGGAATGAAGGCGTAGGTGTGACATGGAAGCACCAAGAGGCCCCTTAATGATGAGCTTGACAGTGGATGTCACCTCGTCACCACTGACAGAAAGACACTAGGGTGGGCAGGTCGGTCTGGCTCTGTACCTGATGGAATGGAAAAATTCTTGGAAGTGTTACTTGGGTATAGTGTGAAAAACTCTTTTCTGATTTCTAGAGTCCTTAGTGTCCATATCGAGAATTGGCATTTAAGGCCCAGAATCCAGTGGCCCAGAGGCACCTCACACACTTGGGGGTAGTGTTAGGAACCTTGGCCTCAGCCAGGGTGCTCATACTGTTTCATATTTCAGCCTTCCATGGAAGATTTTATGTGAGGAATGGGTTCCACCACATCGGACATGTTGGAAATAGCCCAGTCTTAGCAGGCTGAGTGGTGGCCTCATTAGTAAGACTCTGGGTGGTAGCTTCGGCTGCCCGGTCCAGCTCAAAATACAATCATTCTGCGTTTCTTGTGGTTTTGCAACTCTGCTCCTTTCCTAGGTGTAACAGAAAAAAAATTTGAAGCCATAAGTAGCAGATAAATTTCTGCTTTTTAACATAAAATTAAAGGAATTCTTTACAGCAAAACCCTGATAGGAAAAGGAAGAAGCCAAATTGGGAGAAAAATATTTGCAGCTCATAAGACAGAGAAGGGATCATTTTCTTAATTCTGGGGTCGGACTCTACAGTCCCAGGGCCAAACATGGCCTGCTTCCGATTTTTTTTTTGTACATCAAGTGTTATTAGGACACAGCCACAGCCATTTGTTTGGACATTATCTGTAGTTGCTTTTAGAGCCTTCTGGTGGCAGAGTTGTGGAGTTAAAACCCAGATGGTATCGGCCCGCAGGCCTGAGAGTATTTACTGTAGAGCCCGTCGTAGAAGATGTTTGGCAACCCCACTCTCATGAATAATGAGCTCCTCTGACTGCAGATCAAAACAAAAAGACCCAACAACCCAAGAGAAAAATCAGTAAGATGCATGGATGATAGTGTCTCAGCAAAACAAAACAGATTTCTCCCAAGTGAGTCAAGTGAAAAGACAAAAATGCAGGGGTAGGATTAGGGGATGAACAAGGCTTGGGGGGACACTCAGAGTGGGAAGCCACAACCATCCCTGGATCGGAAGCCAGAGAGCAAACAGTTTTACTGGACCTCGGGGAGAGCTGGGACAGAGCAGGCTGGATTGCCCCAAGTTAGCTGCTCAGGGAGGGAGGTAACCACTGTGAGAAACAGGTTATTGGAAAGAGACAGAAACAGGAACATCTCTCTGCTGCCACCTTCCAGTCTCGTGCTGGTGCATCCCGGGTTCTGACCTAACCAGTTGCCACCAGGCGACGGAACCCAGATGAAACTGTGCTCAGGGGTCAACCTCCTGGAACACGGATGAAAGGATCCTCAACCTCATGAAAACTGCACTGAAATGTCACTTTTTACCAAAGTCGTATGGGAAAAGAACCAGCACCCCGTGTTAGCAAGCATCCAGGGAATGTGTGTGTGCATGTGATTGAATGCAGTCGTCTCTCAAAATGAGAAATGCACTTCCGCTTTGACTTCATAATTACATTTCCAGGAATTTATCCTACAGATACTTTAGCAAATACATGAAGTGACCTATGAGTAAGGCCTATTCATGGCAGCCTTGTTTGTAATATGAAAAGAATAGGAAAAATACAATTTAATAATACTGTAAGTGTCCATCAGCAGGGGTCTTGTTATATAAATTATGCTGTATCCATTTAATGGAATACTATGAAGTCTTAGGAGAATGAAAAAAGAATGAGGGAATTCTTTATGTTCTCCTCTGAAAATAACTCTTAAGTTACATTGTTTAGAGTACAGAGAAAATAAAAATAGGATGTACAGGGTATAGCCATTCGTGTACAAAATAGGAGGGAAAGAAAGAATACATACATATTTTCTTGTATGTGCGTGAGAGGGTAAACCTATGGAATGATAAAATTTGGTGCCTTTGGAGATGGGCAGAGGCAGAGAGATTTTTTCATCTTTTTGAAATTCTTAAATTTTGATCCATAGCAATATGTTACCTGTTTGTTTTTAAGTAGACTCCATGCCCAGCGTGGGTCCCAACACGGGGCTTGAACTCATGACCCTGAGATCAGTACTTGAGCTGAGACCAAGAGTCAGATGCTTAACTGACTAAGCCACCCAGGCACCCCAGTATATTACCTGAATCTTAAACAGATAGCTTCTGTGTAAAAATTTAATTAGGAGAATCTCGAAATTCTAGCCGTTGACTTGTGACTTCTAGTAGTTTCACAAACAAGATCTGAGAAGTTTGTTGGCATATGCACTGATGCTGTAGCTCTAAGGGCTTCAGGGAGGAAGCTTGTCTCCTCCTCAACCCAGTTTCAGCAGTGGCCCAGTGGGCATTGGTCCCATTTATCCCTTCTTAAATCGTTTCTTTCCTCAAAATTCTTGAAATCAGTAGTGTTAGGTCCCCCAATAATGGGTCTGTGATCAAAGGAGTGAGACTGATACAAAGCGAAGGTCAAGCAAAGCTTTATTTCGCGCCAAGCATCGACGAGAATCAAACCGACTGTTTGGGGCTGCCTCTTACAGAGAGAGCGACCCCTCCCTGCCTCACAGACTAACTTTTATAGAGCAAAGACCATGTGATTGAGCCTGGCCACACACAGGTGGCCAATGAGATTGTAACACACAGAGAAAGCTGCACAGTCATGCTAGGTCACACAAGGGTGGCCAATTGAATTACAATTCACCCCATAGTAGCTATTTGAACTAGCCTATCACCTTGGTCAGAATTGGTGCCCAAAAGGCTCCCAAAAGGCAGGGCCCACACTCCTTGGTAGCTAGGGAGACCATATGCGTGCCCCACTGTTTGGATGTCTCCACCTGGCCCGACTCATCCCTGCATCTGGGCTCTGTTATCTCTACCTGACCTGACCCACCCTTGTATTTGGGCTCTGTTATCTGGGACTGGTTGACCATATTTTACTGGTTTCCGGGACTTGCTTTTAAGTAGGTTCCCCTGGGGGCGGGGGGGGGGGGCAGGGTCAGTTTAAGTTTTACTGCTTAAACAACAAAATCACTGTTTAACCGGATGGAATCGCTCTGGCTAAATAAGCCCTTACAAGTAGCACTGTTTGTTTTTTAAGTGTTCTCTATCATTTGGGTCTTCAGCTAATTCTGTCTGCCTCCATCTATTGGTCTGATTTTTTGAAACTTTCTGTGCACGTGTAATCTCCTTTTCACTTAAGGTAGATACATGCGTTAGCTGTTCGGAGCTGTGTCTTTTGAATATTTATTTTGATACAGAGCAAATTGTGGATTATCAACAAGTCAACATTTGGACAGTCAGGGGATCAAAATATAGGAGCAAATCTGGATTTCTCAAATCTGTCTCTTTTCATTTATTTCTTTCTTTATTTTTTTTTTCTGGGCAATATTTGCCTGAAGTGGAAAGAACTGAATATGGATGAGCGCATGTCACGAACTGATTTTCAGCTCTAATTGCTTTGCACGACGAAACAGGCAAAGAAAGTAGATTGGGAATATAAGCAATCAGAGATGAGATTCTTACACCTGCCAGATACCCCATGTAGCACATAAGCGTTCACAGAGAAATTGAAATGCTGCTATCCTGTGACAAGAAGTTCCAATTAATGTGATCCAGATGCGTCTGTCTGCCGGTAGCTCACCTCATGAAATGACAGTGCTGTCCTAACGGTGGAGGCCGTCCAAAGGCTCAGTGAGTGAGCGGCGCGGGAGTTATCCCAAAAACTTCACTAAGGGGCTGTGGCCCTCGTTCTTTTCCATTTGCATCAACTTAGGAACGGCAGCTTACAGGGAGCTCTCCGAGCTGGAAGGCTGGTAACATGATGGCATTTTATACAATGAGTGTCATTCTGAAAGTCTAAGTTCCTCACATATGTGGCAGTGGAGTTCGGGGCTTCCCATAGCAAATGGCTAGGTTCTGATCACCAAAATGAGGCTACACATATCATCTTAACTTTGAAAAAGATCTGGACTGTGTGTGGACCATTTGAAGCTCTAATTGAGAACTGAAGAATTCAAACAGGGCTACCCCGACTCCTTGACCTGGAAGAGAAGAGATGGTAGTGTTTGCACTGCCAAAGACTTTGCTCCTAGTGTTATTTTTATTTCTTATTTTATTTTTTAAAAGATAACATTTATCTGAGAGAGGGAGAGAGAGGCGCAAAGAAGAACAGAGGGAGAGACAGAATCTCACGCAGACTAAATGCTGAGCTTGGAGCCCAGTGCAGGGCTCAGTCACATGACCCCGACTGCATGACCTTGAGCTGAGATCACCCAGGAGCCCTGCCTCTCATTCGGTTTTTGAGACCAGAACATTATGATGCATTGTCCCCTATACGGGTATGTTGTTTCCCTTTCCTTGTTCATGTTGTAACCAGGAGCTTCATTCAAGCTAATTTAAGCATCAGGGATCAGGTGGGGAATCGAGATCTCTGGGAAGGGAGGGATGATTTTGAAGCACCAGCAGACTACAACGATTGCAGCAGTCTTTCAGAAGGCCAAGGGCATGTACCAGTCAGCAGTCCCGTGGGACGAGAGAGATATGGCAGGTAGTCAGCGTCCTGCTTAGACACGCCCTCTGCCCCCAGCCACATGCCCAGATCCCCAGCCCATGCTCACCGCTCCCTCCGCAGGCTTCTCCCACTGATGGGTCTGTTCTCCGCTTTCTTAGCCTGACTCATCCTCTGTGAAACTTTTCCTCTCTCAACTAGGTAGGAACTCCTGAGCACATAAAACCTAGCTTTATCCTTTGTGTTTTCTTTCTTCAGTGTCTGTAACAAAAGATACTCATTAATTTTGGGCCATGATTTTTCTTTTTTGACTGTGGCTCTTGGCCAACTGAATTACAATCCACGGCAGCCGGCCTCACTGTTTACATTTTCAATGAAGAAATTGGGGGGCTGGATTTCACAGTTTTGCTCTGGGAATTAGGCTGATGCTGTTTAGTATGAAATAATACAAATTTTCCTGAAAGGCCAGATTGACATGAAAAAAAGCTAAATGGGCCAAAATGTGTTTGTATTATGTTCAGGCCCTTTTTCACGGAGTTACATTTTCATTTGATCCACAAACAGAAATCCACCAGAGCACATTCTGTCCATGTACAACTTACTAGAGGACAGAAATGAACACTTATTGAGCCTGCATTATTGCCAAGAGAGGACTGTGCTGGGTAGTTTTTCATAGGGTATTTAGTAATTATTTAATTATTGCTCGATTCCATATGCTATGCAGCCCTCATGGTGATCTTCTGAAATACGCATTGTTGCATTGCTATTTTTTATGTCTTTTAATTAAATCTTTTACTTTGAGATGAGTATAGATTCAGGGGCATTTACAATACAGAAAACAGATATCTGTGCCTCTACCCATTTGCCTCCAGCAGTACCATCTTGCAGAGCTGTAGTGTAGTAGCTCAGCCAGAACATTGATATTGATACAGTCAAAAACTAGAGCATTTTCAGCACTGCAAGGATCCCTTACGTTGGCCTGTTGGAGCCACACCTACTTCCTTCCTTCCTTCCTTCCTTCCTTCCCTCCCTCCCTCCATCCCTCCCTCCCTCCCTCCACTAACACGTACAACCACTAATCCATTCCATTCTATCATTTTACTAAGAGAATGTTGTAGAAATGGAAATATACTGTATGCAACCTTTTGGAATGGCTTTTTTTTTTTATTTCCAACTCAGTGTAATTCTCTAGATAGTCATCCATGTTGTGACATGTATTAATAGCTATTTTTCTATTACAAAGTGTTTTGTGGTATATCAGATAGACCACAGTTTAACCTTTCACCCACTGAAGGACATCTCCATTACTTCTACTTCTTCGCCATTACAAAGGTGCTGCAAACATTCATGCCAAGGTTTTTGTGGGAACGTAAGTTTTCATTTCTCTGGACTAAACTCTCTGGAGTGCAGTCTCTGGGCTCTGTGCTAGCTGCCCATCTAGAATGTAACTTGCAGGGATCCTCTGTAGTATTTATTATTACCGTGATTAGTATTTACAGATGAGGAAACCGACGTCAGCGTAGTGGTTGACTTGCCTCAGATTACGTATCTAGTAAGCAGTAGAGCTATGACTTGAATTTGGGTCTGTCCGACTTTCCAAATCCATACCTTTCCCAATCAAGGACTCTAGCAGAGTAGGTGGCCTTTACGTGTAACAGTGTTTGGAATGAGAGACTGAGGACACTGTTTCCACCTGACCTTGGGACACTAAAAATGGGGCATCAATAACAAAGACACCAGCATCCGTGACAGACACCATCAATTGGGACTCCTGGCATTTCAGTACAAAAGCAGCGGGTTTTCTGATCCCACCTTTGCTGAGAAGTCAAAGGGGTAGAAGTGCCTTCCGCACGAATCAAGGGCAGAGTCAGGACTCGGGTGGACATATGGTGTCCAGGCTCCCCCTGTCTGGTTGCCTTGAACCTTTCAGCTTGGACGGCCTTCAGGGCTGCAGGCAGCCGGTGACTGCACCGTCAGAAGGCGGATTCCATCCATTGCTGCCATGTTTGTGGGAAAGGTGTGGGGCTGGCACAGGAAGCTGGAGACTGAGAGGCCCCAGGTGTGGGATGATCTGACCATGGCAGACTGACACTGACGGTGTGTGCGGTTATCAGATGTGCTGTGGGGAGTTGTTGCCCCTTCCTGTAATCTGAGAGACTGCTTCTGGGTGACATCTTGACAGGAGGCTGCCCTTTGGGAGAAGAGTGCTCACTCGGTGTGTCTGACCAGCAGTTAATTAGTGATACTTCTCGCCCTGAGAAGTAGAGTGATGTAACTTTGGGCATGTATCACGGAGCGACTGGTTTTTGCTAATTTTTTATCCGATAAAAAGGAGGTTTTATTAAGCAGTTTGGGGAAATTGCAACTACGAAATTACACATTGCTACAAGAGTGAAAGAGTGTTTTCCATATAACTTTGGAGCCTATGTGACTCAAGACATTCCAGGAAATGTCCCTTCTCTTACAGACATTTTAAACAAAGGCAGGTTATCCTTGCTTTCTGTAGACTAAACATTGTTTCTGAATTAAAATGGCTGATTTCAGGGTAGTCCCTGCAGACAGCGATGAAACCAGAATGAAAATGACCTAATTTGATGTTCAAAGCAGCAAAGCCTTTGGAAATATGCTTCTTCCATAGCTTAACACCTTTTTAACCTGACATAATGTTTATTTTCAGAGGTTAATATTATTTCTGTTATCCTAATGGATTTTCCCAGTAAATACTTTACCTGGTTTTGGAACTCAATATTTAATGTATAATAAATACATAAGTAGATTCCAGAAGTGGGTCTGATTAAGTTCTCACTCCCCCTTTTCTTGGCAGATGGATAATTTGTTACCAGGATTGTTCAGTATGATTTATTGTGATGATTATCACGTCCGTGATCCTTTCTTTGTTTATGTGATTTTCTTTGATGTCCTTAAATAATAGGGTCATACATATTATCGTTAGAAGTGTCGAGGGAAAAAGAAGCTGGTCCAAACTCCTCATTTTATGTATAAGGAAGTTCCTTACCTGACGGGTAATCCTTTGGGAACAGGAATTTTACATTGCATCAATGTTTTTTGGGCAGTGTTCTGGGGAGGCTGCCCCGCCTCTCCCACAAACACGTGGAGGCTCATGCACCCCCCAGAACGCATGCATATGTCCCCCCAACACATGCACCTATCTTGCTTATGTTACATTAGATCACTCTTATTTTAGTGTGCTGTATTTTATGGTTTACATACCCTGTTATTTGATAAAAGCTTCCACTGCAAAAGAAGTTTGAAAACTCTAGTCAGGATGTGTAAAAGGATTCTGAGGGCTCTGTCATCGGTGATACATATAGTAAGTGACCCTTTTTTTGAGTGTGGGTGTACTTCTGCTTTTCTGTGCGACGAGTTTGGCAACGACAGAATTTTGAAGAAGCTTATTTTACAATATTCTTTTAAGGCTACTGAAGTGGATTCTACCTAGAATATGATGTTGACTGTTCTCAGTATCGGGGCCCCTGGGTGGCTCAGTTGGTTAAGCATCTGCCTTCAGCTCAGGTCATGGTCTGGTGTCCTGGGATTGAGCCCCATGTCGAACTCCCTGCTCAGGGGGAGTCTGCCTCTCCCTCTCCCTCTCCTCCTCCTCCTCCCACCTGTTTGTGCTCTCTCTCTCTCACTCAAATAATAAATAAATAAAACCTTCAAAAAAAAAAAAAAGAACGTTCTAAGTATCTGCTTGATTGTACATGTCCCATGGAATTCTGATTTTTATCTATATGAGTAATATAGACGTACTGGGAGAAAAAAAACCCACCCAGCCTGTCTTCTCCCAAATACAAACTGAAAAACTCCTAAGTTTGTTAGGTGAATGTGTGTTTCAGGGTTCTGCGATCAAACTGTGTATCTTGGAGATAAACAGGCCATAATAAACAGATAAATAAGGCACTGATTCAAAGGAGAGCACTGGGTCCCTGAGCTCTTTATGATCTCTTCTGCCGGACTTAGGGAAGGTTAGAAGGACTACATAGTTTTGGTGTTGTTTTTATTTTGTTTTGAAGAAAAGGCAGCCGTGTCTCTGGGATAGGGCTCCTTCCAGAGCACTTTTGTCCTTAGGTCGCTGAAAATGCTGGTGTCCTCTGTGATGTCACCATGACTATCACATGTCTGTCTTTCTGTACGTCTCTCCCTCCCTCCTCACACTGACCTACCCCTAATTTAAGCATAGATCTACTCAGATAACGAAGGGGAGAAATGTTACTCACTGTCTTTATCAAGATGGTGTGTTGGTAAGCTTAAGTCGCAAGCTCCTCCTCTCGGAATGCGCTGAGTGTTAGAAAGTCTAAGTCCGCTGTGTGATTTAGGCCAGGAGCGTATGCAGGACGCTTGGCCAGCTTGAGTGACGAGCTTTGTCCTAACATTATTCTTTTCATGATTCAGTCAGTTAATTCCTGAGACCTTCCCAGTTACCGATGCCTCTTTTTTGTTTGTAGAGGAATGTTCTGTGTCTCTGTTTTGGCACATACTTGGATGGAGGGGACAGATTATATCTATATCTACATCTACATCTATATCTACATATATCTAGGTATATATATTTATTTATAAATATATAAATTTATAAATATATATGTGTATGTATAAGTATATATATGTGAGAAGTGAGAAGTGAGAAGAAACAGAATAATATCATGATACGACTTCCGCTATTTGAGATGTCAGAGAGGAGGGGTAAAATAAGGGATGAAGGAGATCATCAAATTTTATATATCTGTGTGTGTGTGTGTGTGTGTGTGTGTGTGTGTGTGTGTGTGTGTATTTATATATTTATATTTGATGCGTGCTCTTAAGTTCAGGATGATCTATTTTTTTTTCCCCTCCTGGATCAGATCTGTCATAAACTTCCTTTCTAGGTGCTGTCCACCAATACAGATATTTTATTGTTCAGAGAGTATACTGACTTTCTTCTTTTTCTGGAAAAAGATAAAGTGCGAACTATCGTGTGTATCTTTGTATCCTAGAATTTTTCTTGTCTGTCCATATCATATTGCAGAAAGCGGAATCTGATGTGTGGTTGAAAACTACTGGACTGTGGTATGAGACCTCATACTCGTCCCTTCACTCCTAGATAACCTGGCCAAGACATTTGACTGTAAATTTGATGATCTCCGTCATCCCTTATTTTACCCCTCCTCTCTGACATCTCGAAAAGCAGAAGTCCTATCATGATATTATTCTGTTTCTTCTCACTGGACGGTGGTATCTACCATCAACACAAGTCTTTCAGAGACAATGCTGACAGTTGCCAAGGGTGTAGCAGTCACTGTTTTTAAGTTCTTTCTATATGTTCCTTCATATGATTCGTGCAACAGCCTTATGAAGGGGATTTTAGCAGTGTCCTCATTTAACTGATGAAGCAATTCATCTCCAGAGAAGTGAAGTAACTTGTCCAACATAAGTAGCAACTAAGTGGAGAGTCGGGATTTGAACTCAAGCGGTTTTGCCCCTGCGTGTGCCCTCTCTTCTGTCCCTTGTTATCTGCTTATCTTATCTGCTTATCTGTTATCTGTTTGTTTGGTTTTTTTTGCCAGCAACGTTGATTTATTGGACAACTGCAAGTTCTTTCCCAGCAAGATAGAGCCCATTGCTTTATTCAGGTTATTTGTACATACCAGCAAATTCGGGGGGTGGAAGGGAAGGAACCACAACAAGAGCCACAAATGCATGGGGGAAATGTACTATAAACCGTTGTTTACTGTTTTGGGTAAAGAAAAAAAAACCTTTATAATCAACATCCCACCCGTAAATACACGTGGGAGAGAAAAAACGTGATTGTTCTGAATCACGCATTTGTGTCTCTGCGTTTCCTATGCACAGTCTATTTGTACCACTGCCGTCGGCCGGCAGAGCACCTGAAAGTAAAAACGAGTATCAGGAAGGAAAAAGTATTAACAAAAGGAAGTTTGAAAAGATGGCTTCGGGAGGGTGGGCGGCACGCCGGGCGCCAGGCCAGCCGGGTCAGTAGAAGCAGACCGTGTGCAGGAAGGCTCTGCCGCTCTTCTCCTGGAACTCCTGAAGCAGCTCGTCAATCTCGTTCTTGTCTTGGAGTTGAAAGCTACAGCATCGCCTTCCAAACAAGGCTAGTTCCCAAAGTGAAGCACTTCGTTCTCAGCATCATCTTCTATACCGAGAAGAACAAAACCTGTATCTTTTTTTCTTGACCATCTTAAAATAATACTGACTTTGGAAAATGACAAAGAATGACCCTTTCCTAGGGAAAACCATGGAGAAAAAAAAAAAGAGAACATGATTCAAACAACTTCCCTCGGCCATTTTCAGACATCTGGTTTTCTCTGTCCCATCTCTGAATTCCATAATCTAGCAGCGTACCACGTGGGCTCATCAGCCAGAGCCCGCTGGACTACCTATCCTGTGAGCTCTAATTGCTAATGTTAGATATGCACAGACACACGTTCCAACAAAGCTTTCCATCAGTTTCGTCACATATCATTTCTTGAGACTCCTCTCACTGATGAGCGAGCGTTTGCTTGTAAGTAGATGCGTCTTTAATTCTCAGCAATTGGGCCTTTTAGCTGTTTTCATCTGCTGTGGATACTCAGCTTAGGACAGTTACCCAATGAGTTTGAGAGGAGCAAAACCGTGCCTGTGTCCTAAGTGAAGAGGCAGGTCTGGTTGGGAAGTGTAGACAATGGGTTGGTAGAGATGTAGCAAGGTATACTTGATTGCTGCTTTAAAAATTCACAAACCGTGATGCCTGGGTGGCTCAGTGGGTTTAGTGTCTGCCTTCAGCTCAGGTCCTGTCCTGGGGTCCTGGGATCGAGCCCTGCATTGGGCTCCCTGCTCAGTGGAGACTCTGCTTCTCCCTCTCCCTTTGCCCCCGCCGCTTGTGTGCGTGCTGTCTCTCTCAAATAAATACATAAAATCTCAAAAACAAAATGCACAGGTTAATAGGTGACCTTACTCTGCCCACATTGCATCCTATCATCCTGGTATGAAAAAAGAAAATTCTTCACAAAATTCAAATTGAGCTGAGAAAACTTAGAGTTATAGTTGTTACTGTTGCTGTGTCCTGAGGTGATGAGGCGTTACCCTGATACCCTGGAAAGTATGAAAGTGAATACCTTCTGCCTGCCAGAAGGGAGTCCTCTGTAATGATGTGACGTGTCCCTGCAGACTTCCTACCTGTACAGGTCCACATGGGCCTGTGCTCACACGTGGTTACATTCCTCACCCTCATCTGGAGTGATGGGGATCATCGTTATCCCCATCTGCATCTGTAACGCAACTTATATTTTTTTACTCAGCAATGACTCAAGATCATCTTTCTATATCTTTCTATATTTTTCTGTTTCTTAGGGATACAGATCTCTTTCATCTCTTTCTTTTTTTTTTTTAAGATTTTATTTATTTATTTATTTATTTGACAGAGAGAGAGAGAGAGAGATCACAAGTAGGCAGAGAGGCAGGCAGAGAGAGAGAGAGGGAAGCAGGCTCCCCGCTGAGCAGAGAGCCCGATGTGGGGCTCGATCCCAGAACCCTGGGATCATGACCTGAGCCGAAGGCAGAGGCTTTACCCCACTGAGCCACCCAGGCGCCCCTCTTTCATCTCTTTCTAATGATCACATCCATAGCCCAATAGTAATGTAGCGTACGAACACCTGCTGCTATTTTTTGAGCTCTTTTTCTGTGTCTGGATTTGGACTAAACCCTTTATATACAAATGAGGAAACCAACATTCAGAGATGGGTTGAATAACTTGCCCCAAGTCGCATGGTCAATATGGGGCAGAAGCAGGATTCAAACCCAGGCCGTGTGGCACCAGAACCCACATGTGCCCTGTCATTCCTGTAATCGACCCTCTGCTGATCGACACTGGCATCTTGTAATTTTCCCTATTTTCCCCACTTGTTTGTTTGTTTATTTATTGAGAGCAAGCTCTGTGAGCAGGGGGTGGGGCAGAGGGAGAATCCTTAAGCAGACTCTGCGCTGAGCAGGGGGCCCAACACAGGGCTCCATCTCAGGACCCTGAGATCATGGCCTGAGCAGAAACCAAGAATTGTATGCTCAGCTGACTGAGCCAAACGTCTTCGTAGCTAGATGCTTATGAAGCTGTTTTTCTGATGTGTACCTCTTCATCTTGGAGAGCCGATTTTTAACAAATGATTTTAGCTTCTGTTGACCTGTGCAGAGAGGTCACAGCTTATCTTCCGAGAAGGTGATGCTGTGAGCATAGCGATGTGTCATCTTGATAATGACAGTGGATTTCAATTCTTTTGTCATTTGATGAGGCTTTTATTTATTTAACACAAGAGCTGCCAGTTTGGGGCTCTGTTCAGCAGTTCCCGCTCTCAGTTGCTGCTGGAGTCCCAGGTTTCCAATTCTCAGTGTCTTTCAGGGCGCAGGAGAGGCAACCCTGATTATGTAGCAATGTGGGGTACTCCCCCGGAGTCAAATGTTCAAAGAGCTCGCAAACGGAGTCTCAGAGTCACACAGCATTTACAAAGGGAAGTGCTCATACTTATGCTCAGGATCACACTGAAATGTGCAGTTTTATTTTTCTGTTTTCCATTTGAATGGGTTTCAGTTTACTAAAAAAGAAATAAAAATATATAAGCAAGAAATTCTGTCCGTGAAACTTACGCCTGTCTTGCTGAAAAAGCAATACAGTGGGAAAGCTGAGATAGCCTTTCATCCGTAGAGAGATTAATTACTACCTTGGAGAGTAGGGAAGGCTGATCAATCATATAAGGATAGATAAGTGGATTTCCTGCCCCCCGAGAAGCATCTTCTTCCCTGTTTCTTTCCTCACAGCTCTACAACGGGTCCTTAGACTTGACTGGGTGGCTGGTTGGCCAGCCAGGTGACTCTGTGGCTATTGGATCCAAGTTCCTGGGCTTCAGTCCCTCTGGTGTGGGGCCAGTTCACACTCTTGTATTGCCTGACCACACCTGCCCTGTGGCTCGGGTGCTGTGGGCGGTGTGGGTGCGACGAGAAGCCAAGGGTACCATCCCCACTGCAGGAGGTGAACTCTGGACACTTCTTCTCATGGCTGAGTTCTGGTTTGCAATGAAGCAGAAAGACATAATGGAATTTTGCACCTATGTCATGAGACTTGAAACTCCTGTCTTCCCTGAACTCCGCTGGTGGCGGCAAGGGCTGTAGACGGTTCTCCTGACCTTTACCCAAGGTAAAGAGAGGAGTTTACATCTGAAGTCGGACGGATGCCCTCTGATGTCTCCTTTTCTCAGATCATTTGATAATGTTCATGGGATAGTCCCAGTTTCTGCCATTAGCATTGAGAGTAGCTGCCTGTGATCTTAATAAAGCAGATGAGGTCCTTTTTTTTTTTTAATTTAATTTTTAAAAAATTGACACACAGTGTATTATTTGCCCCAGGGGTACAGGTCTGTGAATCGTTAGGCTTACATACTTCACAGCACTCACCATAGCACATACCCTCCCCAGTGTCCATAACCCAACCACCCTCTCCCTACTCCTCTCCCCGCAGCAACCCTCAGTTTGTTTTGTGAGATTAAGAGTATCTTATGGTTTGTCTCCCTCCCAATCCCATCTTGTTTCATTTTTTCCTTCCCTACCCCCAACTCCCCCACTTTGCCTCTCAAATTCCTCATATCAAGGAGATCATATGATAATTGTCTTTCTCTGATTGACTTATTTCGCTCAGCATAATACCCTCTAGTTCCATCCACGTCATTGCAAATGGCAAGATTTCATTTCTTTTGATGGCTGCATAGTATTCCATTGCATATATATATACCACGTCTTCTTTATCCATTCATCTGTTGATGGACATCTAGGTTCTTTCCATAGTTTGGCTATTGTGGACATTGCTGCTATAAACATTTGGGTGAATGTGCCCCCTTCGGATCACTATGTTTGTATCTTTAGGGTAAATACCCAGTAGTGTGATTGCTGGGTCATAGGGTAGCTCTATTTTCAACTTTTTGAGGAACCTCCATGCTGTTTTCCAGAGTGGCTGCACCAGTTTGCATTCCCACCAACAGTGTAGGAGGGTTCCCCTTGTTCTGCATCCTTGCCAGCATCTCTCATTTACAGACTTGTTAATTTTAGCCATTCTGACTGGTGTGAGGTGGTATCTCATTATGGTTTTGATTTGTATTTCCCTTATGCCAAGTGATGTGGAGCACTTTTTCATGTGTCTATTGGCCATCTGGATGTCTTCTTTGCTGAAATGTCTGTTCATGTCCTCTTCCCATTTCTTGATTGGATTATTTGTTCTTTGGGTGTTGAGTTTGAAAGTTCTTTATAGATCTTAGATACTAGCCCTTTATCTGATATGTTGTTTGCAAATATCTTCACCCATTCTGGCAGTTGTCTTTTGGTTTTGTTGACTGTTTCCTTTGCTGTGCAAAAGCTTTTGATCTTAAGTCCCAATGGTTCATTTTTGCCCTTGCTTCCCTTGCCTTTGGCGATGTTCCTAGGAAGAAGTTGCTGCATCTGAGGTCCAAGAGGTTGGTGCCTGTGTTCTCCTCAAGGATTTTGATGGATTTCTTTCTCACATTTAGGTCTTTCATCCATTGAGTCTATTTTTGTGTGTGGTGTAAGAAATGGTCCAGTTTCATTTTTCTGCATGTGGCTGTCCAATTTTCCCAACACCATTTGTTTAAGAGACTGTCTTTTTCCATTGGACATTCTTTCCTGCTTTGTCAAAGATTAGTTGACCATTGAGTTGAGGGTCTATTTCTGGGCTCTCTATTCTGTTCCATTGATCTATGTGTCTGTTTTTGTGCCAGTACCATACTGTCTTGATGATGACAGCTTTGCAATAGAGCTTGAAGTCTGGAATTGTGATGCCACCAACTTTGGTTTTCTTTTTCAACATTCCTCTGGCTATTTGAGGTCTTTTCTGGTACCATATAAATTTTAAGATTCTTTATTCCATTTCTTTGAAAAAAATTGATGGTATTTTGATAGGGATTGCATTAAATGTGTAGATTGCTTTAGGTAGCATAGACATTTTCACAATATTTGTTCTTCCAATCCATGAGCCTGGAGCATTTTTCCATTTCTTTGTGTCTTCCTCCATTTCTTTCATGAGTACTTTAAGATTTCTGAGTACAGATTCTTTGCCTCTTTAGTTAGGTTTATTCCTAGGTATCTTATGGTTTTGGGTGCAATTGTAAGTGGGATTGACTCCTTAATTTCTCTTTCTTCTGTCTTGTTATTGGTGTATAGAAATGCAACTGATTTATGTGCATTGATTTTATATCCTGACACTTTACTGAATTCCTGTGCAAGTTTTAGCAGATTTGTAGTGGAGTCTTTTGGGTTTTCCACATAAAGTATCATATCATCTGCAAAGATTGATAGTTTGACTTCTTTGCCGATTTGGATGCCTTTAATTTCTTTTTGTTGTCTGATTGCTGAGGCTAGGACTTCTAGTACTATGTTGAATAGCAGAGGTGATAATGGACATCCCTGCTGTGTTCCTGACCTTAGCGGTAAAGCTCTCAGTTTTTCTCCATTGAGAGTGATATTCACTGTGGGTTTTTCATAGATGGCTTTGATGATATTGAGGTAGGTACCCTCTGTCCCTACACTGTGAAGAGTTTTGGCAAGAAAGGATGCTGTACTTTGTCAAATGCTTTTTCAGCATCTATTGAGAGTATCATATGGTTCTTGTTCTTTCTTTTATTAATGTAATATATCACATTGATTGATTTGTGGATGTTGAACCAACCTTGCAGCCTTGGAATAAATCCCTCTTGGTCATGGTGAATAATCCTTTTAATGTACTGTTGAATCCTATTGGCTAGTATTTTGGTGAGAATTTTCGCATCTGTGTTCATCAAGGATATTGGTCTGTAATTCTCGTTTTTGATGGGGTCTTTGTCTGGTTTTGGGATCAAGGTAATGCTGGCCTCATAAAATGAGTTTGGAAGTTTTCCTTCCATTTCTATTTTTTGGAACAGTTTCAGGAGAGTAGGTATGAATTCTTCTTTAAATGTCTGGTAGAATTCCCCTGGGAAGCCGTCTGGTCCATCTGGTCTGGACTCACATTTGTTTGGAGATTTTTTTTTTTTTTGGAGATTTTTTTTTTTTAAAGATTTTATTTATTTATTTGACAGACAGAGATCACAAGTAGGCAGAGAGACAGGCAGGGTTGGGGGTCGGGGAAGCAGGCTCCTTGCCAAGCAGAGAGCCCAATGTGGGGCTCAATCCTAGGACCCTGAGATAATGACCTGAGCTGAAGGCAGAGGCTTTAACCTACTGAGCCACCCAGGCACCCCTTGTTGGAGAATTTTGATGACTGTTTTAATATTCTTACTGGTTATGGGTCTCTTCAGGTTTTCTATTTCTTCCTGGTTCAGTTTTGGTAGTTTATATATCTCCAGCAATGCATCCATTTCTTCTAGATTGTCAAATTTGCTGGTGTAGAATTGCTCATACTGTGTTCTTATAATTGTTTGTATTTCTTTGGTATTGGTTGTGATCTCTCCTCTTTCATTCATGATTTTATTTATTTGGGTCTTTTCTCTTTTCTTTTTGATAAGTCTGGCCAGGGCTTTATCAATCTTATTAATTCTTTCAAGAACCAGCTCCTAGTTTTGTTGATTTGTTCTATTGTTTTTTTGGTTTCTATTTCATTGATTTCTGCTCTCATCTTTATTATTTCTCTTCTCCTGCTGGGTTTAGGCTTTCTTTGTTGTTCTTTTTCCAGCTCCTTTAGGTGTAGGGTTAGGTTGTGTATTTGAGACCTTTCTTATTTCTTGAGAAAGGCTTGTATCACTATATATTTTCCTCTCAGGACTGCCTTTGCTGTGTCCCACAGATTTTGAACCATTGTGTTTTCATTATCATTTGTTTCCATGAGTTTTTTCAATTCTTCTTTAATTTCCTGGTTGACCCATTCATTCTTTAGTAGGATGCTCTTTAGCCTCCATGTATTTGGGTTCTTTCCAACGTTCCTCTTATGATTGAGTTCTAGCTTCAGAGCATTGTGGTCTGAAAATATGCAGGGAATGATCCCAATCTTTTGGTACTGGTTGAGACCTGATTTGTGACCCAGGATATGATTTATTCTGGAGAATGTTCCATGTGCACTAGAGAAGAATGTGTGTTCAGTTGCTTTGGGAAGGAATGTTCTGAATATATCTGTGATGTCCATCTGATCCAGTGTGTCATTTAAGGCCTTTATTTCCTTGTTGATCTTTTGCTTGGATGATCTGTCCATTTCAGTGAGAGGGGTGTTATAGTCCCTACTATTATTGTATTATCATCGATGAGTTTTTTTTTATTTTGTTATTAATTGGTTTAAATAGTTGGCTGCTCCCATGTTAGGGGCATAGATATTTAAAATTGTTAGATCTTCTTGTTGGACAGACCCTTTGAGTATGATATAGTGTCCTTCCTCATCTCTTATTATAGTCTTTGGCTTAAAATCTAATTGATCTGATATAAGGATTGTCACCCTAGCTTTCTTTTGATTTCCATTAGCATGTTAATTGCTTTCCACCCCCTCACTCTAAATCTGGAGGTGTCTTTGGGTCTAATATGAGTTTCGTGTAGACAGCATATTGATGGGTTTTGTTTTTTTATCCATTCTGATACCCTGTGTCTTTTGATTGGGGCATTTAGCCCATTAACATTCAGGGTAACTGTTGAGAGATATGAATTTAGTGCCATTGTATTGCCTGTAAGGTGACTGTTACTGTATATTGTCTCTGTTCCTTTCTGGTCTACTACTTTTAGGCTCTCTCTTTGCTTAGAGGACCCCTTTCAATATTTCCTGTAGAGCTGGTTTGGTGTTTAAAAATTCTTTTAGTTTTTGTTTGTCCTGGAAGCTTTTAATCTCTCCTTCTATTTTCAATGACAGCCTAGCTGGATATAGTATTCTTGGCTGCATGTTTTTCTCGTTTAGTACTCTGAATATATCATGCCAGTCCTTTCTGGCCTGCCAGGTCTCTGTGGATAAGTCTGCTGCCAATCTCATATTTTTACCATTGTATGTTACAGACTTCTTGTCCTGGGCTGCTTTCAGGAGTTTCTCTTTGTAAGACTTTTGTAAGTTTTGTAAGTTTCACTATTAGGTGACAGGGTGTGGACCTATTTTTATTGATTTTGAGGGGGGTTCTTTGTGCCTCCTGGATTTTGATGCTTGTTCCCTTTGCCATATTAGGGAAATTCTCTACAATAATTCTCTCCAATATACCTTTCCCCCCACCCTCACTTTCTTCTTTTTCTGGAATCCCAATTATTCTAGTATTGTTTCATCTTATGGTATCACTTATCTCTCGAATTCTCCCCTCATGGTCCAGTAGTTGTTTGTCTCTCTTTTGCTTAGCTTCTTTATTCTCCATCATTTGGTCTTCTATATCACTAATTCTCTCTTCTGCCTCATTTATCCTAGCAGTAAGAGCCTCCATTTTTTTTATTGTACCTCATTAATAGCTTTTTTGATATCAGCTTGGTTAGATTTTAGTTCTTTTATGTCTCCAGAAAGGGCTTTTATTTCTCCAGACAGGGTTTCTCTAATATCTTCCATGCCTTTTTCAAGCCCAGCTAGCCCCTTGAGAATTGTCATTCTGAGCTCTATATCTGACATATTACCAATGTCTGTATTGATGAGGTCCCTAGCCTTTGGTACTGCCTCTTGTTCTTTTTTTTTTTTTTTTTGTGGTGAGTTTTTCTTTTTTTTTTTTTTTTAATTTTTTTAAAAGATTTTATTTATTTATTTGACAGAGATCACAAGTAGGCAGAGAGGCAGGCAGAGAGAGAGAGGAGAAAGCAGGCTCCCCGCTGAGCAGAGAGCCCGATGTGGGGCTCGATCCCAGGACCCTGGGACCATGACCTGAGCCGAAGGCAGAGGCTTTAACCCACTGAGCCACCCAGGCGCCCCTGTGGTGAGTTTTTCTACCTGGTCATTTTATCCAGATAAGAATATATGAACAAGAGAATAAAATACTAAAAGGGTTGCAAAGACCCCAGAAAAATGTATGCTACCAAATCAGAAGAGACCCCAAATCACAGGGAGAAGAAGGGGGTAAAAAGAAGTTTAAAAATTTTTTTAAATTAAATATATATATATATATATATGTTAGACTGGTGAATAGAACAGAGCCACCCACTTGATTTTGGGTATATTTTGGTCTCTTAGAAGAAACTACCTCCTAAAATTTTTTAAAGAAAGAAAAACATATATATATCAAAATAAGGGTAAACATGATGACGGGATGGTATATGACTATAAGGATGAAAATTTTAAAAAAAATTCTAAAAAAAGGAATTGATAAGATAAGTTGGTTGGAAAAACAAAGTGGAGAAAATTTGCTCAGGCTAGAGACTAGAAAAAAAGCCCTAGCCCTAGCAAAAAGCTAGATTTAGGGTATATTTTGATCTATTAGAAGAAATTGTATCCCAAAAAAATTTTAGAAGAAAAAACTCTATATGTATACAAAAAATAAAGTTAGATACAGTGAAGGATAAAATATGACAATAATAATGAAGGTTTAAAAAGATTTTTTAAAGAAAGGTATTGTTAAGATAAACTAGTTTAAAAACCGTTAAAAGAGGAAGGAGTAAAAGTTAAAAAAATTAGAATAAGAAAAAATAAAATTAAAAAAGTTTAATTAATTTTGCAAGACTAAAGAATCATAGGGAGAAAGCCATGAATTTCATGCTTTGCTTTCTCCTCCTCTGGAATTCCGCTGTTCTCCTTGATCAGTGAGCTTGGTATTGGCTGGATGTTCTTGCTGATCTTCCGTGGGAGGGGCCTGTTGCCCAGATTCTCAAATGTCTTTGCCTGAGGCAGAATTGAACCGCCCTTGTCAGGGGCCGGGCTAAGTAATCTGCTTGGGTTGGCTCTCAGGAGCTTTTGTTCCCTGAGCTCTTTCCGCTTTCTGTACCGCGTTGGAGGATGGGAATGAAGATGGCGGCCTCCCAGTGTCCGGCCGGAGGAGCTGAGATCTCAGGGCCTCACTCTTTGGTGCGCCCTCAGAGAAAAGCTCTCAATCCTTCCCATCTCCCTGGTCTCCCTGTGCTCTGAGCTTACCCGGCCTGTGACTGAGCGTTTCTGTCTCTGGTACACAGTTGGTTTGGAATCTCCAAACCCAGCAGATTCCTGCCTCCAAAAAAAGTAGGTGAGCCTCCCTGGATCTGCCACTTGTGGGGTCCCCGCTCAAAGAGCAGTGGCCTGACTATGCTGAAGACCACGGTTTACGGTAACCCTGAGCCGAGAGCCCACTCCTCTGCTCCGTTTCTGTAGCCAGCTTTCCCGCTCTGATACCCGCAAGCTCCGCTATACTCAGACACTTCTGATTGTGCTGTGACCCCGCGGGACCTGAGACCACACTGTGCCCGTGAGGACTCCACGCCCGCTTAGCCTCTGGACTGATGTCCCTCAGTGGAGCAGACTTTTAAAAGTTTGAATTTTGTGCTCCGTTGCTCTACCGCTTGTCGGGAGCTGGCCCCTCTTCCCGTTGCTTCACATTCCCTTCTCTGCACATCCTACCTTTCAGAAGGTGGTCGATTTTCTGTTTCTAGAATTGCTGCTCTTCTCTTTGATCTCCTGTTGGGTTTGTAAGTGTTCAGAATGGTTTGATAACTATCTAGCTGAACTCCTGCGACCTAATGTCAACTCAGTCTGCTACTCCTCCACCATCTTCTCCTCTTCTCAGATGAGGTCCTTTTTAGTTTTTACTTTTGCAATGAAATTGTCCATCTGCCTAGACAAACCTATAAAGATGTGTGCAGATAGCTAACTGTATGAACCTGAGTTGGGTCCGTGCTCAGGTAGTTAGGCCATGGGGAAAAAAAAGGCTGTGGGTTTCATGCTATGATGTTGAAGCTTCAGATTCAACCCAATATAAAAGTTGAAGGAAGTTTTCTTTTCTCCCATTAAAAAGTAACATTTCTTTCAGCATATAACTTAAAGGAACCTGAGAGAGAAACCATAATCCTTTAAGGAGTGTGGAAATCAGAGATGGATAATAGTGGTTAAGACCACATATTTTATCATCAGGCCTTCTGATTTCAATCCTGGTTCTGACCTAGAGAAAGTTATTTAAACCCCGGGGCTTCAGTTTCCTTCTCTATAAAATGGGACTAGTAATTATAATAATAGTGCCTGCTTTGTTAACTGACATAGGATTATGTGAGTTAACTCCTGTAAAGCAATTTAGAGTAGAATCTAACCCCTGATAAGCCCTCAATTTAATACATCTCAGCTATTATTACTATTATTGTTTTTATTAATGTTATGATTTAATAATGATATTTTGTCATTCTCACAGGCTGCTTTATTATAACAAGCCAAGAAGGATACAAAAACATTTCAACTAAACTGGTCACAAATTTAATGACTGAGCCTAGGGGCTCAGTCATTTGAGCATCCTACTCTCGGTTTCTACTTTGGTCGTGGTCTCTGGGTCCTGGGATGGAGCCCTGAGTTGGGCTCTGCATTCTGTGGGGAGTCTGCTTAAGATTCTCTTGCCCTCTGCCCCTCCCCCCACTTGCGCACACACTTTCTCTATCTCTGAAGTGAATAAATAAACTCTTTAATAACATAAAAAAATTGAGCCCAAAGCTAGGTCTAATGTTTGCTGGAAAGGAAATGATTTATAGAGTTTGTAGGCTTTTGGAATCTAAGTAGGTCAAGAGGAACGCCTCCTCCATGTGCAAGTCCTCGTAGTTCATTAGGGAACTGATACCACAAGAAACCTCTCTGAAGAGTTCAGCAGTTGCTCACTGAAGATCACAGCTGCTGCGAATGTTATTTTATTTATGGTCCTTTTTTTAAGGGATTGTGCTGAAGAAAAGGTTGCCAGCATGGATTTTGTGTGGCTGTTAGCCTCTAGATAGGTCTTATTGGATTCAGCGCTCTGCTCTGTTCCTCTGCGCTGGTGGTGGAAGTAGAAGTCAAATCTGTCAGCAGGATAGGACTATGCTCAGACGGATCCAGGACAAAGGATCGTTCTGACTGGGTAGAGGAGCTTGCAAAATCCCTTGTTTCTAAGAACTGAGTACTTGTGATTATGATAGTAAACTGTTCTGGTAGGCCAGTAACAATTCTATAAGCAGAAGATACACGCTGTGTAAAGCAGAAAGTATTTTAAAATCTCCTTTCTTTCTGATATATCTTATATAGCTTGTTAATTTTTCCCCCTCAGCTTTATTGAGGTATAGTTGACTCTGGTTATATTTCTTCACATTATTC
Source organism: Enhydra lutris kenyoni (assembly GCF_002288905.1). Lineage (NCBI taxonomy): Eukaryota > Metazoa > Chordata > Mammalia > Carnivora > Mustelidae > Enhydra > Enhydra lutris. The sequence goes on along the minus strand of NW_019154108.1, from coordinate 10,924,541 downwards.
TGCTATATAAATAATTTCTTTAAAGGCCCTGAATTCTAAGAAAGCAAGGATTTTATTTTTAATACTGTCCTTCATTTTTTTAAAACGTATACATTTTTAGTATTTTGTCAGTACTGAGTTCCTTGATACTGGCATTATAGGATGTGAAAATTTAAATTCTCTATTGCCTGCCCTTTTTGTTGGCATTTAAGATAGAGCAAATCCATATAATCCAGATATGAATTCTTGACATCATAACAAATAAGGTTCAAGATCTTGTGGAGCAGATAAGTGTCTTTATGTCGAGACCTCAGCTAAGAGAATCCTTTGTGGAAATAAAGCTTTTCTCTCCTCTCCTCTCCTTTTTTGACAGTGACTTTGGATTATAGAAGGTGCTATACCCAACACCTGGAAATCAAACTTAGCATTTGGAGAAAGCCATTGTCTCTACTAAAAATACTTCATTTCATAGCCTTTCTTCCCTAGTATCTTGTTTTGGAAGAAATTGAGACTGCCCATAAAGCAGTGGAGAGAGCACGGAGCAGAGTTTTTCAACCTTGGCAGTACCGACATGTAGTTCTGTGATGTGGGGGCTGTCCTGGGCATGGTAGCACGTTTAACACCAGCCCTGGCTTCTACCTGCTGGATACTGGTCACAACAATCAAAAATGTCTCCAGATGTTGTCATATGTTGACTGTGGGGCAAAATTACCTCAATTGAGAGCCACTGGAGTAGAGAATAATGAAGAAATGCAAAAAAACCTCAGAAAAAAAGTGGGGCTAATTGGTAGTAGAAAAACACTGAGGGGTTTGGGTTTTCTCAGTCAATGAAAGTTTCTATTTTTTAAAACATAAGAACCGAAGAAGACATTTGGAAATTACTTGTCACACCTAAGCCGAAGTATTAATACCTTAATCACACTGAGATCATAAACTAATCAATAAGAATATGGATAAGTAAAAAAATATATATATATGGATAAGTAGACAATGCATACACAACAGAGTTACCACACAGAAATGTAATGGCAAATGTGAAATGTTCAAACTTATCTATAACACTGATCATTTCTCTTATTCGTACTGTTTTTCTACAGTTCAGTCCAAAAAAGTCATTAGATGAGGCAGAGCAAAGTAGGTTCCTTGGTTTGTCAGGGCTATGGGAGAGGAAAGCGCCACAGAGGCCCAGAGGAAAGTGTCAGAAGTGAGCAGGAAGAGAGGACATTCCCAAGTTCATGTTAGAGCTGGACAGGGGAGGTGCAGAGACGTGGCTTGTTGTGGAACGGGAGGAACCAAGAATGAAATGACTCTGTTCATTGGAAATACTGGCTTGAGGTTATACTCAGTAGAGAAAGTCAAGGATGTGCAGAATTAACTATAGACATAAATTCAGGTGTGTGTTCTGCTTACCTGTATCCCAGCTCTGTCTACGAGGAGACTCTGGCTGCAGTAATAGCTGATACCCCTACTACTTAGTGCATTGGATTCTGATCGCTCTTCTCTACCTAAAGTACTTCTTGGAGAAATGGCTGATTCTAGGGCTGGGACAGAGAAAGTAGATGAACCTAGAGTATCTTGCTCTGTAACTAGAGAAAGTACTCAAAGAAAAGTGGGGAATACATCAAAAGGATCTGGGAGCCAGCTTGAAGAGGCTCCCACTAACCCAGTCTGGGACAGTGCGATCATCAAAACGATAGCGATAGGTTATAACCCATTAAGTAAAACAGAAACCCATGAGTCCATACTGATCGGAAACAGTGCTTAAAGTCTAAGTTTGACGAGGAATGGGACGTTTGCATAGTCTCACAGTAACTCTCCATGTCCCCCAATACTTACTAATTTCAAAGGGAAAATGAGAAGCTTCACAGGGGAAAGGCCTGGCAGACACCACCTTAACCACGTGATCCAAGTTGATAGCATCAACACTAAGATTGATTGAAATTATGTGCCACCTGATAGAATGTAATGAGAACACATCGTCTTCACTGTGATATTCATGCCAGAGATGCACGACCTGAATCTAATCATGAGGAAACATCAGGTAAACCTAAACCATTATACAAAATAACTCTCCCCTAATCTTCAAAAGTGTCAAAGTCGTGAAAATGAAGGAAACCATAAGCTTTGAGCTGGACCCATTCTCTGAGGAAGTCATTAGGAAATGATTGGTGAACTTGAAATTGAGTCTACAGATTACATGGCAGTGATGTGACTGTGTCACTGTGTTACCTGCTTTTCATGGTTGTGGGCAGGATCGTGTCATTGTGTTTCAGAAATACACAGTTTGGAGGTGATGGGGCAACTAACTCTCATATGGTTCAGAAAAAAATAAATCTTACTGTTTTTGCAGCTTTTCTCTAAGTTTGAGATTCTTTCAAAATAAAAAAATAAATAGCAAAATTAATAATGGCTGGGCCGATGGTCTTATACTGTGCTGAAGTACCCCCCGAAGAGCAAACAGTAGGTATGGAAAGCCTCAAAAATCATCATATCCTGACTGACATCTGGTTTTATATTGTAGGTAAACGAAGAAGAAAATATATTGGACAGATCATTGTATTATAGGGCCAAGTGGCAGTCATATTAATAGACTGTATATATAGTGGGCTCTTAACTGTTTACAAATCTCTCGTGAAAAGACTGGAGTCTCCCTTCCTCCGTCATTCTCATCATTCTCAGTGCTGGTCCTTCAAGGCTGGGTGGCTCTGAGTGGTCCAATACTGGCTAACCTATTTTCCCCTTACTGGCTTTCAGTATAAATTTTATTTCTGCTGGGGTAATTCCAATTTCCTTGTTTTCTTTATCTTTTATCTTAACTATCTTCTGTGTTCCCACCCTCCTCCTTCCTCTCTGCCAATCCCTGCCCCTCCTCCACAGAACCCCTGCCTTCTTGCATATCCATGAGGACAGGCTTTGCTGGTTCCTGTGCTGAAACATTTTCAAACCTGGCCTTTCCTGTTGTGCTCCCTTCCCCTGGCACTGTGTCTAATCTGCACCTGCCCACAAACGGCATCACCTTGGCTGTGAGCAGCTCGGGATGCCCCCTCTGATGTTAGCAGTGATGGTTGCTTGGGTTTCTGGATCTTCATTTTCAAACTGGTGGCCAATTGTTAGAAGCTAGAACACTCATTCATCAGTGTGCACCGAAAGAAGATTCTCCTCTGATGGCTGAGTATGGGATCTTCTCTTTAGTTTATTGTTATTGTGCCTAGCTTCTGTAGATCTCCACTGGTATTTCAGTGGGGAATTAAAGGAGAATTTCTGCTCAAGTCCACAGAGCCTAAAACATCTGCTGTAAGTAAATAATCCTTTAAAATATTCACAGTCGGGCGCCGGGGTGGCTCAGTGGGTTAAAGCCTCTGCTTTCGGCTTAGGTCATGATCCCAGGGTCCTGGGATCGAACCCCGCATGGGGCTCTCTGCTTGGCGGGGGGCCTGCTTCTGCCTCTCTCTCTCTCTGCCTGCCTCTCAGCCTACTTGGGATCTCTGTCTGTCAAATAAATAAATAAAATCTTTAAAAGAAAAATAAATAAAATAAAACATTCACAGTAAAAACAATAAAATAAAAAATAAATAATGTATTCACGGTATCCTTACAAGGATTCTTTTTGTGATTACTTAACACACAAGGAAAGTAAGTTTGGGAAAAGTTAGTAATGTGACTGGTTACCCAGCTCATAAGTAGCAGAGTCAGGATTAAGCCCACATCTCTTGATTGAGAATTCACGAAACTTTGCTGTTATATGAAACCCCAGTTCATCCAGAAAGCATGAATGCAATGTTATCTGATCACCAGGAAATCATGCCGGCTCTGCAGTTTGTTCTCAGGACACATGCTTTCTCCTAATAATAAATCCCTAATGAAAGCTGAATTTCTCCAGTGCCTTTGAGTTCTAAGTGATGTATTTTTTTTTCCTGCGTTCTTCTCTTTTTCTTATTTCCCGTTTACAAGATAATACTAATAAGGCAGAACATGAACTGTACACCAGGTTTCAGCTCTGTTCTCAGAAAGCAGGAGTATGGACATTGGGCGCTGTGTAATGGAGAAAATACAAGAAAAGCACATCATCTCTTTGTAGTACAGGCTATGATTTTTAGTGCAATTTTCCTCTGATCCATTCATCCACCTTCCCACAAATATATTTTTGCATTCTTCTGCTGTGAAACATGCCAACCTGTCTCCTACTTGCACACCCCTTTCGGCTTGTGCTTCACCCCACGTTGCTATTGTCTCTGCTTTGCTGCATTGGTGAGACTTCCATTGTTACATTATCCTAATAAAAAAAAAACCCACAAATTCAAAATTAGATAAATTTAATATATCAAACCCATAACTGTTACATTATAGTCTAGAAATCAGGTCAGAACTGCTGCTATGTAATAAAATTATGCAAGTGGATAAAAAAATGAGCAGTACGTGTCGAAGGAGAGATTCTTGACATGGCAATTTTCTCATATTTAAAGCGCACACAAAAAGCCTATGGAATGTAATCTGTCTTCTTGGCACATTTGAAAACAGTCCTGAATTGTGCGTTCTCCTTGTGGAAATGGAATTCATGTACCTATTCATTCTTTCGAAATAGTAAGCATGCCCTCTTGGTGCAGCCGAGTGGAAACGGTGCCTATGGAAAACAGACAGTGGAGTGTTTTTTCTCCGTGTGGATTAAAATCACAGCATACTCCTCTGGTCCCAGATTTGCCCAAAATGTACCCTAAGACCTTGTGGGATCGCCCTCCTCTTGCAGGTGTCGGGGGTGCGGGTGGAGCAGACACACAGCTCTGTATATCGACAGAGGATCGGAACAGATATGACGGAATTCTTCTTTTTTCCCTGCTGCAGTGTTTCCTTGTGGGAGGGGCGTGGCTACGGGGAGGGTGGCAGTTGGTAAAACCGCATTCACACAAATTCCGTTTTTCCACTCGGGTTCGCGTTTACCACAGAAGAGCATATGCACATGCTATCAGCGGAGGTGATTACAAAAACTGTTAATGCCTCCTGGAAGGTGACATCACAAACTGTCAAGGGTTCTTGCCAGGGAGAATGTAGAAATGGCAGGTGCCACCTGTTGTTTAAACCAGAGAATAGCTCCAAGTTCTGTTGCAGGAATCTAAGGGCAGCACGAGGCGTAAATATCCTGTGAGCTTATCTCTTTTCCTCTCACACGGAAGCTCCAACGCTTTATTTATAATCTCACACATTTGTTATAAAGTGAGCTATCAAATGTGCATTTTCACAGCGTAGGAGAAGATATTTGAGTTAAAAACATTCACGGGGTCCTTGTTTACGACTGTGTGTGAATTTCAGTATTTTCTTACATACAGTGCGGCTTGGGGCTCTTGATGTTGGCTGATTTTTCCCTTAAGAAAACAGAACAGAAGCAAAAAAGGAATTTTTCTTCCTTAGAGCTGCCAATGATGGATGAAAACGTCAGAAAGTACTTAGAACTACTGTCACGTTCTCTCTTCCAGCGAGCCATTCATCCACAGCCCGTGATAGCCAATACTCGTTGCTTTTGTTGCTGTCCATGCGTCGGTTCATTTGGGTGTCAGATGACTTGCTTTGTTCCTGGACGTTGGGTCCTTCTGCAGGGAGGAAAGGATAGCTCTGGAGGGCTTTAAGCGCTGGTGTTAAGTTTATGTAGTGGAGCAAATGTGAACTTTATAGGAGGAGAGGTGTCTTGTCTTTGTTTTTGTTTTTTTTAAGCTTTACTCTTTTAAAGATTTTATTCATTTATTTTAGGGAGAGAGCAAGCATGAGTGGGGGGAGGAGCAGAGGGAAAAGGAGAGAGAGAATCTCAAACAGACTCCACGCTGAGCATGGAGCCTGACTTGGGGCTCGATCACACGACCCTGAGATGATGATCTGAGCCGAAATCAACAGTCAGACACTTAACAGACTAAGCCACCCAGGTGCCCCTAAAGCTTTATTTTTTCTTAAGTAATCTCTGTATCCATCGTGGGGCTCGAACTCATGGCCCTGAGCTCAAGAGTCAGATGCTCTAGACTGAGCCAGCCAGACCCCCCTGTGAGGAGGAGCTTCTGACAAATGATGTATGATCATGTAGGTTACAGTACATCTTGTGAATTACCAAACTCTAGTCGCCAGAGACTGATGCCCCCTGTGCCAGTTACCATGGATAATTCAATAGCTATCTCAGAACGCAAGAGCTCTGTGTTTAGAAACAGACCGGAAGGCAGCACAAGGTCAAGTGAATGTAAGCCTTATTGGATTCTAGTCTTTGAAGCTGTTGCTGTGTTTTAGACCATTTCTCAACATTCTGAATTTTAGGGAGCTTGCACTGGGGGCTTTGGTGAGTACAGCCTCCCACCCATAGCAGAGACAGCAGCCTAGTCGTTTTCTCGGTTTTCCCCTTTCCTGACATCCCCTTCCCCGATTTCTCATACACATGGAGCAGACCTGGAGTGCTGACTTCACGACTCTGCTACACCACTAACAGTACACTTCAAGTCCTCTTATGAGGGTTGACACCAACCAGTGGTGTTCATGTCGGCCTTTTAAATTCAAGAATGTCAAAGCTCAGGCAGAGTAATAAAAGAAAATGCAGAAACAGCAGGAAGTAATAGATGGGAGGCAGAAGGCGTTTGAGGGCTGGTTCTCAACTTTGGGCACATTCTTAAGCTCTTGGGGCCTTGATGTCCCTATCTATAAAATGGGAAATTGAGGTCAGGTCAGAAGATTTGGAGGTTTCTTGTACCTATAATTATAAGCAAACCTCAGAAATATTGCAGTGTTGGTGTCAGACGACCTCAATAAAGTGATTATTTCAGTTTAATTGGTCAAATGAAATACTTGGTTTCCCAGTGCATATAGAAGCTATGTTTATACTCTACTTTGGTATAGTAAGGTTGCAATAGCAATATATCTAAAAAACAACATATATATTTTAATTAAAAACACTTTATTGCTAAAAAATGCTAATCATTGGAGTTTTCAGCAAGTCATAATCTTTTTGCTGCTGGAGGGTCTTGCCTCCACATTGGTGGCTACTGACTGGTTGGGGTGGTGGGCACTGAAGGTTGGGTTGGCTGTAGAAATTCCATAAAATAAGAAAACAGTGAAGTTTGGCTCATCGACAGACGCTTCCTTTCATGAGGGATTTCTCTGTAGCATGAGATGCTGTGTGATAGCATTGGACCCATGGGAGAAATTCTCCCAGAGCTGGAGTCAGTCATCTCAAACGCTCCTGCTGTCTTATCAACTTAGTTTATGGGTTATTCCAAACCTTTGTTGTCGTTTCAACAGTCTTCACAGCATCTTCAGCAGAAGTACATTCCATCTAAGAAACCACTTTCCTTGCGCCTCCATGAGAAGCAGCTTCATCCGTTCAGGTTCCATCATGAGGTTGCAGCCCGTCTGTCCCATCCTCGGGCTCTGCTCCTGATTCTCGTTCTCCTGCTCTTTCCTCCCCATCTGCCGTGACTTCCTCCCCTGAAGTATTGAACCCCTCAGAGTCACCCAACTTCTTCCAAACCCTTATTAATGTTGATATTTTTATTTCTTTCCATGAATCCCAGATGTTCTTAATGGTATCTAAGATGGTGAATCCTTTCCAGAAGGCTTTCAATTTACTTTGCCCAGATCCATCAGAAGAATCACTATCTATGGCAGTTGTAGTCTTAAAAATTTTGTTTTTTCAATAATAAGATTTGAAACTTTGATCCTTGAGTTTAGAGTGGATGTTGTGTTCACAGGCACAAAAACAACACTAATCTCATTGCCCGGCTCCATCAGAGCTCTTGGGTGCCCAGGTGCATTGTCAGTGAGCAGTACTGTTTTGAAAGGAATCTTTTTTCTGAGTAGTGGGTCCCAACAGTGGGCTTAAAATCTTCAGTAAATGAGCTTGCAAACAAATGTGCTGTCGTACAGGCCTTGTTGCTGTGGTCACAGAGCACAGGCAGAGTAGACTTAGCCTCCTTCTTAAGAGTCCTAGGATTTCTGGAATGGCACCTGAGCACTGGCTTCCCCTTAAAGTCACCAGCTGCACGAGCCCCTCACAGGAGAGTCAGCCTGCCCTTTGAAGCTTTGAAGCCAGGCGTTGACTTCTCTCTGGCTGTGGAAGTTCTAGATGGCATCTTCCAGGGCAAGGATGTTTCGTCGACATTGAAATCTGGTGTTGCGTGTGGCCGCCTTCATGACTTCTCGGAGCTGGATCTTCTGGAGAACTTGCTGCAGCTTCTCTGTCAGCACCTGCTGCTTCAACTTGCACTTCTGTCCAGACGACTTCTTTCCTGAAGCCTCGTGAACCAACCTCTTCCAGCTTCGGACTTTCCTTCTGTGGCTCCCTCACCTCTCTGAGCCCTCTTAGTGTTGAAGACAGGGCCTTGCTCTGGGTGAGGCTTTGGCTTAAGGGAATGTCGTGGCTGATGGCTCTTCTGTCCAGACAGAACGTCCGAAACGTCCTCCGTATGAGCTGTAAGGCTGTTTCGCTCTCTTCTCATTCATGCGTTCGCTGGAGTAGCCCTTGTCATTTCCTTCATGAACTTTCCCTTTGCGTTCACAGCTTGGCTCATGCTTGGTGCTAGAAGCCTAGCTTCCATCTTATCTCAGCTTCCACACGCCTTCCGCACTCAATCACATCTAACTTTTGATTTAAAGTAAGAACATGCAACTCTTCCTTTCACTTGAACATGGAGGCCATTATAGGGTTATTAATTGGCTCAGTTTTGGCATAGCTGTATCTCAGGGAATAGGGGGGCTGAGGAGAGGGAGAGAGATGGGGAACGGCTGGTCTGTGGAGCTGTGGGAACACACACATTTATCAATTGAGTTTGCCTGTCTTCTCTGGGTGTGGTTTGTGGTCCCCCAAAAGTTATAATAATTATATCACAGAGTACTGATCACAGATCACCATGACAAATAGAATAATGATGAAAATGTTTGAAATTGTGTGAGAATTACCAAAATGTGACACAGAGGTGTGATGTGAGTAGAGGCTGTTGGAAAATGGGTGTCGACAGACTTTCCTGGTGCAGGGTGGCTACAAACCAGCCACAAACCTTCCATTTGTAAAAAACAAAAACGAAAAAACCACAGTACCTTCCAAGTGCAGCAATGTGAAGAACAACAGAACAGGGTGTGCCTGTGCGTGTGTATTTGGAGTTTACCTTGCGAGTGTGCCATTAGATAGACATAAAGTCCTGTTTAAACTGCAGGTTTCCAGTGTGAGTGCAAGCCTGTCCTTTCCTGGGATCACAAGTGGTGACAAGATGATCTCTCCAGTCCTCATCCAGGCGCACGATTCTGGGAGAAGGTTACTTGCTCCTTCCATGATACACGTTCTTCAGGGTTTTCGTAGGAGACTCACAGATAAACTAGAATAAACACAGCTTGCTTTGGGATAGTACAATTTTTCCTTCACTCTCCTTAGCCTAACATTTTTGATCTTCAGCACATAATATCTAAAGAGATGACAAATTTCATATTCATAAAGAATGTGTCATATTTAATACTGGATACCTTCTTTTTTAAAGATGTATTGATGTATATGTTTTAGAGAGAGAGAGAGACAGAGCTCTCTGTCATGGAGGGGGAGTAATGGAG
>NW_019154108.1:10779435-10914991 GCF_002288905.1 Enhydra lutris kenyoni | reverse complement strand
GGGGAGGGAGAGAATGGAGTAATGGAGGGGAGGGAGAGAATGGAGTAATGGAGGGGAGGGAGAGAATGGAGTAATGGAGGGGGGAGAGAATGGAGTAATGGAGGGGAGGGAGAGAATGGAGTAATGGAGGGGAGGGAGAGAATGGAGTAATGGAGGGGGGAGAGAATCCTCAGGCAGACTCGTCAGTGGACTCACATCATGACCTGAACCGAAATCAAGAGTCGGCTGCCTAACAGACTGAGCCACCCAGCCGTCCTAGGCCTGATGCCGTGTTTGGGAACTAAGTTTGGGAACAATTGCTTGAGACCTCCAAACCTTAAGCATGGATAAGGTTTTTTTTAATCTAAGAAATATTTTATGCTGGACATTTAAAGATGGAGACAGTCACTTTCCCTATCTCCTCTTCTCTTTCCTATTTGGATTTTTTCCGTCATAACTATTCATTCCGTGAATCAACAAAGATAATGCAGTTAACTCCGTGCTAAAAATTCATTCATTTATCCACAAGTACTAATTTTTTTTTAAAGATTTTATTTTTATTTATTTGAGAGAGAGACAGTGAGAGAGAGCATGAGCGAGGAGAAGGTCAGAGGGAGAAGCAGACTCCCCATGGAGCTGGGAGCCCAACGTGGGACTCGATCCCGGCAGCCCGGGATCATGACCTGAGCCGAAGGCAGTCGTCCAACCAACTGAGCCACCCAGGTGTCCCAGTACTAATTTTTAAGGAAACCAAAATGGCAGGAAATGAAGAAAACAGAGAAGGGGATTATTAAATTGTATTTTGGCTCTCCTTTTCACATCACTGAGCTCTGGATCCATGTTGATCTAGCTGCTTAATTAATAGACATTTCTATCCAGGGTCACATCTAGGCACAATTCCTACTGGTGAGTACCTCCTGGTAAAGCTTTAGGTCCTTACTTCTCTTGGTGAGAAAGCTTCATCCCTGCTGTGAAGTCTGGTAGCAAACTGGTGAAGGGGAGGAGGAAGAAAAGCAGAGGTCCATTTCTAAAAGTTCATTTTTATCCATTTTATGCTTTTTTACTACAACCAAACTGTTGCTTTGAATAGAAAATATGGTTCTGCGTTCTGTTTTGCATCAGAAATCCAGAAAAGGAGAGAAGCATCTTTCAAATGTTATATTTAAAATTATTATTGGGGCGCCTGGATGGCTCAGTCAGTTAAGTGTCTGACCCTTGGTTTTGGCTCAGGTCATGATTTCATGGGTTGTGAGATCAAGCCCCACAAAGGGCTCCGCACTCAGTGGGGAGTCTGCTTGAAGATTCTGTCTGTCTGCCCCTCACCTTACTTGTGCTCACATGCTCCCTCTCTCCATCATAAATAAGCAAATAAACAAATAAATCTTTAAAAATTATTGTTATTATTATTTCAAGCTCTTATTCTTAGTGGGGGTGATGCCGGGAGAGTTTCACAGCAAACTTTATGATGCACACGGGTTTGTATGAGATAACGTCACCTCTCGAGAGCTGCGTCCCCTTTGTTCTGGTGATTCTCCCAGGGTATTACTCCCAACAGTATTTTGAAGGGATTTTTCAAAGTTTCTTTCCTTTTTTAAATACTGAGAAGACTAAGACCCGATCAGAGAGGTTGAAGCTTGCCAGAAGACTCTTGAGTCTTCAGGATTGGAAGCAGGTGATTGAACTTGGAATCTACTGTTTTTCCCAGTATATTACATGTACACACCAGCATTATTTTCTGCTTTATATCTTCTCATAAATGTGTGTGTATGTGTATATATAACAGAGTAACCAAAGTTCCAATGAAGCATGTTCATAAATATTTCCCGGACTTCAGATAGTATGAAAACTCCTAGATTAGATGAGAATGCGTGAAAGTCCCCATTGTAGACCCTTCCCTGGAATGGAAAGGATACTTACGAATAGATTAATCCAGCCCTCTAGCTTTCTGGCTGTTCTGCAGCAGAAGCAACGAGGACAGATCACACACACTCACTGTGTTGGTATTTCCAGCATCGCAGGGATCCTCAGGGTGTTATTATGATAACTGGACTCCTGCAGTCTGGAGCCTTGTGAGCGTGATGACAGATGCTACCCTCACCGCAGCGCCCGTAACATCCCATCGCAGCCCACGGTCACGTGCTCCCAGAGGTCCGCCAGAGCTTCCGCCACGGTTGTCTGTAGTGAATATTCACCAAGCCTTGACTACGGAGGGGTCCGTCATTTCACGGCGTCCCTGTTTTCCTCAGTTTTCAGCTAAGGAGAGGGAACTGCCGTTAAATGACTTGCCTGTGGTCGCGCTGCCAGCACGCAGCTTGGCTGGGACTTGAACTTGGGTCTCTGTGACTCCAGAGTCTAACATCTTCATGCCTGTCCTTCAGCATCTGCCCTGGAAACGCCGCTGTGGTGTCTCAGAGGACTGGCCCACACTCTGCAGGCCTGAGCAGAATCGCTCCTGTGGCTGAGTTTCTTAACAGAGATGCTAAGGGCAAAGGAGAGGCTCTTATTTTCAAAACAAATGACTTTGGCATTCATAAGAAAACGGCATGGGGGAAATTGCCAGCACCCCGCTCTGTGAGCAGACACTACTGCCTCGTTCTCCCCTGTTGCCGCTTCTCATTACACATCCCCGGGGCTGCTGGACGAAGGACGGGGACGCTTCACACGTGCCACTCCTCGCGGAGCCCTGTGGTTGCCAGAGCTTCTAGTCCTTCCTTTTCGAAATGTGAAAACCTGTGCTGGCCTTCCGGCAGCCCTCATGCCCTCCAGGAGCCCGGGAGGCTGCTGGGCACAGAGAGGCTGTGGGCCACCTGCTTCCCAGAGGCTCAGGCTAAGCCCGGCCTCAGCTCGCAGGAGTGCTGGCTTTCCCCGAGAAAACCTCTATTTCTTATGGGGAGTTCTAGAATGTATAAGGAGCTCCTAGACAGCAGAGAGCCTAGTGGTACTGGATGTTTTCGCAAGCCAGGCTCCGGGTGTTTGCAGGTGAGGGTCCAACTTCCCGCAATTTCTCTGAGGTCGCTGGGACAAGCTACTAAAGCATGGCCTGTGGTTCTTCATTGCCATCAGGTTTAGAAGTCCTGAGTATTTCGGCCTTCCTCTCTTGCCCAGTTGCCAGATAAGAAGAGGCTGAGAGCAGCGAAGGGACTTACTGTCACACAGCTGCAGTGTCGTTAGTACCCACTCCAGACACGTCCTAGCACGCCGGCCGCTCAGTGATGTTAAGCTCGTGAGGCCAGGGACCGTGACTTATGTGTATTTTTCTTTTTCTCTTTCCTTTATTTTTTTCCCCTTTGTATAAAATTGACCCCTTGTGTGTGGGGAGTAGCTCGTTGATTGATTACTGTTATTTTTCACAATTTCAATTTGGTTCTTTCCTTTACCGAATTTGATCCTGGTTTTCACTTCAGGGTACAAACTGCCCCAGAGTATATATCTCATGCTTATCCTTCAGCCTTCTCTTCTGTTCTTTTCTGTTTAAAAATTTTTTTGTGTTAGGGGCACCTGGGTGGGTCAGGCAGTTAAAAGTCTGCCCTTGGCTTGGGTCATGATCCCAGGTCCTGGGATCGAGTCCTGTGTCCCGTATCTGGGGCGTGCTCAGCAGCGAGTCTGCATCTTCCTCTATCTCAGCCCCTCCTCCCACTTGTGCACTCTCTCTTTCTCTCTCTCATAAATAAATAAAATCTGAAAAAAAATTTTATTGTGGTAAAAACAGTTAACATGAGCTCTCTTAGCAGATTAAGTTGTACAATGCAGTATTATTATCTGATGGAGATTTTGTATCCATTGATTAGCAACTCCTCTTAGCCCCTGACACATTGCATTCTGTGCTTGGGTGCGGTTGACCATCCTAGATACGTCGTTGTGTGAGCAGAATTGTGTGGTGTTTGTCCTTCTGTAACCATCTTATTTTACTTGGCTTAATGACTTTGGGGTTCATCCTCACTGTTGATAGTGCAGATGCCCGTCTTTTTAAAGGCTGAATAGTATTCCATCATACATATATACCACACTCTTTTAATTCATTAGTCCTTCAGTGGAAATTTGAATTGTTTCCACATTGCAGCTCCTGTGAGTAATGCCACAGGGAACACAGCAGTGTTAGTATCTCTTCAACGGAAATCTCTTCTGATTTCCGTTGTCGTAGAAAAATACCCACACTGTAGAATCTTCTGATCTTTTTCTTTCTCTCTCTTCCCTCCTCTGACTTTCCCATCCTTTTCCGGGACAGAGTGCTAAACTTCCCACAGTCTACAGGGACTGCTAAGGAGGCTCCCAACCCCGAGTGCTGGATTCCTGAATCTGGCTCACTTAGAAGGTCAAATTCCCTAGAGTACTTACTGATTTACTTTGGTATTTATTACTGCCCGTTATTCTTTGTTTAATCCCCCTTTTTTGAACCTTAACGAGACTTTGGGCATTTATCTTGGTTTTCCCATCATAGTTTGGTGATTAAAGTTAGTCCAGTATAAACCTCTAGTTTTATCTCTGATTCAAACCTCTTTCTCCCCATCACACACTAGACTTCAAAATCCAGGAGTGTAGCGCAGAGAAGATAAGGTGTCTCTTCCACACTTCGTCTTCCCTGTAGTCACAGGCTCTGGTGCCTGTGCCACGGTGGGCCAGCAGGAGGGACAGTTGGGGACACATGATGTTGTCCTTCATGAGGAAGGTGCTGGTTGTCCCTGCTCCTCTGACGTGCTGTCTGTGGCAGGTGTCTAAATGCTGACTCTGGCCACGTGCATGTGTGGGTAATTTGCTGGGCCCTCTCCCCCGTCTCTTCCCACAACCATTGTGAAGGTGCTGCCTGCGGAAGGCCTGGCCCCAATTCCGTTGGCCACCTCTGGGGTTAGACAGTAGTAGCAAGACAACTGACGCCATGCTACTTCTGCGGGGTCCACGCATCCCATTTGTGACAGTGGGTGGCATATGGGCTCTGTTTCTACCTCCTCAGCATCTCACCTCTCCCATTCTCTTAGCCCCTGCTCAGGCAGGCAGACATGAGCTCAGAAAACTGACTGCCTGAGTAGATCTGACCAGAGTACCGACAGCAGACTCCCCATCTTGGAAGCACCCCCAGATCCTTGCCTTCTGGAAAGGAAAACCCGCTGTCCCATCCCCCACGGAGTCACTTTTCATCTTGAACATGAACCTTGGACAAGGCCAAAGACAAATGCACCCTTCCAGCGCTTGCTTTCTACAGAAGGGCGGTGTGGCAGCCAGAGTTCTGCTCCGGACTCCTGGGGGTAGGTGTCCGGCAGCTTCTCTAGCAGCGGTGCAGACTGTGGGCAGTTCAGGTCTCTGTCCTCAGCTTGTGCCTTAGCCTCAGCTCTGGACTGGGAGGGAGAGCCCTGGGCCATAGGAGGGAAGGGGAAGGGGACAGACCTCGCATTCTTTTGTTCTGGAGCAGGAGAGAGCCATCCATCCTTTGTCCCCGGCACACACCCACCCGCATGACCTGTCACCTTAAGCGCTAGCTGTTTCCGTTCCTGAATTCCGTGTTGCTCATTGCCTTGAGGTTCTCAAGGTTGCACACTCCTTTATTTCGTTCATGGTCAGGTCGTCAGTAGCCCTGCTGTCATGTGTTCATTGTGTTGCTGATGTTAAGTACAGTCAGTGGAGTAGGGGGTCTGCGTGGAGAAGGGGGCTCCTTCATAGACACTCCCATTCTGTGCTGTCTGTGCTCCACCTGGGTCCTCTGTGGGCAGGAAAGACAGCTGTTTTGTTACGTGAGACAGGCCAGTGTTTGGTACCTGCTGATTAAAGTGTTCCTTCCTTCACGTCCAGGAAGGCTGTAGCTGAATTCAGGCTACATACTTTTGGGGTATCTTGGAAACAGACCTCATTGACATCACCTGCTGTCCTTTGGCCCAAACAAGCCCCCCCAACAGCACAAACGAGCTCATTTTCCCTGGCTGTCCATCTCTGTTACTCACAGGAAATCCTCTCAGACTGAGCCAGAGTTCCGCATGGGTTGCTTATCGCTTCCCAGTTTTCTCACACAGTTTCTAAAAATGTGAAGAAAGGCAGATGTGCCAGAAGGACTTTTCACACTATCACCTGGGGTTTCCATCTGGGAAGTGGGGGGGATCCGGCTTTAGTTGCCCTTTGGTAGGCCAGGGCACAAACATGGGTCTACCTGAGCATTCCTGAGCTGTTCCTCTTCACAGGTAATATCTCCCCTCTCCAACCAGCTTCCCCAACACACAGTGCCCCACCACACCCCTCCCACACACACTCACACACTCACACACTCACATTTCCTCTCTTTCTCCCTCCCTCTTCCTCCCCTCCACCCCATCATCCTTCCCTTTTCTCCTACCCCGCACCGTTTTTAGTCCATTATAAGGTAGAATGGCAAGGCTCGCTTTTTCTACAAAGTCTATTTTTATTTTTATTTTTTTAAGAGATTTTTTTTTTAATTTATTTGACAGAGAGAGAGAGATCACAAGTAGGCAGAGCAGCTGGCAGAGTGAGAGTGGGAAGCAGGCTCCCCACTGAGCGGAGAGCCAGATGCAGGGCTCGATCCCAGGACCTGAGATCATGACCTCAGCCGAAGGCAGAGGCTTAACCCACTGAGCCACCCAGGTACCCCTACAAAGTCTGTTTTTACCCTAACAGCTTTAAATTTACCTCAAGGGACCATTGCATAGAGTCAGATTTCTCGTAGCAAGCAGGGCCTGTTTGTGCTTTTAATGCAGACACCAAAAACACAATCTTTATTTGTTAAACCAGTCTTAAAACATTATTGTAGAAATGATTCCCAAATGTGCAGTCCTTTTTCCTCACGCTCCAGACATCTAGTTGTCTTCCAAGTGCGTAAACACTGCTCATTGGCCTTGGGAACAGCCGGGTCCTCAGTCACCACGTCTGCCATGGAGGCCAGCGGTGTGTGGAGACAGACTGGAGGTGAACTTCCAGTATCAAGAGGTGTGAGGCCTGACCTCTAACCAGGGCTCCCTCCTTATCAGGAGAGACAGAGACTCTCCTGTCAAGGAAGACATCCCGTAGTGACTGATAGTGAATCACAATCAGCCGGAGTTCAAAGAACTTGGCTCCCCGCCTCCCTTTTCTTAACCCTGTTGGCAGTTTTCACGGGATTCGGTTTGCAAGAGGCTTCTGTAATAAGCAGATGGTTATGTTTTACTTGTATAATATCATTTTAAAGGTGCCTCTTCACATCCTTAACCCGTGGTTGTGTGGGCCAGTTGCAGAAAACAGCGGACCTGGTGTCCAGGCCCTGGAGATGAGGACCGGAGCCCACCCAGGCCGACTGGCTATCCTTGTTCGCAGGCCGTCCAGCCTTAGCTTCATGACAGCCCCTTGTGGAGACAGACGACTGCTTCCATCTTGGATGAGCAAACCCATGTCCAGGGAAATGGTCCAAGGTCAGAAAGTAGTTAGGTGAGAAACCAAGATTTAAATCCAGTTCCAAGCGTAGTCTGCTCTCCGTCATATGTAATGAATCCCCAGCTACAAGCATTTGCTTTGCTGCTGTGCAAAAAATTTACACTTCTTCTCCCGAGTCTCAGGACGATGGGAATATCTTAGGCCTGCCGTATTCTTGATGTGATCTTCCTCCCTGATCTTCCTCCCTTTATGTTTAATTGTTATCCCATTGTTGTTATTATTATTGTTTTTTTTTTTTTTTTTTGTTAACATCTTTCATCGCATGGGTCTTTTCAGAGAACAGTGTTTACTTCCCATTTTATGGGTTGGCCCCACCCCCACTCAACACTATGGTCCACCAAGTTCTTCTCCCAAACCCCACGCAGCCCTTTGTGTGTGCGTGTATTCTTGGGCTCCCAAGGATAGAGTCTCCTGCGTGAGGAAGCTGGATGAAAGCCTGGAAAGGTTGTTTTGTTGAAATTCTTTCCTTGAAGTTCCTTTGGCAAAGGAGCCAGGCTGGAACTCTTACCAGAACAGTTGTGTTTCATAGTTACAGTATAATCGGGAGACTGTAATTCATGGCCATTAAATTGCTTCCTTTGAAGTATAAGAAAAACCAGAACAACTTTTATGGCCCTTTAACCCACAGGATTATAGTACACATGAATTAAAGTCAAGTGTGTTATGAACTCTCCCAGGTACCACAGCTGGCAGGATTCCATCTTCTCCCTCGTGCTCATTAATTGGTTGACTTTCAACTGAAAGTGGGGTGGAAGCTATCAGAATCTTGGAAGCCTCTTTCTTCTCTCTCATCTTTGCAGTTTTGTAAAAACAGCCCAGAGATGAGGGGTCTCCTTAGGGCAGCTCGACTAACAGGAGGACTGTTCTTTCTCGGTTGGATCCCTTCAGGAAAGGGCGGCAGAAAAAGAAGAATATATATGTTCCAGGCACTTCCTGCCTGTCAGCGCACTGCTGGCCATTTTGCGTCCCCGTGTTTGCTGATCGTCACAGTCGGTCCCGTGAAGTCACTAATAGCATGAGACAGGCTCAGTAAATTCAGTCAGTCCAGGGTCACTCGGTAGAGGGCAGTGCCTAAGTTCCAGGTGAGAGATGGGAGCTAAGGCATGTGCTTTGCACCCAGCCAACAGCGCCTCCTGGAACTGACACCTGAGGCCATAGAAGAATCAAGAGCCCCATGTCCTGGGTCCGGATGTCCCGAGCACTATCTGTGCAGTAAATAACTGAGATTTACCCTGTTATCACCGTTCTTTCAGGAATTTAATGGAAAAACTGTGGCAAAAGAAAAGCAGTGAAACATTTATTAGTATTTAAAGACTCTCCCTGTGAAGTATTTCTAGCGTGTAGAATGAACATGTGTCTCACACTAATTTTAAGAGATGCTTAAAATCGATATCATTAGGAAAATTGGCAAAGTAGTTCTATATTGCTAGAAAAAGTACATCTCCTAAAGGGCAATGGTTTTATCATTAAAATTTCATTGATAGCTGAGCTGATTTAAAAAGTGGTTGTGGGGAGCACCCGGGTGGCTCAGCCGGTTAAGCGTCTGACTCTTGGTTTCTGCTTGGGTCATGATCTCAGGGTTGTGAGATTGAGCCCGGCGTTGAGCTTCTGGCTCTGTGCTCAGCGCGGAGTGTGCTTGAGATCCTGTCTCTCTGTCCCTGAGCCTCTCCCCCACTTGTGCGCGCTCTCTCTCCAATCAATAAATAAATCTTTTAAAAAACTGAAGTAGTGGAGGTCATAGGGTAGCTCTATTTTTAACATTTGAGAAATGTCCACACTGTTTTCCAAAGTGGCTGTACCAGCTTGCATTCCCACCAACAGTATAAGACGGTTTCTTTTCTCCACAATACTGCAAAGATACAGCTGTAGTGAAAAGAAGGGGCACATGCAACCAATGTTCGTAGCAGCTATGTCCACAATAGCCAAACTATGGCAAGAACCGAGATGCCCTTCAGCAGATTAATGGATAAAGAAGATGTGGTCCATATACACAATGGAATATTACTCAGCCATTAGAAAGGATGAACACCCAACTTTTGGATCAATATGGATGGAACTGGAAGAGATTATGCTGAGTGAAACAAGTCAAGAGAGAAAGTCAATTATCATATGGTTTCACTTATTTGTGGAACATAAGGGATAACATGGAGGACATTAGAAGAAGGAAGTGAAAAATGAAGGGGGGGAATCTGAGGAGGAGACTAATGATGAGAGACTATGGACTCTGGGAAACAAACTAAAGGTTTTAGAGGGGAGGGGATGGGTTAGCCCAGTGATGGGTATTAAGGAGGGCACATATTGCATGGAGCACTGGATGTGATACACAAACAATGAATCATGGAACACAACACTAGAAACTAATGTACTGTATGGTGACTGACATAACATAATAAAAAAAAATCTTAAAAATGGTGGAGGGTGGTTCTTTCAGAATGTGGAATGTAGAATTATGTTCCACTTATTCTTAGAGGAGGCAACCCATAGGACATAAAAATTTGTGGACTTACATTGGACATGGTCCTTAGTAACAGATTTTGTCACCTGCATTTATTGCCTGGACCATCTTCAATATGGATTTCCTACTCCTAGGGAATTCTGGTTAGGTCATTGCAAGTCCCGCCACGCCACTAGATGGCGCTGTGGTAGCATGGATTTGCCTGATGCCCCTGCTAGGGGTCTGAGAGACAGGTGAGAACTTTATGTTCTGTTGGGACCCCCCAGAGCCTAACGAAGTGTGAATTAGAGCTCATAGCATAACATCGTTGTTTTCACACTTCTGGTTCTGGTTCCACTTTTTTTTTTTTTTTTTTTTTTGCGCTTTCACATCTTCACTTGCTGTTTCCTTGCTCCTGGACCGCCTTTCCCTCTATCTCTTCCTAACGCCTGCCCACCAATCCTCTTTGCCTATAAATTTCCCTCTTCTGTCCCTTACTCTTCACACATGTTCTCTCTTTGATGGGTGGGTGCACAACTCACTTACCTGGTGCAGTGATAGCCCGAGACGTTTCTCTGTGAGCCATACGTGGGACCAACTGTGGGGGGTGGGCTACTTTGCAGGGACATAATCATCATGCCCTTCAGACTGGGCTCTCTCCTCAGTCCTGGCACGGTCTCTTTGTGCTTTTCCCTATCATGAATTCGGGGCTTTCTCAAGAGTAATCTGTCTGGTTCTAGCACATACAGGCAGAGGAAGGACAGGGACTCTGGCCTGGATGGAGAATGTGAGGGGTGTACCAAGTATCTTGATCTTCTTGGGCATCATCGAGAAGCAGAGCTGAATCCCGTATTTTGAAGTGGGGAAAGAAAGATCCCGAGGACCCCCAGGTCTCCTCCTGGTCAGTTTGGTGCTCTATCCTGAGTAGCTGCCTGCTCCAGAGAGGAGGAGTCTTGACAGACACAGAGACGAACCATCGGCCAATGTTCCTTATTGTAGGGCCTGCAATTCTGAATACTCAGAGGGGTGACTCAACTCTGACTAGCATCTGTAGTTCAAAAGAGGGTCTTGAAAATCATTTCAACTATTTCAGTCTCCCCCAGAAGGTGTTTGTCACTGCTGTGTGGGATTATTACCATTCCCGACTTCAGGCTGCAGCTTTGCAAAACCAGGGATCACGTGATGGGAAACGGGTGTGGTTTTTAGATTTTGGCAAGGATGTCTTAAGTCAAAACTCCTTATCTTTCAAATGTGGTGAATTCCTCATGTCTTTGGTTTCTAGGAGGAGGCTGGACACGGTCTCTTCATAATACCCGGAGCAAGGAGAAACTGAAAACATCTGTGCTCTCTAAGGTTGGAGATAGGTTGGCAAGAGAAGGCGGTGCTCATGGGAATCAGACTTGTAGGTGGGCGAGCATGTTTGGACTCGCCCGGCATATTTTCTCTTCGGTGCAATTCATCTTCTATTGAAATAAGACTTCCTCACTTGTCAGAAGCAACATTTTCCAAGATGTCATTCACACTAACAAATTATGTGACATTCAGGTGAAGAGTTGGAAGGCGTTATTTAGAACTGGCCTAAAATGACCCAGAATGTGATTATATCTGCTGGCTGTAGGAAGATTGTTTATATTAACCTTGACCCTCACCTGCGTCAGAGGTACAGGCCGAAGGCCCTATTGCTTAAGACGTGGGTAAATAATGTAAACATGTTGTTTGTGGGTGAGCTTCCCCTGACAACAGTGCACTTGAAAAAGTAAGTCAGATCTTACTTAGATGAAACAAATCAGTCTCTAGGTGACCTAGACATTCCATCTGTGTAGAATATATTTTCAAAGAAATGTGATCTTTTTGTTTTCCAACACTACATCAGCCAAGAATGAATTTAACATATACTCACTGTTACCATGTTATATTGAAGTGTGTTCTCTGCCTTCGTGAATCCTAACAATTTACTAGACAAGATGTACTCAGTGAATAACCGATGATCAGCGTAAGGCCTATAGACCTAGTATTTGAGCTTTCTTTTGTCTTGCGTAGTGAACACTCGAGAGATGACACTCCTTGATGACTGGGCCTTGCTGCAGAGTAAAAGGTCATAATTGAAATGTGTGTCTGGTGGTGGCCGGGCGGGGGGGGGGGGGGGGGGGGGGGGGGGGGGGAAGGAACAGGGATGGGTTCTTGGACTCAGGCCTGGGTTCTAAGGTTTTGGGGAATCTAGAGAAGAGTCCTGTCCTTTTCGGTGTGGGGGCATGGTTGGTACTGTGGGATGTTCTAGAGAGAAATAGAAGGTGGGCGCCCCCTGCAGACCCCAGCCCCCTTCTCTGGCTTCGCATCCTGTTTCCTTTCCTTCTTCCAGGTTCTTGTTTCTCTTTCTCCTTTCTCTTGTCTGGTCTTCCCGTCTCTTCTGGGAAGAAGAGCAGAGATCTGCCACTTAGCAGGGCCTGCCCTGTGTCATCATCTGGCTGGCCCGAGGGAGGAAAGAGGGAGGGGCAGCAGCGACGAGGTAGCTGATTCTGCCTACTTGTGCACAGTCTGGCAGGCGCAGTGCCTTTGTTGGAAAAACAAGCGCCTGAGATTTATGTATCTGATCATTATCAAGAATCTCTTCTAAGGAATTAAGCAAGAGAAAATGTCTTCAATCAACTATTATCACGCAGAAATGGGAGTCAAGAACACTCCTAGCTTCTCTCATTCGACTAGGCTTTGAAACTCTAAGTGAGCTAGCCGGCCTATTTCCCCATGTCCAGCAGACAGACAGCCGATAAATGCTTGCCAAATGAATAAACAGATAAAAGAAGTGATAGAGCCGGGAATTTAAACCAGATTTTATAACCTCAAGTCGGGCGCTCTTTCTGCTTTATTCTTCATCTTCCCAAGGGGACCTGGGGAGCCCAAAAGAACATGGTATCCATTGCTATTTACTCAACAGTTAATGTTTGATTTTGAAAGAAGAGTAATATGTCAGGGTCTCATTAGCCCTTATCTGCCTCTTTAACTTGAGTTAGCCAACAATTATTTATATCTCCCTATCCTTTTTTTTTTTTGGACTCACCTTTATGTCTTTTATACTGATGAGAAGAGGCTCAGTTGTTAAAATAAAGACTCTGGGTCCAGACTTCTTAGGTTTAAATCCAGGCTCTGCCACTTGCGGGTTGTGTGACCTTGGGGAAGTTATTTAACTTTTAGGTATCTCAGAATCATTAACTTTGAAATGGGGTGACAATAGACCCTACATCAAGGGGTTATTGTGAGGATTATACAAGTTAGTTTGTGGATAGTCCTTAGAAGAATTCCTGGTATAGAATAAGTATTATGTCAGTGTCATTAACTTAGTACTGTTGCAAATATTGCCACTTTCCTTTGTTTCTTTGAACTTCGGAAATACACTTAATGACAACAGAGTGTGCCATTAACACGGTCTCTTCTAAAAAATGTTTCTTTTTTTTTACTCTAAGTTTTTGTTTCAATTCTAGTTAGTTAACATCTAGTGTAATATTGGTTTCAGGAGCAGAATGTACAACACTCAGTGCTCATCACAGCAGGTGACCTCCTTAATCCCCATCCCCCATCTAGTCCATCCCCCAACCACCTCCCTCCATCACCCCTCCATTTGTTCTCTGTTGTTAAGGGTCTCTTATGAAACCGTAAGAGACAAAAACCCATTTTTTTCCTTTGCCCTATGCTCATCTGTTTTGTTTGTTAAATTCCAGATATGAGTGAAATCATAAGATAATTGTGTTTGTCTGACTGACTTGTTTTGCTCAGTATAATACCCTCTAGCTTCATGCATGTCATTGCAAATGGCAAGGTTTCATTCTTTTTGTTGGATGAGTAATATTCCATAGTGTATATGTATCACAACTCTTTATCCATCCATCAGTCGATGGACATTTGGGCTCTCTCCATAGTTTGGCTCTTGTTGATAATGGTGCTAGAAACATCAGGGTGCATGTGCCCCTCCAAATCTATTTTTGTATCCTTTGGGTAAATACCCAGTAGTGAAATTGCTGGGTTGTAAGGGAGTTCTATTTTTAACTTTTAAAAATATTTCTTGAGTAAACCCTTTATATATATATATAAAATTTTATATATATTAAGAGTTTACTCTTATTTTATATTTATATAATATTATTATATATTATATATATAAATATATATAATATATAAATAATATATATATAATATATATTTAAATATATATTATAAAATATATATATATAAAATATATATAATAATAATAACTATATATATAATGATTTCCACATTGCCGTCTTTCTTACATTTTGGTTTCGTGTTTGGTCATTTGTCTTTGTTTTGGTAGAATAACATAAAATTTACCATTTCAACCATTTTTACGTTTACAGTGCAGTGGTGTTGATCACATTTACAGCATTGCACAACCACCACCACTGTTTATTTCCAAAACTCTCTTATCACCCCAAACAGAAACTGTACCCTATTAAGCAATAATCCCCTCATCCCACTCCCCCAGTCTCTGGTAATCTCTCATCTACTTTCTGTCCCTATAATTGGAGTATTCTATTTATTCGTCTGTGTCTGGCTTCTGTCACTTCGCATACTGTCTTCAAGGTTCCTCCGTGGTGTAGCAGGTGTCAGAACTGCATTTCTTCTTGTGGCTGATTAAGATTTCATTGGGGCTCAGTTGTTAAGTGTCTGCCTTCGGCTCAGGTCATGATCTCAGGGTCCTGGGATTGAGCCCTGCATCGGGCTCCTTGCTGGCAGGAAGCCTGCTTCTCCCTCTCCCATTCCCCCTGCTTGTATTCTCTCTCTCTCTCTCTCTCTCTCTGTCAAATAAATAAATAAGTAATTCCATTGTATGTGTTGTTTCCACATTTTGGCTTTTGTGAATAGTGCTGCCATGAATATTGGCATACAAGTATCTGTTTGAGTTTCCGTCTTTAATTCCTTAAGGTATGCCCCTAGAAGTGGAATTGCTGGGTTATACGGTAACTCTGTGCTTAGTTCTCTGGGGCCCCACCAAATGGTTTTCCATAGCAGCTGTGCTATTTTCCATTCCCCTCAGCCAAGCGGGAGGGTTCTGGTTGCTCACACCTTCACCAATATTTGGTATTTATTTTTGTGTTAATAGCCTTCCTAATGGGTAGGGGTGGTAACTCACTGTGGTGGTCATATAGTCTCTTGCTAGAATTAGAGCTATTAAGTTCAACAATTTATAATAAAAATTGAAGAACTCAGAATGTATGTCAGACATGAGTCGTTAGGCAGGTCACCGACTTAGAATTATTTATTTAGCAAGAGCAGGTCTTGATAAGCACATCAGGTTTCAAAACTCTGGGTTTAGAAAATGGTGTTTCCTTATACTTTTTATGCAGGGTCGATGCTCTCTGTGCCCTCCCAAAAGCCGGTTGAGAGGTGGGGGGTTGCCAGGGGGTGTCACCTGCACAGAGCTGCTGGTGGGAAGACACCTCCTGGTCTTCTTTTCTCTCCTGAGGAGAGAGGCCGGCCGCCGAGCCTCAGGGGAGGCAGCCCATGACTGCACATTCTGGAATTCACTCGCTCACAGGTGTCTGCCGCCCTGGCCCCAGTTCAGCGTAACGTTTTCCCTGGAGGAGTGCCACCCTTAGGATTTCCTTGTCTACAGACTCTGTTATTGTCAAACCTTTCAGCTTGGACTGGAGAGAAGCTGGTTTGTCTGGGCAGTGCCAGGAAAGTGCCTACGCATGACCTCCTGTCTGAGCGCCTGCCAAACAAAGCTGTTCTCTCTTCGTGGCAGTTTGGGGCTTGAAGATGCACCAGATAACGGCTGGTTCTGCTCCCGGCGGTTCTGCTTACTCCCTGATGTGCAAGGCCCCTGTCCTCACCCCTCACCTTTGTCCTTCCTCCTCTGTCCTCATGTACTCTCTGCTGCCTTGACTTGGCTCTTGGCTCCCCGGTACTGCTGGGTGCTCTGTGGCCCCGGGGAAGGGCTGGGAACCAGGAATGTGGGCCCCGTCCTTCTCATGCCCAGCCATTTGCATAGCTGAGTGACCTGGAAACAGGCCCTTATTGCAGAGCCCACGTCTCAGTTTTTCCCAGGGAAACTAATCCCTGCCTCTGATTCACAACTCAGATTAAATGAGATTCCATGAGATGAAAGTGCATTGCTAATCGAAATGTTAGCTGGTAGCACCTCTCAGAAGCTTCTGGAGCCTTTTGGAATTCACAGCACAACGCGTGCTCAGACTAGACGCTCAGTAACTTCTAGTTCACACTTCTGTCTTCACAGTGAGCTCAGTCCTCCAGACTCTAGTCCCCCAGTGATGTACCCAGTCACCTTTGATTAAGTGCTCAGGTGACTCAGTTGCTCTGAGAGGTCTTTTAACAATTCACTCTTTTTCTTTTTCTTTTGCTTCTTTTAAAGGGGACTTCTCCCCATTTGGCATCCTTGAATAACTTCATTAACTGTCTCACGGTGTCGGGCCAGAATGTCATTTCTTTGACTAAAGTCCATTACCCAAAGTGAATTCAGAGGCCCTAGGAGACCTCACTCTGGGGAGACTGGAGCTGACCGGGGTGTACCCCAGGAAAATCCCCGCCTCTGCACATCCCCCCAAAACAGACACCGTGGCATGCTGCACCAGCTGATACGGGCTCGGAGCCAGTCCACAGATCAGGACTTTCTGGAATGGAGGTCATGTTAGCGCTTCAGAACGAGGGCCAGATGCCTTCATCCAGAGCACAAGAGACATCTTGCTGAACAGCAGGAAGGAGCTGGAGGAGGTTGAAGCCCGGGGCTGATAAACTGCTCTCTCCACGCGGCCTCCCTCCTGCGGGCTTTGAGCTTCTGGGTCTGTAGAGGTGTCTCCAGTTTGGGTGGGGACCCCGGAAAGCCAGGCAGCCCTTGGTCTACACAGGTTCCTGATTGGCTTGGGCTCTCGAGTCCTGCCCTCAGCTGTGCTTGTGGAAGCTGCCTCTACTTTCTTTTTTGTACTTGGAGGTAGAGGTCTTGTGTCTTGTGACCGTCCATGTTTGTCAGATACCTACTGAATTCCCACGGTGTCTGGAAGTCTTCTCGACGCTGGGACTCTGCATTAGGTAACCAGAGAGACAGAGGCCCAGCCCTCGTGGGTTTATCTGCTTCGTCCTCAAGTGGTTAGCTCCCAGCGTTTCAAGTCACACCCATGTCATGAATTGTATTCTGTGCAAACACGTTAACTTTGCATAGAGAAAAGGTTCATTCATCACAACCTACTACACCCTGATCCTGGCCAACAAGCTGGCAGGCGTGTGCTGTTGATACAAGAGTCTGGGGGAGTCGGGGCTGCTCTGGACACTGTCACCCGTCAGCCAACCGGTTTTCATTGAGCATCCTCGGTGTGCCCAGCCGTGGAGAGAAAGTCATTTCAGAACATGCCTCCCAATGCTCTTTTCTTCCTTCCTTTCTTCCTTTTTTAAGTTTTTATTTATTTATTTGATATATAAAGAGGGAGAGAGCACAAGCAGGAGGAGTGGCGGGTAGAGGGAGAGGGAGAAGCAGGCTCTCCACTGAGCAGAGAGCCCAAGGTGGGACTCGATCCTAGGACCCTAAGATCATGACCTGAGCCGAAGGCAGACGCTTAACCCACGGAGCCACCCAGCTGCCCCTGGCGATTCTGTTTTCATTAAAGCACCACAATGTGTGTCAGAGGAGATGGCTTTTAAATATATATATTTGGAATATATATGCATATACTTATATATATGTATATGTGTAAAGTAGAACAAGAAAAGTTATTAAGCATTCATTACATTGGGCATTGTTAACTGCAGGAAAGCTATTAAGTATTGGAAGATTAGAAATGGTAATGGGTATAAATCTTACACCAAAAACTGCGTGTGCAAGAAATCACATTTAAAATCTTTTCTATGAAGTCCGGTATGTGGCAGATGCCTCTTTGTCCTGGGATGGTGGAAAACCTCCCCTCCCTCTTGGGTGTCTGGAGTCCTCCCCAGAACCAAGCTGTTAGGGGCTTGGGGCTCTCAGCCCTCCCTCCCTGTAGGCCTGGAGGCTCGCAGGCTCACAGATGCCCCGCTGCCGCACGCAGGACTGGAGAGTCTGAAGGTGCACAGGGCTCTGCCCGTCATCCCCTCCTGGGGAAGCTGGGGCAACAGTGCTACCCAGAATCGGGGCCCAGGCCCCAGCTCACCTGGACCTCAGGCCTCCCTGAGCCCTCCACTACCTCCTTGGGGGCGCTGAGCAAGGGTGCCCCATGGAAACAGAAGAAGGAGACAAGGCTAAAAGAAGAATACAGATTCATGTCTCAGAATCCCACCCACCCTGCAGCCCTTATTTGTATAATCTGGAAGGATTATCCATGAGTGTGTTACTGCTCTCTCCTCTGTTAGGTGGACGAGTGGGCTCAAGGTGAAATCCTTGCCGTCCGAGCGGCAGCCATACAGACCGTACACGCACGGGTGATAGATTCGGAGTTTGCACCTCATCTTCACCCCCTTGCGGTGGTCTCTGTGCCCCCGCGTGCCCCGCGGCTGGCCCTGATGTTTGCGAAGCCCCCTTGGGCGGACAGTATTAACAAGCACCGCTGTGCGTTTCATCAGTGGGCATTTGGCTCATCCAGGAGAATCATGTGTTTTATTCTATTTATTTATTTGTTGTTTTAAAGAATTCGTTTTTGAAAGCTAGCTTTTTGCCTGTGCCCTCTTGACAGTATTTTTTTTTTTTTTTTTTAATTTCTTTCTTTTACTTTCTGTCACTGCACACCGGCTGGTTTTGTGATCGGGCCTGTGGATCGGGGCAGTGATGGGTGAGCGAAAACAACGCGTGTTCCTGACTCAGGGCACAATACCTCACTTCGTGACTGGGGCCGTTCCTGTTTCTGAAGCGAGGCCAGAAATGCCTCCGGGAAGTATAACTGTGGCCCCGAACAGGAGGAGAGATGACGCGGCCGTGAGGGGGCCTGGCCTGGGGGCTCCTGGCGCCAAGAAGCCTCTGGGGAGGGCGCCTGTGTCAGGGGACGAGGACAGGGGCAAGGATGTTCCTCTGAAGGGCTGATCGAGCGAGAGTAACCTTCCCGCCCCCCTCTCGTCAGCCAGCACGTCCAACCAGTAGTTTAATAAGAAACCCCAAGTGCCTGGTGCCCATCCATCGTTGAGCACCTTCACCACAGAGTCCCGGCCCCTGTCAGCTGACTCTGGTGCCTTCAGTTTGTTGGGCCAAACTCTGACTCCTGAAACACGCAGGAGACATCTGAGGACGGGTGTGAATACTGGTAATCACAGAGCAGTCCCTAAAGTATAAGCTATGAGGCACTTACTGGTGTGGGCAGATTTTCCCTGGGTTTAGGATCGGACTGCAGTTTCCACTTTAAAATTGCTACTTATGTGACTTGGAGATATGAGCGTGAAGGAAGCTGTTCTAACATTTTATGTTTTTGAGGGGAAGGAGCAGCAAGGAGAAGTCGAGAGAAGGATGAAGGACCAACCAGAACGGGCAAATCCCTTTAGATTCCTTTCCACACTTGGGAATTTAAAACTATTTTTGAGGCGCCTGGCTGGCTCCGTTGGTAGAGGGTGCAACTCTCAATCTCAGGGTTGTGAGTTCAAGCCCCACGTCGGGTGTAGAGCCTACTCAAATAAATAAATAAAAATAGAATTAAACTATTTTCTAAGCAGCTACAGTGATTAGATGTATGGGGCTTTTTATTCTGCTTGGCTTCCCTTGTTGGGATGTTTTGGAAGAACATGGTGTTGTGGCCAGCCTCCAATATGGCCGCCAGTGTTTTCCGCCTCCAGATACTCACATCCTGGGATATCCTCTCCCCCCTTGGGCCAGAGTTGGTCTGTGTGACCGATAGCATATGGCAAAAATGATGGTATGCCGTTTCTGAGATTAGATTATAAAGCACACTGGCTTCTGTGTCAATCATTCTCTTTCTTGGGTCACTTACTTGGAGGGAAGCCTCCCGCCTTCTCATAGCGGCCCTATGAGGAAGCCCACATGGTGGGTCTCTGAGCCTCTGGCAAAGAGCCAGTGAGAGCCTGAGGTGTGCCAGCAATCCCACGAGTGCGCTTGGGAATGCTTCCTCCAGCTTTTGTCTAGCCTTGAATTGCTTGTGGTCCCTGCAACCTCGTGAAACATTGTGAGCCAGTGGCTAAGCCACTTCCAGACTCCTGAGCCCCCAAACCGGGTGAAATAATATTTGTTGCTTTAAGCAACAGGTATGTTATGTAGCGGTAAGTGACAAATACTCATGGCTTAGCTCTTAATCTGCACATCCGTCTATAATGATACAGCTTTTAAGCTGTGATTCTCCTCTTATTTTCTGTTTTAGCATTGCTGAACTGAGATGTGAGAAATTTATTTCTGTGCTCGCCGTGGCTCACATAGACTGTAAGCATCTGGAAGGTAGAACTTTCTCAGGACTTGCCACAGTGCTTGGCCCATGGAAGGGGCCCTGTCATTGTATGTTGAGTTAATGAATAAATGCATTTTATTTAAAGAAAGGAAAAGAAGGTATTTTAGTTAAAGGGAGGCATCTACCCATTCAGGTCTGTTTTGTTAATATGAAAGGGATATTATTGGAGCAGTTACCTGAATTTTCCTCTTTTTTGGATCCTTGGTAAATTCAAAGTATTTAGTTTTTCCTAACTTGACCTCAACTTATGACCTGCTTTTTATTATCATGCTTCATGTTTGATAAACTTGAGGATTTCTTTGAAACAGTCCCACTCAATTTGGGAAGGGGCTGCTCTGGATCCCAAAGAGTTAGCAGTCACCTGTATGGGAAAGTCAGTGTCCTATCACCGTCATAACAAATTATCACAAGTTCAGCGGTTCTGAGAACTGCACACTGATTATCTTATGGTTCCGTAGGTCCCAAGTTCAACACAAGTCCCTCTGGGTTATAAAAATCAAGGTATTAACACGGCTGCATTTCTTTTTGGAAACTCTAAGGGTGAGAATCTGCTTCTGCCTTCTAAAGGCCTCTCTCCTTCCTTGATTTATGGCCACATTCCCCCAGACCAAGACTTATTAGTGAGGACTTTGAATTGTGGGCTCTCTCCTAGTACTGAGAATGTGATTGAGTGTTGAAATGTGAACTCATCGACTCTGGTTCTTGGTGCGTTATTTCCTTCCTTTGGAGAAAGGTGTCATATGAAACTGTGGTAGATCCAGACATTTCATGTGAGGTCCAGATTTAGGATCGGGGAGTCAGCACTAGCACAGAGTTCCTCTGTCTTACCACTTTTCTCACTTGAGAAAAAAAAGTGAAGTATAACAAACACAGAAGAAAAACCTCCTGACGTAGGTAATATAGGATGATGTTAGAATTTAGCATCGTGATGTATGACAGAAGAGGCAATGGTGTCCTTATGTCTTTTCAGAGATCCCTGAAGATACCTTATGGAAGGCTATCAATAGGACCTCAGTTTTCTACCTCGATTGTACAAGTTAAGATCTGAGTAGTTTTAATACAGTTGGAAAAGACTGTAAACCACCTACATCATCACAAGCCCTATCACACCTGAACTGAACTCTGAGAGCCAAACAAAACAAAACAAAACAAAACCAAAAACCCTACTTGTAATTGGAGGTCAACCGTGCAAGATAGAGAATGTGTTTATCCTTGATTCCTTCAAGGCAGAAGGCAAGACATCCAGGAATCTGTGGCAGTGTTTGGTCATCCCCCATATCCCGTTAACCAGTCATCTGAAATTTAATGAATTGATAGGAGTTTACTGCATGTCTCTGGCCATTGGTTATGCACAACAGGGTAGATTTGTGCCATTGGTTACACGGGGTGTCACAGGCTACAGTGAAGGGGAGTCAAGCATGAGAAAAATTCACAGTAAAATGAGGGAGAAAAGAAGGACAGTATGTGTTTGTGGGAAGATGGATTAACTGCTTCCCCTGAAAAGACCTTGCAGCAATGGTGGCACTTATTTTGGGCCCTGAAAGGCAGGGAGGATTTTTAGGAGGAGCAGGAGGAGGGCAGAACATTCCAGGCTGAAGAAATGTTCTGAATCTTACCACAGGCACTGATTGAAATAGTCTAAGAAGTCACAGAGTCCAGGGGTGCCTGAGTGGCTCGGTCGATTGGGCATCTGACTCTTGGTTTCAGCTCAGGTCATGATCTCAGGGTTGTGAGATCGAGCCCCGCATCGGGCTCCGTGCTCAGCGGGAGTTTGCTTGAGGATTCTTTCTCTCTCCCTCTGGCCCTCCTCTCGCTCAATGCTCTTTCTCTCTCAAATAAATAAATCTCTTAAAAAAAAAAAAAAGATGCCACAGAATCTGAGTTAGACATGGTCTAAGTGGTTATGTTTCACTTTTGCCATTCAGGCCATTCTGCATACGTGAGAGTGTTTTCAGTCTCTGTAATAGAAAAACCACCCCAAACCAGTTTAAATTGCAAAATAAAGAGGATTTATTGGTGCACAGATCTCAAAAACATAGACTTAGGTCAGGCTTCAGATATGGTTTGATAAAGGTGTTTGGTAGCAAAATGGTTACTGAGTGTCAGGTATCATGTTGACATATCCCACCTTCTGGGAGAGGAACTACTCCCTTCTCCCTCCAGCTCTCAAACAAAAGTCTTGGAGTCCATTCCATTTGACCCAGTTTAGGGCACCTACCCAGCCTTTCTTCCAAACCACAGTCTCTGTGGCTAGAGGAGCACCCTTTGCTGATTGGTTGAAGCCCTGGTTGGTTTAGGCTCTGGTCACTGCCAGTCCTTGGGGCGAGGGAGCCAAGTAAGGCCGATGAGATCAGGCCAGTCAGGGCCCATTGCTAAATGGAGGTTTAAAGTGGATTCCCTCATATTACAGGCCACTTCCGGGAGGGGTGGGGTGGAAGTTGGGGGAAGGGTGCTGCCAGTGACACCTCACACTAGAGACTCACCAAGGCCAGCTGCAGAAGCCTGGCTCTGGGTGGTTGAATTTCAGGTGGGGCAGGATCACTTGCTCGAGAGAGTAATGGGGGTTTGGCTGCTGAGCACCCACCTCATACCAACCACAGTGCTTAGAGTTTTACCTAATTGCATCTTCCCTTAAAATTAAAAAAATTTTTTTAATTTAAATTAATTTAGTTAACATACAGTGTATTATCGGTTTCGGGGGTAGAATTGAGTGATTCATCAGTTGCATATAGCACCCAGTGCTCATTTTATCAAGTGTCCTTAATGTCCATCGCCCAGTTATCCTATCCCCCCCACCTCCCTTCCCTCCAGCAGTCCTCAGTTTGTTTCCTAGAGTTAACAGTCTCTTACGGTTTGTCTCCCTCTCTTTTTATCTTATTTTATTTTTCCTTTCCTTGCCTATGTTCATCTGTTTTGTTTAAATCATAGAGTATTTGTCTTTATTTGATGGACTTCTTTTGCTTAGCATAATATCCTCTAATGGCAAATGGCAAGATTTCATTGGTTTTTTGATGACTGAGTAATATTCCATTGTGAGTGAGTGTGTGTGTGTGTGTGTGTGTATTCCACATCTATCCATTTATCTGTCAATGGACATCTGAGCTCTCTCCATAGTTTGACTATTGTGGACATTGCTATAAAATTGGGGTGCAGGTACCCCCTTCAAATCCTGTTTTTGTACCCTTTGGGTAAATACTGAGTAGTGCAGTTGCTGGGTCATAGTGTAGTTATATTTTTAACTTTTTGAGGAACTTCCATACAGTTTTCCAGAGTGGCTGCACCAGTTTGCATTCCCACCAGGCATGTAAAGAGGGCTCCCCTTTATCCCCATCCTCACCAACATCTGTTGTTCCCTGTCTCATTAGTTTTAGCCATTCGGACTGGTATAAGGTGGTATCTCATTGTGGTTTTGATTTGTTTTTCCTTGAAGCCAAGTGATGTTGAGCATTTTTTTCATGTGTCTGTTGACCATTTGTATGTTTTCTTTGGAGAAGTGTCTGTTCCTATTTTTTGCCCATTTCTTGACTGGAGTTTTTGGTTTTGGGGTGTTGAGTTTGATAAGTTCTTTATAGAGCTTGGATACTAGTCCTTTACCTGATATGTCATTTGTGAATATCTTCTCCCATTCCATAAGTTCCCTTTTAGTTTCATTGACCATTATCTTTGTTGTGCAGAAGGTTTTTGTCTGATGAAGTTCCAATAGTTCACTTTTGCTTTTGTTACCCTTACCTCTGGAGACATGTCTAGCAAGAAGTTGCTGCGGCCAAGGTCAAAGAGGTTTCTGCCTGTGTTCTCCTCTATGATCTTGATGGATTCCTGTCTCACATTTAAGTCTTTCATCCATTATGAATTTATTTATGTGTATGGTAAGAAAGTGGTTAATGATAGTTTTTTGAGGGAAGTAATCTGTCATTTCCCAGTGGAGAAAACTGAGACTAGAGAGAAAATGACTTGACCAAGTCTTCCTGCTTAGGAAATGGCCAAACGAGGATTGGAACCAACAACGTCTGTTTCCAGGGCTTGAGCTCTTTTTTGGTACAGCTGTGACCATATTTGGGAAGTTCTGATTGCTAGGGCTGGGGGTTGTGTGTGTGTGTATGTGCATGTGTATGCGGGTGTCTTTCTGCCTTTTTCTGTGTGTCCACAGGTAGTTTGGTTTAGTTTGTACAATAATGTGAAGCCAAACATGCCTCCTGGTATCTTCTCTGCATTTATTCTAGTTTTGGGGTCTGGAGTTGTGGTTCACAGACCCAGCAGAGCATTGGAGTCCCGTGGGAGACTGTTATAAAAATATAGTTTCCTGGTCTCTATGCCAGTTCAGTTGAATCAGAATCTGGTTGTGGGGCCTTGGAAATTGTTGTTTGTTTTGATTTGGTTTGGTTTTTGTTTGTTTTTAGGTAGGCTCCTTGCCCAGTGTTCAGTGTGGGGTTTGAACTCACAATCCTGAAATCAAGACCTGAGCTGAGATCAAGAGTTGATCGTAACCAACTGAGCCACCCAGGCACCCTGGAAATTGTACTGTTTTCCAAAAAGCCCCAGAGTTGATTCTCTAGCACAAAGGGCTTTGGGAAACCCTTCTCTAGAATATAGCCAGTCTCCTCTCTCTCTCAAGAGGTGGGGCTTTGAAATCAGAGGAGTTCAACTCCCCTGTCCATGTTTCTAAGTCCTGTCCTTGGGCAACTTTCTTAATAACTCCTTTGTTTCCTCCTTTGTAACATGGGAATGAGGCAACCTCTAGACCATGAGGAATAGGCGAAGACCACGCACGTGGTGCTCTCAGCCTGATTCAGGCACACGGAAGAGATTCAGGGGTATCCTTTGTTACTAATAATTGTTGAACTTCCCTCAGTTCTTTTTAAGAGTGTGTTTTCTACCTCTGTGTGATTCCCGTCCACTTTCTAGGAGGGTGGTGTGCTGGGGGGGGTGTGTACCTCAGCCCAAAACTCTAGATATCTGGCCACATGAGAGAACAGTAGGACCATGACTTCCCGAGGCCTGAGTGCAAAGTTTCTCTGCATGCAAATATTCTCTGGTATTGAATCTTGGAATTTCCCTTCTTTGTTTAAGAAATTTGTTAAATTTCTTGGGAAATTTATCAGTGATGATCACAGGAACATCTGGATTCTTCAAGATATTTTTGGACATTCTTCAACTTGGTCTCAGGCCTAAGCTGTGTTTGGAGGCATAGATGGATGTAAGAGTTGGTTTCATCATAAAAGTGGGTTGTTTCCAAGACCACTGTGATCTGTTTTATCTAGTACAGATCTATCAGCATTTCCCTACCCAGCTACAAGCGATGACTAATTCGAAACAGGGTAGGTGGACCTTCCGGCTTGCTGCGCACGTGCAGTGACATCTACAGAAAATGCAAGCATGTTCATTTCGTTCTATTCATTTTTGTTTCTTGAGCCCCAAATACATGTTTATTTGCTATGCCCATCGGAACTAGTTTTCTTTAAAATATCTGTAAGTTTAAAAAAATATATATATCTGTAAGTTTGGGGCACCTACGTGGCTCAGTCGATAAAGCCTCCGACTCCTGGTTTCGGGTCAGGTCCTGATCTCATGGATCGTGAGAACGAGCCCCACGTCAGGCTCTGTTCTCAGCGGGGCTCTGCTTGGATAGTCTCTCCCTCTGCGTACTCCCCACCTCGTGCACGTGCATGCACTCTATCTCAAATAAAGAAAATCTTAAAAAAAAAACAAAACCCTCTAAGACAAGGCTTAACTGTTTTGAAACGTGATAAAAGCAGCGTGCAGCCTGGTGCAAGGTACCTAGCACGTTCCCTTGGATGACGGTGCTTCACTGCCAGCTTTGCTGTGGGGCTTGGGTGGCTCGCCTTTACACGGAAGGCCTGGGAATGAAGAAATGAAGTTTCTGTTCTTCTTTGATGAGGCAGGGGATGGGCTGTTCTGGCCTTTTCTGAAGACCACGAAGATGCCCAAATGCTACCTGTTTCATTCAGCTAATTGAGACATTTCCCACTGGCCTTAAAATTGCATGGGATTTGGGGGATGGTAGTACACTAGTGTAACTGCAGTGGGCTTGGAGGGGCTGAGTACGTGGTCTGTAAATGTGGCGCAGTGGCGGGTAGGACAGTACAACTCTGTACAGGGCACGTGTGTTTTGAGGTGGGTGTCTTGGATTGAAATGTCAGAAGACAAACTCAGGTACTTAAAGAAAATGGAAAATTCCCAAATACTGTAATAAGCAGAAAATTTATTTTAAAAAATCTTTTTAAAGGTTTTATTTATTTATTTGGGAGAGAGAGAGAGCATGAGCAGGGGGAGAGAGTGGGGGAGAAGCAGACTCCTTGCTGAGCAGGGAGCCTGACTCAGGGCTGGATCCCAGGACCTCAAGATCATGACCCCAGCCAAAGGCAGATGCTTAACCGACTGAGCCACCCAGGTGCCTCTTTAAAAACAATTTTTTTTAACAGACTCCTAAGCATCTCCAGATCTGATGTCTGTGTCTCCTCCAGTTCCTGGAAGAGGGAACATGAACAAGGGATTTAACATGTTCTTGAAATAAATCTTTGACGTTGACTATCTAAAATTTAGTATTTCAGGTGACCTTGAAATGGGGCTCTTCCCTTGTTCAGAGTCACTGATGATGTTACTTAAAAATGATTTTTAGTAGGGTTCGTATTTTGAGCCAGGTATTGTCAGCATGAGAGATTCAAAGACTTACTTCTGAGACCCTTCCAGTCTCATGTAGTGATCGGCTTGCAAAGAGATTATCGCTTTCTCGGGGGCAGGTTGCCAGTGGAGTGAAAGCAGGAGAGGGACCTAAATCCAAGAGGACTGGGGAAGGTTTTGGAAAGAAGAGAGTCCTGCAGGGGATTTATAGAGAAGTAGTTTTCCGGGCAGAGGGAATAGGATATAGGGAAATTTTTAGATGTGAGAGAATGTGACATGTCCCAGGGTGCTGCTAGAGCTTAAAATATTGAGAAGGGGGTAACTAGAAATGAGGTCAGAGAGATGGGAAGGATGCAAACATCGAAAGCTCTGAGTACCTTGCAGAAGACATAGAAACTTTATTTCATGGTAATGTGAGCCACTGAACCCCTTTGCAGAGAGGATTACCAAGTACCATTAAAAGATCACTGTAAATGTGGAGATTAAGAGTGGGGGCGAGACATCAGGATGAATGGTGGATTTCTCACCCATCCAGATGAGAAGATGTTGACCTACATTGGGGCAGAGGTGACAGAGATGGGAACAAAGGGACAGATGTGAGATATGCTTAGCAGGTGGATTGGACAGACTTAGGGTATGAGTGGGCGTGAGACGTGAGGACATACTTGTCCTTAAGGACTGCTTTGCATGACTGAGTAATTGGGGGGGCATTAAGATAAAGGAGGGAGAAGAGGAATGCGGTAGAAGATAACAGGTTCACTTTTAGACATTGATGTCTTTGAGGTGCCTGTTGGACAAATAGAAGGAATCATCTGACTGATGACCATTATATGTATTTGAAATTTAGGAGAGAGGTCTAGATTTGACGTCATCAAGATGTCAATGTGAGTTGAGATACAGACGTAGATGAGAATTCTCAGGCAAAGTGTGTACAGTGTGATTAAGCATCTGACTTGATTTCAGCTCAGATCTCAGTCTTGGGTTCCTGGGATCAAGCCCCGAGTTGGGCTCCTCACTCAGCAGGGAGTCTGTTTGTCCCTCTCCCTTGTTTCTTCCCCCGCTACTGTGTGCACACTCTCTCTGTAATAAATGAATGAATCTTCAAAAAAAAAAAAAAAAAAAGTACACAGTGAAGAGAAGAGGGCCAAGGACAGGGCCTGAAGGATTATCAACCTTAACGGGACTGTGAAAGCAGACATCCTGAAGGGAGCCCAAAAGAGCCAGGGAGGGAGATGATGGGAGACCCAGGACATGGTGATGTTACAAGACCCAGAGGAGGAGGGCATGCCGTTTGGGCAGGTGAGCAATGCCAGGGAGAGCGGGAAGACTGAGTGAGGTAGGGATTTAAGCATCCATTGACATGCACTCTTGGGTTGGTGCCGGACCCTGCAGGTGTGTGTTCGGTGGTCCTAAGAGAGCAGATGTGTTGCAGAGCAGCAAGGGGTGAGTGGGAAGAAAGAAATTGATGTACAGAGAACATTCTCTTAAGCATTTGGATGCTAAAGAAGAGAGATATATACTACGCTCATTCCCAATGAGGTCAAAGGAGATTTTTGCTTGTTTTAAGATGAGAAAAATTTGAACATGTTTATATGCTTAGGGCAAGAAGCAGCCTGGAGGGAGAGGCTCAGGAATCTGGGATAAAAGGACTAAATCAGTGTAGCAGTTCTTAGGATCGTGTTTCCCCAAGTTTGGTCTGGGACCGGCAGTATCGACCTCACCTGGAAATTTGTTAGGAAAGTAAATTATCGATACCCACCTCAGATCTCCTGAATCAGAAACTCTGGCTTTAGGCCAGAGTGGGGGTTTAAGAAGCCCTCTGGGTGATTCTGATGCACACTCCCAGTTTGAGAAGTCCTGTCTTCGAGGGAGGGGAGGGGTGGAATCCAGAGCCCAGGTGGTGCACAGACCTTGCCCAGGAAGGGAGGGTACTTCTGCAAAGGCACAGGTGCAGATAGACTCATGGTATGTTTTTGTGAAGCTGGGGGAGTTTGCTCCTGATTGCATAATTTTTCTTATAGAAACAGGAAGCAGCCTTGTCCACTGAAAGATCCTGGGGTAAGAGTAGGGTTGATTGAGTCCCTTCAAATGCATACATATTTAGGTTTTGGAAATAGTGCCTTCTGGTTGAACTAGAATGTGAGTAGTTTTAAGCTGAAATATACCTTATTCTTTCTCTTATCCTGTTCTTTATTTCTTTTGGCCCTTCTCACCAGCAGCAAGATACCTTATTGGTTCCTGATCCCTTCGAACCAAAACTGTCCCATCATGTTATGTATCTGGCGACTCGGTCTTTAGGTGTTTGGGGCTTTGTGTTTGTTTGTGCTTTCAGTGGGGCCTTTGTATCATTTCCTTAATCACTGGAAACTTTGGGGAGGTGGCTGAGATCACATCCTTGAGAAGCAGAACAAAGAAGAGAATTGAAGCAGGAATCCATCATACCAAATGGAGAGACTTACAGATGTCCGATTTTATTAACACTCCCACACAGAAGTTTTGAAACAAACAAGGGAATAACAGCACAGCTTGTTTAAGAAGAAAAGTCAAACCATGTAAAAGTCTGCTGTGGGCATCTGGTCAGGGCTCCCAAGGGCCCACGTGGGCTGGACTTTTGATCTCCTGAGATGGGTTTCTTAGGCGGTCATAAAATGCTGATTGTCCTTTCATTGTAGGATTTCAGTCTTGTGAAGGACTTTGACAGAGAAGCAGCATTTTGGCCTGTGTGGTTCTCCTAGAAAAGCTGTCAGTCTCCTGCAATTGGCTGTTAACTTTCTTTCCCTATTTTGTTTCCTTCTGATGAAAGTGCATTTACAGTAATTCTAACAGAGGCACACCATGCCCCATGGGTAGGTGTCAGAACTGGAGACAATATCCTGAAGTTTGTGGCAAAATAAGACCAAGCAAGGAAGAGGGGACACACGGTGTCTGTTTTAGGCCTACAGTATCAGGTGTCCTCATCAGGTAGCCAGGGAGCAAGGTCAAGGTGAAACATCATCTACCTCCACACAGAGCCCCAGGGGCTTCAGGAGTCTTTTAGGAAATGCTGGACCATATCTCTTACAGTGTGACTGCAAGAGAAATACAGAGGGTGCTGGGGTGTCTCAGTTGGTTAAACATCTCCCTGGCTCAGGTCACGATCTTGGGGTCCTGGGATGGAGTTCTGGGTCAGACTCCCTGCTCAGTGGGGAGTCTGCTTCTCTGTCTTCCTTTGCCCCGCCCCGCTACTCCTGCTTCCTCTTTTTCTCTCTCGAATGAATGAATGAATGAAATGGGGAAATCCTCTTCTAACTAGAATAGAACACTCTTAAAAGCAGGTCCAATGAATCAATCCTTGTGTGAATTTTTTGCTCCTCCTGTGGAATAAATAGACTCTGAATGTTGTAGGAACGGTTTAAATGGGCCATGCCATTACATTTTTCTGTAGTACTCAGATTTTCTGTTACAGGGGAGATGAATTCAATATGAATTCAGAGAGTTGAAGAGGAAGTTAATTAAAGAAAACTTGTTATATCAGGATTTCTTTGATAGAGTATTTAACTTACAAAATAATCCTTTCACTGTTATATTAGGTCAGCCTTCAGACTGACATTTTGATTTTTTTTTTATATTTCATCAGAAATGGAGGCAATAAATGCCACTTTTATTTAAATCTAAATGTGAGCTTATCATCACTGTAATTAAAACTCCCACTGCCTTTAAAGATGGGAATTCAGTATTACTCAAAAACCTTTGTGGGAGAATATGCCTGAGTTATGTAGGAGAGTCACAGCTCTATACACCTCCTGAAGAGTAGGTGCCACAACTCTCAGGGTACCAGGGACCTTGGATGTACCCACAGCCAGCCTGGAGAGAAGATCAGGAGAGTCTCCTGCCCCAGCCTGCCCTGAAGACGTGTGTGTGGAAGCAATGGTTCTTTAGAGTGAGTGGAAAAAATAGAGAAAAATAATACTGAATTATTTCTTTATGCAACACGTTCTATGTGATCATTTTCTAAGTTAAAGGACCCTTTCTTACTTTAAACCTAACCATAAACAATTTTACTGGAGCCAGAACTTGCACATGCTTTTAATATTAACACTAAAGGATCTTTCTCAGAAATGCCTGGCTTTTCTGTTTCTGTCTTTGCTTTGTTATGACAGAATAGATGGGGCTTTTTTTTCCGATCTGAAAATCTTTTTTTTTTTTTTTTCTCAGTACCTTGAGCATTTGTGTTTATAAATGTTTGGCTTCTGACAGCTGGTTTGGGTTCCTCTGTGTGAGGGAATCCTTACATTTGAACTGCTTTGCAAGTGTTTATTCCCTTCAAACATTCCTAATGTAAATGTATATCTACAGAAAAGAGATTTTGAAAGGTGCTTCTCAGGTTTTGTCTGTCCTGACAGCTCAGCTCTATTATGATTATGTCCTGCGTGTTTGTCTAAGTTGGTGCTCATGGAGGGCTCCTAGGTAGGTAGTTAACTAAGGGGACATCCCATGGCAGCACCCAGATCCTTATGGTCGGACCTCTTAGATGGGGAAGGCTTCTGGACACTGGCCCGGCCCAGGGAGCATTCCCTAGCACTGTTCATCATAGAATCTCAGCATTTATTCGGTTCCATCTTCATTCTGTATACAAACGTTTATTGAGCACCTATAAACTAGCTCGTTTAGGCATTGGAGATCGAGGTCTGAGCCCGACAGGCAAAGTTTCTGTTCCCTGAGAGCTTGATTTTTAGCAGAATCACAGTGGGATGATTCCGATGGGGGCTTGGGAGACTTTTCTGTGAAAAGATAGTAAATATTTTAGGCTTTGGGGACTTTCTGGATTTTTGTTACAACCCTTCTACTCTGCTTGAGCACAAAAGCAGCCACAGACAGTGCGCTAGTGAATGGGCAGGACTGAGTAACAATAAAACTTTATTTACAAAACAGGTGGCCGGTGTGTCCTGGGTGTTGTGCAGATAATGCCAACAGCAGCCAGCTTCCAGATCCCGCATCTGGACTGGGATTTTGTTTCTCATGCTCTAAGGCATCTCTCCAGGCAGCATCAGGAAGCCCTTGAGACAAAGTACATTTCTCAGCAGTTGTGGTTATTGCAAAATTACGGGCGGCTGCAGTTGTCCTGTGCTTGGTATTATTTTCTCTGCCTTGGGTGTAAAAGGTTTTCTCAGACTCCTCCGTGAGGGTACATCACCCTGATTTGTTCTATCTGTCATGTGCGTATGAGAAGCAGGAAGGAAACAGGCAAATCCAGGTCCAAACCCTCACCTTGGAATGAAGCATTTAATTCCTGCTCCCGTTCCAGCCTGGGGGAACAGGGGAGCCGCAGACCTCCCTCCAGCTGTGTGTAACCTTTCAGCTGGGTATATGGATGAGTCAAGATTTGGGTCTTACCCTCGGGAAGTTCACAGGCACGGGAGTCAGATAGATGACTTACGTTCTGCCTTCCTTCCCCGGTTGCGTCTGACTCCCTATCGCATTGATACGAGGAAGGGGAGAATGACCAAGCCCCAAGCCCTATGCTGGGTGAGCGCACAATAAAGCAAACAGGTAATAACGCACGGTGAAGTGCGGCCAAGTGATACCGCCTGTGACAGAGACCGCATGGCTTGGATCATGAGGCCCCCCTCCTCTGTGTAATTCACGTGGCTTCCCAGCATGCCATGCGCCCGTCTGCGAGGCAGGTCACGGTATCATTCCTGCTTGGATGAGGAGATGGACGCAGCCGCCCAAACCCTGCAGCTAACGGGGAGCAGGGCTAGCCTAGGAACCCAGACGCTGTGATCCTAGAACCGTGCTTCCAGCCTCCAGGCTCTAGGAGATGATTCTGCTCTTTATAAGTATGTATGCGAAGGCGTAACCTCTGGGAGATTGCTTTAAAAAAAAGAAAACGTTTTGCTAAGAGCATTTTTGTTTTTCGACAAAAGTGCTCCCTATGGCTGGGACATTCGAAGCTGGATCCAGCCCACAGAGGTGTTTGGCACACACAGATTTTAGTTTTTAGTTAGTTTGTTTGTTTATTTGCTTTTTTTTTTTTTTTTTAAGAAATCTGAATTTGGACACTGTATTCACTTCCAGGGGCTGCCATAACAAAGTACTACAGCCTGGGTGTCAACAGAGTTGTCCCCTGTCAGGGTTTGGAGAGCGTCTGCTCTGTTGCTGTCCCTGGGTACTGGCGATAGCTGGCCATCCTCGCTGTCTCTTGGCTCCTAGAGAGGGGTCACTCCAACCCCTGCGTGCAACTTCCTGCGGAGTCCTGTGTCTCTCCTTCCACATCCTGCTTACAAGGGTCACCAGTCACACAGATGGAGGGGGCCCGGCTCCAGCAGGACCTCATCTTAACTAATTCCATCTACAGTGACCCTGTCACCCGATCATATACTAAGATACTTGGTGTTGGGGCTTCAACATCTCTTTTTTAACAGATACCTTTAGCTAGGGTAGAGTTCCCTTTCTCCCCCACCTCTCCCATTACTTTACCCTGTAACAGAGTCACAGGTCTCCATGGCTGCTGGCCTCCTTCTTCCCTTCCAGACCTTTCTGTTTGGTTGCGTGGTGGGGTGAGAGAGAAGGGTTGAACGACAGATTTCCAGTCCTCTGATTTGGTTCACTACAAAGCTGATTTATTCTCTGTACTAAAAACACTTTCTGGGGGCGCCTGGGTGGCTCAGTGGTTAAGCATCTGCCTTTGGCTTAGGTCATGATCCCAGGGTCCTGGGATTGAGCCCCGTATCGGGC
Organism: Enhydra lutris kenyoni; assembly: GCF_002288905.1. Classification (NCBI taxonomy): domain Eukaryota; kingdom Metazoa; phylum Chordata; class Mammalia; order Carnivora; family Mustelidae; genus Enhydra; species Enhydra lutris. Next base: position 10,881,442 of record NW_019154108.1, on the reverse strand, counting down.
TCCCTGCTTTGTGGGAAGCCTGCTTCTCGCTCTCCCGCTCCCCCTGCTTGTGTTCCCTCTCTTGATGTGTCTCTCTCTGTCAAATAAGTAAATAAAATCTTAAAAAAAAAAAAAAAAGTTTCTGCCCACATACTTAGAAGGCACATACCACTGTGAGAGGGCGGATATCTGAGGTTAGCCTGTACTGCCCTGAATTTTTAGTCCCTTTCCCAAGTGTTTCCAGGGAAAAGTCTCTAAAACCCTGGGCACCATGTGGCTTAGCAGGAGCTGGGGACACACTCGGAGGGAGCGGATCCCGGGGACCTGGACAGAGGTGAGGCAGGGGTGGCCCGTGCCGACCAGCACGCTTACTGCCCGCACTGCTGTGTTTCGGACAGACGCTAAGAAAGTTTTGGAAATAGTTCTCCTTCTCCCCCTCTCCCACTTAACTTCTCCCAATAAACATGATTCCTACTCACAGGGTAGAAAGTGAGTCTGTAAAAGGGCTCTTAAATTTTGGAAACCCAGAACACCTTTAGGACCAAATTAACTTTTTAAGTGAATAAAATGGCAAATGGCAACTCTTGTACTTACTTTTTTTAACAGGAACACTTAGTTGACTTTCAGTTTATTGCCATTCTGGTTAATTTCTACTAATCTTCAAATGCCAGGCAAACTTTTCGAGTACCCGCTGTTATGTTGGATACCGTGAGAGACATGAAGGTGGGCTTAGAGGGGCTTCTGTGTTGGGGGGGAAGTATGCACAGGAATACAAATGCTAGAACAAGGAATGGACAAAGGAACACATAAAGATGCCATATTTTTTAGATGTTCAGACTTATAAGAGTTTACTTCATTATTCCTGGAGCCCATGTTTATTGGCTTCTCCGATGAGCCAGGCCCACTGCCGTGTGATAGGCATAAATGGGATCAGAATGAGGGACGTGGACTCTGGGCATGACTTCTTGACTTGTACTTGGCTCCACTTCTCACTGGCTGCGTGACCCACAGGACATGTTTAACTCTTCTTTCTCTCGGATTTCTTCATCTATAAAATGAAGATATTAGACCCTACCTTCCAGGGTTTGGGAGAGAGTGAAATGAGCATATGTGGACAGGCTGAGGGTAAGAGCGAGCACACGCTGGAAAGGTGGTATGACTTCCAGGGCTCCTGGCTGGCTCAGTCGGTTAAGCATCTGACTCTTGGTTTTGGCTCAGGTCATGATCCCAAGGTTGTGAGATCGAGCCCTGCTTCGGACTCCACAATGGGCGTGGAGCTTGCTTGAGATCCTCTCTCTCCCTCTGCCCCTCCCCACCCCTGCTCATGCACACATGCTCTCTCTCTCAAAAATAAAATAAAAGTAGTATAACCCTGCTTTCCTGGAGCTTACCTTCAGAGATGTTACTAATAAGTCAAGAAGTACTAAAGAACTAGTACAAATTGGGGTAGGTGGAGAGCAAACGGAAGACCGTATTATCATGCAATGGAGAGAGTATTAAAGAAGGACCTACTTTAGATTTTGTGACCAGGGATGGACTCCCTACGAAGGTGGTGTTTAAGCTGCCTGAGGGGGAGAGTGTGGAGAAGAGGAGGGAGAGCAGGAATTGAGTAGTGGGTAGCAGGCAGGGCTGGATCAAGCAGAGTCTTGGAGGCTTTTTGGAGAAGTTTGCATTTTATTCCAAAGCAGTAGAAGGCCGTCAAAAGGTTTGAAACGCGAGCATGGCCATGAACATCTAATTCATGTTTGAAAAAGATGATTTTGAGGGGCGCCTGGGTGGCTCAGTGGGTTAAGCCTCTGCCTTTGGCTCAGGTCATGATCCCAGGGTCCTGGGATCAAGCCCTGTATCTTACTCTCTGCTCAGCAGGGAGCCTGCTTTCTCCTCTCTCTCTGCCTGCCTCTCTGCCTACTTGTGACCTCTGTCTGTCAAATAAATAAAATCTTTAAAAAAAAAAAAAGAAAAGAAAAGATGATTTTGATACTATGTGGAGAATGGATCCAAAGGGTGAGAGTGTAGGCTGAGCACAAGGCAGTTACAGTAGCACAGGCGACAGATTCGCTTTTGCTGCGGTTGGCATGGGAGATGAAAAGACATGAGCAGATTCAGGACACTGTCTGGAGGCAGAATCGTCTGGACTCGTATGAACTGGATCCGGTGGTTGAGAAACAGAGAGAAAGAGGAAGGTTTTAAAATCTCTCTCAGGCTTCTGACCTGATGAGCGTTTGGGTTGATGAGATGGGAAGGAGGGAGGGAGGGATAGGTTTGGGGGCAGCACGGAGTCACGTTAAATTGAAAAATGTCACTGACAGAGGCTTATGCTCACCAAAATGCAGTTTGAGAGAAAATGAGTGTCATGGCTAGGGCACTCCCAGCAGGAGACATGGCTCTGAGAGATGTGGACAGCAACGGGGAGGCCTAGGGACGTGCGCCTGGGCCGGTGGCCCCGTTAGGGGAAGCCAGCCTTGACAAAGAGGGTGGCTGTGGTCCCTCTCCCTTTTCCCCTTCCTGATGTCCACAATAAGTTACTTATTTTCACTTGACTTTATTTGGATAAAAGTCTCGCGGAAGCAGGAGGGAGAAGCCAAGGTCTGCACCTCCATCATTTTAGGAGACGCGTGGGACCTAGCTGGTGTTTAATAAACATTTGTAAGTTGGCTGAATGCCCTGTTCTCGACACAGATGCCCCGGGCTCCGCGGCCTCCTGAAATCCTTTCCAGGGCTGTGTCTGCAACTTCTCTGCTACAACCTCAGAAGCGGGATTAGAATCCCAGCCGAAGCGGCAGAGAGGATGGCTGTCGTGTCAAAGAGCGATTGAAGGTGTTTCTGTGCAGTCGCACGTTTGGGCTTCGTCCTCCCCTGGAGGCACCCTCACTTCGTGACTTTGGCCTTCCGTAGCCGAGGGCACAGTGGCGTCTGTGGCCCTGAAGCACCTCGTCCATGTGGGCAGCAGGGCGGGGACGGTTACGGTAGCAGGTGGGATCCTCATTTGTTTAGAGGGTGTCTGCTCTGTGCCCAGGAGTGGGCTTGGTGGTAATAAAGACACTGTGTTGGTTAAGGTAAGGTCGGGCTCCTCCAACAGAGGGACTCCGCAGTAAGTCGACAGTGAGAAAGAGACAGATGTTATTTCTTCCTCGCCAGTGGTACGTCGTGAGTGGTCTGAGTTCATGAGTGGCTCTGCTTCATGCTATTCCTCAGGGCCTGGGTTCCTGGGATGGTGTTTCTCTACCATCCCCGAGGGGCGTGTCATCATAGGCTCTCTCCAGAAAGAAGGAGCAAGAAACCACAGGAGGGGTGAGCCCACAGTCTCAGGGTTTTGGCCCAGAAGCAGCTCTGGAAGCTCTGGAAGCTTCCACTCATGTTCCACTGGAGAACTTAGTTACGTGGCCAAGCTTGATGCTGGGGGAGGTGGGGGGACCTGAAAACATTGTTCCTTCCTGAGCCCCGGGAGCAGGGAGGACCGGGTGTTGGTGAACAACTAGCAGTTTCCAACACATCCCGTGGTGTAGGCATTATTCTGTACGTTTTGGAGATGAGAGCATTGAACTTGAAGAGGTTCATTAACATGACTTGCCCAAGATCACCAGGTTTTAGGGGGAAAGACTCTGCTGTGTCTGACCCTGAAAACTTGTGCTCTCTTCACCACATCACCAGGGAACGCTTTGTCATTGTCGTAGAACAGCGAGCTTATGGTGGAACGGCGGGCGTATTAACTCGCTTCTGGCTTCAGGAGCCCATCTCCAGGCCCAGGACTTACCTAACCAGCTGCCCCATTTCATGACAGAACTGTGGAGTCAAAACAGTGTGATCCTAATGAACCAGAATCTGATCTCCTCGACCTCAGCTTTCGGGAGCTAGAGGTGAGGACATGAAGACGATCTGGTTAGCAGAGTCTTAGTAAGATGGCCTGGAGTCAGAGGACATTCAGACCAGTGCCCCCTGCTCCCTTCGTACAGTTCCAGCGAGGGTGGGTCAGAGGTGCCGCAAGCCTGGCGGTCATCACAGAGGAGGTGGGGCAGTGCTAGGGCGGCTGCGCCTAGAAGGACAGCAGAGCGCTCAGGGCAGACTTGCCTTCAGCTGGGCTCTGGGGTCCACATCCCTTTCGGTCACTAGCCAGCCACATAACCCTGGACAAGCTACACAGTCTTCCCAAGCCTGCGATCTCTCACCTGAGAAGTAGGCTTCATTAAACCTACTTCTCCGCATCGCTTTAAGTATCAGTGATCCGCTAAGCGAAGGGCCTGCCACGAAGCAGCACCGGGTTTTCCCGCAACAAGAATAATACAGTCTCATCAGACCGTAGTGTGTGTTCTGCTAATAGCCTGTGTAAACCAGAATTGCGCAAGAGCTAGTTTGGGTGCAAGTGGATATTCAAATGAAACATTGACATTTTTATGTGTTGTTTTAATAGTCCTTATGATAAATGTCAACAAAGTGTACTTTTTAGAGACACTTGTTTTTTACACACACTTTGAGAGGTAATAAAATCTCCCATTAATGCTAATAGCATTCGAACGGAGTCAGGACTTAGCCGTGTGACACAAAGTAAGTCACCTTGCTCTTTTCCGAATGCAATCTGAATTTGAAAACAACACAAAGGAATGCTGGCGGTATTTATTCAGGGATATGTGCCTGTGTTTGAGAGATGCCATTTGCCTCCTACCGAGGAGTCCGTACCCTTGGCCTTTCTCTGCCCTGTCAGTTAGTTGGGATTTTCTCAAAACCCCTTGCCCTTTGCTGGGTTTGCGTGCTCTTAAGTAAATGAACAGAGTATGTATACTTCGGGGCTCACGCCGACTGATTTATAACAGGATGGCAGATCCAGCACAGAAAACAGGGTCAGGCAGCTACCCCGGCTCAGGGACTCGTTCAGGGCTCGGTTCTCCTGCGGGAGGGAGAGCTGGGGGCTGGCGCCCGGCCCACACGAGCACTGGCTCTGTCAGAACATGATCTTCACTGTTACTGGGGGGAGAAGTGCTTGTGGCCGGTCCACTGTTCACGACGGTCCTGTTCCTCCTGGTTATCTCTCGTGCTGTGCCATCCCCTGAACAGTCTTTAGTTAATTATCGTGACTAATTCGCACAGTGACCTTATGCTAATTTCAATTCATCCAAGGCTCTCAATTTCTTCAAGAGAAAAAACCCCAGCAGATTTATTTCTGTTACATTTTGTCTCCTGTTCTGACTTAACAAAGAGAATTCACAAGTACTTTTTTTTTTTTTTTTTTTTTTTTTTTTTGAGGAGAAAGATCAGTTTAAAGAGTATTACCAAGGTAACATATTATTAACCGCAAAAACCATCAGCATCACACCCTTTAGAGGCTGTTTCACAGAGCACAGCAGCAGTCCCTGAAGTCTCCCGGTTTTATGATACGGAATATTTTCAGCTTCTCTCATGATCAGGGATGGGAAGAGGGAACATTTCCTTAGCAGTCTGTGGAGATGTCTTCCAGGCCTCGGAAAGACATAGACCTGAGGGTCCTATCTGACAATGTGGGAAGGAGGTGGGAAGCACAGAGTTACTAATTGGAATTGGGGAAATGTGTGTTTCATGTCTACCATCTGCCTTGTGACGTAGTTTTATTGCTATCTCCGCCTTATAGTGTGGAAAACTCAGTTTCTGAAAGGTTGAGTAACTTGAACAAGGTCATGAGATTAAAACATACCAGAGCCAGGATGTAAACCCACGAATACCTGACTTCAAAGTCCATATCCTCTGTTTTGCCTCACAGTGGTTTCAAAAACGCATATTGTTAACAAAATTTATTTGGCCTTGACCTTCTTTCACCCTTTGCTTTGGAGTATGTCCTTTTTCATTATAAGGGAAATTCTGAATCATTTTGTTGAAATGAGAAGTTCTAACCATTCTTTCTTAAAAAAGGAGCTTGTTTGTTTGTCTTTTTAATATTTTATTTATTTATTTTGAGGGGGGGATCCGAGCACATGAGCAGGGGGGAAGGACAGGGAGGGAGGGAGAAGTAAGCTCCCCGCTGAGCAGGGAGCCCCACACTGGGCTCGATCCCAGGACCCTGGGATGATGACCCGAGCCAAAGGCAGATGCTGAGCTGACTGAGCCACCCGGGCGCCCCAGAGGAGTTTGGGTCTTGAAGGATGTTGCCATTTCTATTGTCTGATGAAGAGCACTTCAGGCAGAGGACCCAGCGTGGGCAAAGGTGTGGAAGGGAGAAAGTTGTGGGGTTAGTCAGGGAATGAAGAGTAGTTCCAGTGCGTATATCCGTGTGGGAGGGTCTTGTCATGCCAAGACCGAAAACCTTGCCAGCAGCTGGTGAGCTGAGGGACGCTACTTTGAGGGGTAATCAAAGTGCCTAGAGCTGGGTCCTAAGATTGTTCCAACAGCCGTGTAGATGGAAGCGGGTTGAGTAGATGGAAGCGGGTTGAGATAAGCTGAGGGAGAACTCACGTTATCCATAATAAGCTGCTAGAGAGCTAGCAAAATCTGGATTTCCATTCTTCGCTTCAGGAGCCATGAGCTCTGTCCTGGAAATTTCCCAGAGCTGTGCGTTAACACTGTGTCACACACTGGTCAAGGACGCAGAGTTTGGGGCAGTTAAGGAACACCCGTAAGCCAAAAGGTAGATGCTCCATGATTAAATATTCCTTAGCACTGGTGAGTAAGCAGTTGGAAATAGGAAAACATGAATTCCTGCCACTCTCCTGTCTGTTGCCTCCCACCAACCCTTCCACTGAAACTTGATTTCTCCTATGGCTGTTTGGGTAAATTAGTCACAAATGGAATTATTCAAAGAATGAGGCATTTACTCTGCATTTAATGCACTGCCATTACCCCTCTGTTTAGGTCTTTGATCTCTGTTGCTTTAATTAGAAGACATTTTTGAGTTATGCCTGCCCCTGCTCCGAGGGCCCCAGGAAGTCTGTGTCACACAGTCGGCAGCCCCGTTGTGAGCTTTCCAGATGAGCAAAGTCTGGTTTACACATGCTTCGTTTTTGTTGGCCCACCAGATGTGGTCACAGGTCAGCCTTTCTTGCTTCTCAGCCTGAAACAGATCCACAGTACAACAGATTTCCAGGAACAGCCCCATGTTTCCAGATGTGCCCCTGTGCTATTGACTTTCCCCAGACCGATGGTTCATAATCACTCAGTAGGTACTGACTGAACACCAGCTATGTGCCTGCCATTATTTTTGGAGTTTGGAACATGAAACTTCTTTCTGGTTCACTTATCTGATAACTCGTTTATAATCTTAAAAGCAAAGCAACAGGAAAGACTTGCAGAAACATTCAGTCGTATTTGAAATAGGTGTATTTCTACTAGACAGCGAACTATATAAAAAGCTATAATCATAAAGATGATACAGTCGAGAATGTCATGTAAGGACAGGCATTAGGGTGGGATACGACTCTTTTAGCCTCTTTCTTCTCTCAAAATTTGCTGATCCCTGTGTAAGACAAGGAGAACGAGGAAAAGAAACACAGATTCTCCTTCCGATGAGGTTAGTTGTCGGCTCTAACGTCAGTCCACCGGCAGGGAAGCCAGAAACGTTGGCGGTCTGAGGGCTGCATTAGCAGGGTGGCACCCGGTGAGGTCTGAGCGCCTCCATCAGTGGCAGGCAGGTTTACTGCTGATCTCTGGGAAGGCTCAGAAATTAAAAAGGTTCTGAAGAGGATGAGTTGCCTCGGGTAGCTTGCAAGGGAAGGAATGTTGGAGAGACGCAGGAGGTCCTCCCCTCCCGCTGACCAAGGCGGGGTGCTTGCTCGCTCTTGTTCACAGTTACGGCCTCTCGGGCAGGGCCCCAGGCCTCAGACAGAGCGGAAGTTGAGCATAAGGAGGAAATAAGGGCCGTAGATTATCCGGAATAATGTCTCCCCAAGGGCCAGACCTGTAGCGGCCAGGTTTATACTCCCTGTTGATTAAAACAGAATTAAAAAAATATATATATGGCTAGAAAAAAGTTTGAAAGGAAATATTCCATAATTTTAATCCCGGTTAGAGAATTCTCGGTGATTTGTTTTTCTTTTTTTCCCTCTGTTTTACATATTTAATGTCAGGTGTGTATATTACATGCATGCTAAAGTAGCAAATAATTCAGAGAAATAGTAATTGGGATGAAGAAGAAAGGAGGAGAAAACTGTTTATCAAATTTTATTTGAGAGAGAGAGAGAATGCATGGGGCGGGGGGCAGGGGGGAAACAGAGGGAGAGGGACAAGCAGACTCTGTAGTCAATGAGGAGCCCAACACGGGGCTCAATCCCAGGACCCTGCGATCACAACTGCAGCTGAAATCAGGGGTCAGGCACCCAACTGACTGAGCCACCCAGGTGCCTCTCCAGTATACTTCTTCTAAAACTTTTTTTTTTTCTAAGTGTTTGTCCTAGAGCTTGCAATATAAAGATACATTTATAACTAATCCAAGTCAACTTTCAAATAACTCTATACTGCTTCATAGGTGAGTACCTTACAATAACAAAATAATTCTAATTTCTGCCTCCTGTTCTCTAATCACTGTATAAGCATACATAATTCAACATATTGTTGTTATTATTTGAACAAACTTTTGTTTGTTAGATCAATTAAAAATAAGAAATATAAGAGTTCTCTTTTACCTTCCATTGTTCCTTCCTCGATGCTCTTCCTTTCTTTATGAAAATCCAAGTTTCTCACTACATCATTTTCCCTTTCTGAAAATCTTCTTTTAACATTTCTTACAGTTCTTCTGGCAACAACTCCCCTCAATTTTTGTTTGTCTGAAAAACTCTATTTCTCCTTCACTTTTGAAGGGTAATTTCACAGGGCACAGAATTCAAGGTTGGTATTTTCTTTTATCCTCTTAACATTTTAAATATTTCGTTCTACTCCTTCTTGCATGTTTCTGAGAAGCCAGATGTCATTTTTGTCCTTGCTCCTCTGTAGGGAGGGCTTTTCCCCTCTGGCTTCTTTTAAGACTTTTCTTTATCTTTTATTGTCTGGAGTGTAAATATGGCGTACCTGCGTGTAGTTTTTCAGGATGTATCATGCTTGGTGGTCTCTGGTCTTTCTGGGTCTGTGGTTTGGTGTCTGACATTTATTTGGGAGGAAATCCCAGCCATTGTTGCTTCAAATATCACTTCTATTCCTTCCACTCTCTCTTCTCTCTGATAGTCTTATAATGCATATGTTACACCTTTTATCATTGTCCCATGGTTCTTGGATATTCTGTTCTGTTTTTGTTTTTTGTTTTCCCCCTACATTTTTTCTCCTTGTTTTCCATTTTGGAAATTTCTGTTGTTGAACCCTCAAGTTTAGCCATTTTTTCCCCTTCCGCATGTCCAGTCTAGCAAGGAATCCATTTAAGCATTCTTTACTTCTATTACATTGTTTTTCCTCCCCAGCATTTCTTTTGAATCTTTCTTAGAATTTTCCATCTCTCTGCTTCCATTATCCACCTGTTCTTGCATGTCATCTACATTTTTCCCCCCGTGAAAGCCCTTAGCATATTAATCAATATTTTTATTTTTTTTATTTATTTTTTTTAAAGATTTTTATTTATTTATTTGATAGAGAGAGAGATCACAAGTAGGCAGAGAGGCAGGCAGAGATAGAGAGGGAGAAGCAGGCTCCCCGCTGAGCAGAGAGCCTGATGTGGGGCTCGATCCCAGGACCCTGGGATCATGACCTGAGCCGAAGGCAGAGGCTTTAACCCACTGAGCCACCCAGGCGCCCCAAATCAATATTTTTAAAATCCTGGTCTGATAATCCCAGCATTGCTGCTGTATCTGGCTCTGGTTCTGATGCTTGTTCAGTCTGTTCAAACTGTGTTTTTGCCTTTTAGTATGCCTTGTAACTGTGAAAGGCCTTTAATAGCATAGTGGTGAGGTCTGGAGTCCTGTGATTAGGTCCTGTGAACTTGACTAGTGCTTCTCCGTGCTCTTCCCCATCTTGGGTAGGACAAGGTATCTAAAGTGAGCTGGAGTTGGGTCTTTCCCTTCCCCTAGTTCACTGGATACAGAGAACCACAGTTCTCTGTATCCATCTCTGCAGGTTGGGGGCAGGAGTCTCATAGTTCTAAGAAGAATGGTTGATTTTTCAGTTTGTTTCACTTTTTACTTGTTAGGATGGAGTGGGGACTTCTCTGCTCCTTCTGTGCTAGAGTGAAGAACCCAGTCTCATCCTGTTTTGAAAACGGGGCTTTGGACGGTTTTATTTTCTCGAACGTGATGTCAGCAACACAAACTGCCTGGTAACCCAGTGGTTTCTAGTTTTATAAGAGCGTATAAAGAGGGACCTTGTGTCTTGCCCAATAAGCTTCCCTTGACTCTTTTACAGTTCAACTAAAATTCCAATTTCTGGCAAGATCTGAAACTCTAGCTTTTTGGGTTTTGTCATGTATTTAAAATATCATCCCAGAAGTAAGCCCATGAGAGACATTATCATGTATTAAGGGCTACTGTGATTTTTCCTCTGTGGATGTTCCTTGAAACATGGCGAAACTCAGAAATGATTGGTTTTGCAGCTGTCGAGGTCAGTCCCTGGCCCACGGTTGTGTGTCCCTGTTTTCTCTTTACCATTTAGCACAAGCAGCATTTGGGGCTCTGTCTCTCCTGCCCCCCACCTCATCTAGTTGACATATTGATAGGAGGTTGGCCAGGCTGTCTGGCAACTGAACCAAAAACCATATGGCTTGTTCAGTCAGAAAGGATGTTCGGGAATAACAGAACCACGTGGACAGCCCTGCACAGAACTTCAGTTGCAGAGGCACTGAACTTGAGAATGAGGGCAGGCATCGCCTAGGCCTTCCCCTTGTTTCGTTATGGAAGCAACATTAGCAAGATGGTGTCTCTGACAACGTCCGATTCTCCAATCTCTCCACGTATAGTCACCCTGCAAGATAAATGACAGAGTGAAATGAAAGAAATTAAACCACTTGTTTAAGGCCCCAAGGGTAGCACTAGAAACAGGCGAGGAGTGAGAGTTGTTGCCTGCTGCCTTTGGATCTCACCATGAAGTCCGTGGTTCCGAAGCATAGCTTTTCTCTACCACCGACCCTTTCTTGTGTCAAGTGCTGGCAATCTCCTGTGGGAGCAGATGAAAAAAAGCTGCTGCTCATGTGGGAGGCTCTGTGAACAAGGTTGTGTTAGGAGTGAGACTGTAAAGTGAGAGTAACCCTTCCTCAGAGTGCTGCTGCGAACATCGACTCCTCTCCATACTCTCCCCTGTTCATTCGGAAAGTGTTTACCAAGCCCCTTACCAGATTCTAGGCCCTGTTTCAAGCACAGGGGTGTGTCAGTGGACAAACAGACAGAAACCCTTGCTTTCATGGAGCTTACGTTTACATAAATGCGAATCACAGTAAGATGGCTTTAGGAGACCTGGGGTTTCTCCTACAAAGATGCCCTCCCCCTTCTTGGCCCCCAGGGCTTCTGAGGGGTCCTGAGGGTACCATGTGAAAACCACTGCACTAAGCCAAGTGTCTTAATATTCAGGACATTGTTCCGAGCTGGAGTGGAAAAAAAAAATTGGAATTCTATGAGCACTTAAATTTTCCATTACTGTCATAAGCCCTTCCAGGAACACCAGGTAGGAGAGAAGGATGGTTCGTGTGTTTGAGGGTCCAGTTTGGAGAGCTAATTAGTGGCTCATCTGTTTTTCCTTACAGAGCCATCCATAACACTCACAGCTGTGTGTCTCACTTTGCATCTTATGCAAGCCGATACTTGAGTGGGGGGAAGGAAATTCGGATCCAAAATCTGACAAGATAAAGTAATCTCTGTAAAGACTCATTCCTGTTAGAAATGAAGTTATAACCCAGACATCTTCTCTCAGCTGGCTGATGCGGAGAAAGTGGCAAAACTTGAAAAAATAATTTGCTTGAAAATGACGTTTCTGGGGGTGCCTGGGTGGCTCAGTGGATTAAGCCTCTGCCTTTGGTTCAGGTCATGATCTCAGGGTCCTGGGATCGAGCCCCACATTGGGCTCTCTGCTCAGCAGGGAGCCTGCTCCCCACCCCACCCCACTCCCCCACCTGCCTCTCTGCCTACTTATGATCTCTGTCTGTCAAATAAATAAATAAAAATGTTTTAAAAAATTTAAAAAGGAAAGAAAAATGACATTTCTGGAAATCAGGGTTGACTCCGTTTATATCAGAAGAATAGGCATGTGCCCCTTGGTTGAGAGGAGTACAGGGGAGACTGTTTTTTCGTAGCACCTGAGAGAGAATTAAGAGGAGGTCATGAACACTGTCTTGGGATTATCTTCAGTTCATTTCAGTGGCCTGCGAACATTAGAACCTTATCTAACTCCATCTTCCCTTGGGAATCCTCAAGAACATCTGGGAAAATTTTAACAAAGTGAGTTGATTTTTGGAGATAAGGGGTAGATTTTTTTTTTAAATGTTGGCGTCTTAAACACACAGGAGGCCTTAGGCATTCATGTGGAATCTGCCCCAAAATATTCACGAATTTCCAAACGTAACAATGCCATATAGCATAATTCTTGCTTTCTCTCTCCTTGAAAGACGTAAAATATAATTGAAAAAATGAAGTAATCCAGGTATGTAATGATCCTATAAATTCAGTATTAAAGCAATCTCTACAACTAATTTCTGGCTGGTCTTTCTATTCACTTCTATTCGCTTCTGTCACCAGCATTATCAGCTGGTTTTCATGTCAGCATCATTTTTTGGCAGAGAAAAGATCCTTGCCGCTTCACCTGTTTCTGCTTTTATTACAAATAGCTGAGAATAGCAAAGCCTATAAATGACCATCCTTGGTTAACGGACCTGTTTTCTGTGAGCATCAGCCTTACAACAAAGAGGATCCAAATACCTTTCTCAATAAAATGACGCATGATGACCTAGCTCGGACCTCCAGCATCAAGGTTGCTCACACGGGCCAGTCTTAAATCCGTCAACGCCGTCAGTCGTACCTGCGGCTGATGAAACTTTCCGTCAGCGCTGATTTCCCTTTGGATTCGGATTTTATCTGCATTTGTTTGTCCTTGTAATTTGTTTCCCCAGAAGTGTTCTGTCTAGTGCACTCAAGTAAAATGTGTAGATTTCGCTCATTTTCTCTGTGCATATTATATCTTACCATTTAGAAGAGGAGCCATGAGACTGAAGAGAGCGTTGGTGCAGGACGGACAGGCGAGCACCCTAGGCCTCCGGGTGTCCTAGGAGAGCGCAGTAAAAGGTGGGAAAACAGGGAACTGTTCTCAGATGCAGAGGAAGAGGCCATCTGGTTGGTCACCTCCACCCGCCTCTCTTTGCTCCTTTCATTTCATAAATGGGGAAGCTCTTCTCCCTTAAAGTCATAACCCCAGAGTCAGGACTGGATCCCGGGTCTCCTGACTCCCGTCCCTGGGCCTTCACTTTCAGGCCCCGCTGGCTGCTGAGCTGGTGGCTCAGTGAAAAGACCCCGATCAGGAGCATCTGCAGCCCCAGGTCGTCGGAGCTGGGATGGGTGTTGGGGCTGGCCAAGCCCCATGCCTCACTTACTGTTGGCAGGTGGCTACAGCTGCTCTCTGGGTCACTACTGTCTTGCTTCTGCTTAGTTTTTAAACACTCTCTCTAGGGGGATCCCAGATTCCTGTGGTTTCTGGTCATTTGTCCCCATTGTCTTTCTTGATGGACCTGTCACCGTATTATATGCTAGAAATACAAAGGGAAATAAAATGTGGCTTCTCCTCTCCAGGGTAACTTTGTAGCTTTTAGGAAAAACAGACAGATAGGTAAGCAGTCATGGTCCTGCAGGAGGAGTACTGCGGATGGGGAGGAGGGTCTGAATCAGACTGGAAGGTGAGGAAAGCGTCCTGAAGGAGGTGACCATTGAGCTGAACTTTGGAGTAGGAGACAGTGATGAAGCAAGGGGGAAGGGCGCCTCAGATGAAGGGAAGGGCACCGTGTTCTGTGCGGCTAGAGGAAGGGAGGTTTATGGCAGAGGATGGAGAGAAGGTGAGGAAAAAAAGCAAGGGCCAGAGCGTGAAGGACCTTACTGGACAACCAGTCTGCACCATGTGGCTCGTATTGTCAGAAATGTATTTTGTCGCCTTCGCCCCCCCCCCCCCCCCCCAAGATGCCTTCAGGTTTCACTTTTCCTGCTTCGGAGCATGAGGACCATGCTGACCCAAATTCTTTCACCATCGTTCAAATTCTGACACCACCGTTCGGCCCCTGGAGCCCTAGTCTCCTCATCTGTAAAATTAAGGTGATGGGAACTCCTCCCGACTTCGGTAGAGATAAGGAATGTGTGAAAGCACCTCATGTAGCACCCAGCTCCCTGTAGCTGTTAAACACGTTGGTTTCCCTTCTTTTCCTAAAGTCTGCAATGATTGCACGCAGAGCCCCTGGTGGCTGGTACGGACCCTGACATCAGACTGGCATTTTCTTGCCGAGGAGCCTTTCCTTTACACCTGAGCACACAATTTGAGATTTGGAGTGAAATTAAGTCTGAAGTCCAGATTTGCCTCATGACTTCCTAAGTCTTGTGAGAAAAAATAATCAGTAGGGTAAGTTAAGGCTTTTCCAGATCTCCTGCTTTTGAGCAGGGCTGACTACAGAGGTAGACCATGAGGAGTTTTGGAGGACAGAGACAAAAGGCCAGGGAAGCTACTGGATGTGACTGAAGCATGTGGAGGAGACCGTACTGATTTGACAGATCTCTTTGGCTTGAGAAGGATTTTGAGCCTATCAAAACTAATAGTAGTATTTCTGGAGCAGAAGGTATGCATGAGCCAAAGCACATATAAGAAATGTAGCAACCCCGGGAAGGATCCAGAATGTAAAAGAAAGAGTTTCATTATTTGCAGTGACATGGTAGTTCAGATTTGAGAGGAAAAGTTGTGCCCATGGACAAGTTGGAGCTAAGGCGTGAGTATTGGCCACTTTCGAATCCCTTCCCAGGGTCTTTGCCAAGCAAGAGAAGCAAGAGAAACACTGAAGAGAAGAGAGGGGGTCACAGGGGGTGATGGGACAGGGGGGAAAAGGAAGATTTAGTTATGGAAACAGAAATGAAGGAAAGAGTGATGCATTGGCTTTGTTTGTATTTCTGTTACGTCTACTGTGTCAGAATCATGGTTTTTCTCCTGCCTGTCTTCTTTCCTCCCATCCTTCTTTTCGGGGAACTACATATTCAGGTCTAAATTATGACCATGGTAAAACGATGAAGTCAAGTCAAAGTGAGATGAGCTCGCGTGAATAATCTTCAATTTCATAGAAAAACTCATCTGTAGCTGGCAGTCTTTTCTTTACCTTTGGATTTAATTCCTTTTCATTATTTTCTATACCAGTTCTTTTGCAAGTAATTGACTAACACTGCAGATAAACACATACTCATTTGGTTTGCTGTAATTTGTCTCCCTCCTACATCTTCACTGACAGTGTTATCCTGAGAATTAGTTTCTGTTTCAGTAAATTGGGAAACAAACTAATAGCATGCTGGGATGGTGATCATTTTTCTAGGGGCTTGCTTCTGCTGAAGGCCTGACATCAAATATGTTAAAAAGGCAACAGGAAGGGTGGCTTGACTGCCTTAAAATGGGTATGGAATGTTCAAGTGGTGACACGGTGAGAGACAAATCAGTGTCCAGCAAAACGTAATTATCAAGGGGCTAAGTCAGAGCTCGAGATAGCTAGGCAGAAAAGGGAAATCAAAAAATCACCTCTTGCCCCGTCCCTAAATCCTTCCCAGGTGTACCAGAGCAGGCTCATCTGAAGAGGGGAGTAGCAAAGAGGATAGAGGAGAGCAAGGTGAGGGGAGGGTGGTGGGAGAAAGAGGGATCCTGTGAATCTGTGGTCTGTAAGGACTCAGAAGAAAGCAGGTGGAGTTAACGCCATCAGAAATTACACCTGTCCGCCTAGCTTGCTGTGGGCAGACGTATCATAGTTGCCATTTTGTCCCTTGACTTGGCTCAACTCAGATGATCTGAGCTGTCAGTTTATCTTACCATCTGTCCACGGCTCGTCTTAGGGGCTCACATGATTTTGTGGATATTGTCTCATGTTTCCTGAGCGTCTGAGCATGTCCTGGACTTGGGGGAGAAAGCCATGATGAGTCAGTTATATATTTTCCTTAAGTCTATTTATCTGTTCACAAAAATATTTATAGAGGGCCTACTACATGCCAGACACATTAGCAGGTGCAAGTGTAGAAAATACCATGATTCATTTACGTGGCTTCCTGATAACGAACATTTGGGTCATTTGCAGTGTCTTGCATTAACAAGCAGTGTTACTATGGACATTCTTCTCCGACATGCCTCCCGGAGCTCATTGGCAAGAGGTTCTCTTAGGTAGTGAAAATGAATGAACTTTAGCTACATGCATCAACATATGTGAATCTTATGAACATAATGTTGAGCCAAAAACCAAAAACAAACACGAAAAATTTGCAAAATAATAAATGCAGTATGATTCCGTTTATAAGCAACCAAAAGCATATGCAAAACTAAACAATATGTTGTTTAGGGATACATGCATATGGGATCAGACTATTATAAAAACAAGGGAATAAGAAACAAAATTAAGATAGTGATTACCTCTGGAAGATGGAGAAGGAGTGAGGTGGGCGGGAGCACGAGGGGTGGTGTCCTTGTTCTACCAGTAATGGAAGATGTGGGTGATCTCTATTTATGCAGTGGGTAGTAGGTAAATGGAACCTAGACGTACATCATAAATACTACAACGTATGATATACAGCTTTCCCCCACTCTCTGAAAGTAGAGAGTTCCTTATGAAATCTTCACTAATCAGAAATGGTGTGAAACAAAGATGCAATTACCATTAATTTATAGGGAAAATTTTTTGAGCGTTCTCAGAGCCCAAAAACAACCTCTCGGGCTTTTCTAATACCTTAAGACACATCTTGTTAATGGATGCACAAAATAAATGTTTTAAAAAGGCACACAGAGAGAGATGCTCACAGACCCAGGCCACAGGTGTGGTGGCTGGATGCTGAGATGCTGAGTGTAGGTCTTGGGGAAGGAGCTGGGTGGGGCGCTCTCGCGGCTTGGGGAGGAGTATGGAGGGGAGTCTTCATATAACAATTAATGCTGAACGCTATTTTTGCTTTTTGCCTTTTCCAGTGAAAGTGGAAATCCTCTTCAGATTTCCTCTGGTTAGTGAAAACAGGTACTAATTTTAATGTAGGTCTTTTGGAAAAGCGAAGTGGAGTAGCGTGAGATTTTGAAAAGCAGAGGATACCTGTATTCATACACTTATGTATAATGTACATTATTATATTTATATTGGAAATACATGTTTATTTTTTATTTAAATTATTTTTAAAAGGGAGGTGTGGATCATGACCCCAGGGGACTTATGGTTTATTGAAAAAGAAAAGACCTATGAGCGAATAAATGCTATCAAGGGCCTAAGAGCTGTGACTTGTGGTGTTCAGCGGCTTACGGCCCCCAGTAGAGATTGATTTTCACATCATTAGCTTCAGTTCAGGGTAGAATGTGGTAAGTGCTATAGTGTGTGAATAAAGTGTGTGAATAAAGTATGTGAATAAAGTGCTATGAGAGCATAGCAAAGTGAAATTAGTAGGAGATAGGAAACCTTCCCGAAGGGGGTGTCATTTAAGTTGTCGCTTGAAGGAGGAATAAAATTATGAGCAACAAAGACAGTGACCAAAGTATTTTTTAAATAGGAAGCATAGGGACAGAGATCGAGAACTGT
Organism: Enhydra lutris kenyoni; assembly: GCF_002288905.1. Classification (NCBI taxonomy): domain Eukaryota; kingdom Metazoa; phylum Chordata; class Mammalia; order Carnivora; family Mustelidae; genus Enhydra; species Enhydra lutris. Next base: position 10,863,840 of record NW_019154108.1, on the reverse strand, counting down.
GAGAGTACAGGGCCGGACTAGGGACGGCAAAGAAGCCAGTGTAACGGAAACACATAGCAAACATGGGGTGCGGTGGGAAGGGTGCGGGGGGGCGGGCTGTGGAGGGCCTTCGGTGTCGTGTTGGAGAATTTTGTCTTTTTGCTGCAACCACAGGGTAGAAGGGTGGATTGACTAAAGACGGTGGGGAGGGCAGTCAGAGAGCCTACCTTGGAAAGTTGAAAGCAAGAGATCTTGAAGGTCCAAGACAGGGGACAGCGATGGGAATGAATAGGCAGGGGTGATGTGTGCGAGTGACTCAGAGGTATGACCTGATGGGCAATTGAATGTGGAATGATTTACCACTTTTTTATCTACCTACTTACCATATCTACCACTTCAGGAGGAAGGGGGAGAGGGAGAGGGAGAGAATCTCAAGCAGACTTCCCAAATCGAACCCCGATGCAGGGTTCCATCCCAGGGCCCTGAGATTCTGACCTTAACCAAAATGAAGAGGTGGATGCTTAACCGACTGAGCCATCCAGGCACCCCTAACACTTTCTTCATCTTGCCCTGTGGACTTGGTTCTGCACTGACTCCTGTGTCTGTCTCATGTCCTTCTGCAGCCTTAATTTATATAATTGTGCTGTAGCCCACAACTTGGGAACGGAGTTTCCAACTGCACTGTAGCCGCCATCTTGAAAACCCTTGTCTGGGAAAGATTAGCAGTGTGTGACTAATGCCAATATTCGTACAGGGCAAGTGATGTAACGATTAAGGAGAAATATGTTTTCCCTAATTACACTCTCGATCCCTCAGGACATTGATTTAATCATATCAGTGAGTTAACATTTAAAGGTGCCCGTTATACTAACGTTAGTTTCTTTTCACTTTAAAGTATTATATCCATTAGCCTTTTTTTCTAGTTATTTAAGATAAAAAGGATTATTGTGCTCAAAGTTAAACAGAAAATGCTTTTTTATTTCAACAAAAATCATTATTGAAAATCTAAAGTTCTGTTCTGCCATAGTAGGTATAATAAACTAAACACATTTTAAAAAATATTTATTTATTTGAGAGAGAGAGAGAGAAAGAGAGCAGGGGTGGGAGCAGAGGGAGAGGGATAAGTAGACTCCCCACAGAGCACAGAGCCCAAGGACACACGGCTTGATCCTAGGACCCTGAGATCATGACCTGAGCTGAAATCAAGAATCGGGTGCTTAACTGACTGAACCATCCAGGTGCCCCCTAAACACATTTCATTTCATTTTTAAATATTTTATTTATTTATTTGACAGGGAGAGAGAGAGAGATCACAAGTAGGCAGGCAGCGGGGGGCGCGGGGAAGCAGGCTCCCCGTTGAGCAGAGAGCCTGATGCGGGGCTCGATCCCAGGACCCTGAGATCATGACCTGAGCTGAAGGCAGAGGCTTAACCAACTGAGCCATCCAGGCGCCCCCTAAACACATTCTAATCTCACTTGGTGTTGAACTTCTGGGCTTCATTTGTGATACGTAATACTGTGGTTGAAGAACAGGCAGCAGACTTAACCACAGGATGCACTTTGGAAAGCGTAAGCAATTTTTCTTATTGTCACTGTTCGTTAACTTTGAACTCTACACATAAGCAGTTACCTCGAGATGTGCTTTCCCTACCTCCTCTCTTCGGAGTAACAGCCTGAAAAGTATTTTTAGCTAATTTAAAGATTTTGTATAGTTGGAGTTCAGTAGATCAACATGCAGACATGTTTCCCAAGGTAAATATGGAAGGAGAAGAAAGTATCATCTTGCCTTATTTCTTTCTCCTGAATATACTGATAGTAGTTTATATTATGGCCAAAGAGGTCTGACTGTCTTACTCCTCTTTAGGGACATAGCTAACACTTTACCCAAAGGTATTTATTTTTATCACTTTCTGGGATGTTTTGGGGATTTCATGATTACATGCCGGTGAAGTTCCTGTGTTTTAGATTCTTAGAGCCTCCCGCTCAGCCTCTAATTGCTACCTGCTCTGTCTGATGACTGCCTTTCTGTTTGGAATCTAATGCCTTCCTAAAACTAAAGATGCTTAACCTTCACCTCGAGTAGGTTTGCACTAACCCCTGAATAAGGAAGGGTGACCAGCTTCTCTTGGGACAGGACACTGTGTATGCCCTCGAGGACATTTGGGGAATTGAGGCTCATCGTTTTGGGAAGTGTTTTTACCACTCTCTGCTGCGTGTATATCCAGGGCAATATCTCCTTTAGCTTAGCAAGAACCTGGAGCATCTACACTAGCCTACAAAACACGTCATTGGCATATGTTGACTTTCAGTGTTTCTTTTGCATAGAAGGCCAGGCATGCTGGCAGCGGGGCTTCCTCTCCTTAGTCTCAAGCAGGAGCCTCTGAGAAGCTAGCATCACAGTCTTCTCTAATTAGTTTGCTTAGAGCAGTGGTAACGATGATGCCCGTCACCCAGGACTTTCCTCTTCACCAGTAAGCTTCTGCTGCTTTCATTTTGCTTTGGAAAATCAGTTTTCTGATTTATCGGGCTGAATTAGGGCAGGAGAAATAATATGAAATCATTAGTTTACACCCCCCCCCCCAATTCTTGTCATTCTTCTTGGTCTTCTCTTTTTCATCATGACAATCCAAATAGTTACTGACCATCAGTAATTCTTTTTCCTGGGAGTCTTTGTAACTTTTTTGTTGTCAACTCATTCATTGTTCTCTTAATCCTCCTTTCTTTTCATGCCTTGTTTCCTTCAGTTTCATTTTTTTTCTCCATTTCCTTAAGCGACCCTTGCATTTCAGCTCTTTGGGGTTAGCTTTTACAGATAATGCTTTGGTTTATTTTTTCTGCTCCAAATAAGCTTTACCATAATCATCTTTACTTAGGAGCATTTCTCTTATTTTCTTTGAAACCAGCATTTCTTTAACCACTGCTGATAACTCACTAAATCTCTTTTAGAAACAGCAGATTAATTCTTGTTTGGGCTGTTACACCCCCATTCGTTGTCTCTGAATTCTAAGTTGGAAACCTCACATATGCAAATTAAGTTATGCCTGCTATAATTATCAAACCCTGATTCCTTCAGCGAATATGTTCTATTTTGCATTTAGATGTTGGGGGAAAATGAGGAGCATGTGCAAAATAAGGCTGGAGGGAAAGAAAGAATCATTTGGAATTTTATTTTTTTTTATTTAAAGGAACTAATTAAATCTGTGTATAACCTAGGAAAAAGAAAACCCACCTCTTTTGTTTGTGATAGGAAGTGGTAGGAGAACTGTTGAACCCCACAAATCAGGAAGTTTGGGTGTCTTTTCTTCAGGGGGTAATACTGAGAGTAATCATTATAAAGGACAGTGTAAAGAAGTGAGGGGTTTTAATGGTTAGACCACAGACATAATGTGACTTTTATTTATCTATTTAAAGATTTATTTATCCATTTTAGAGAGAGAGCACTAGCAGAGGGAGGGGCAGAAGCAGAGGGAGAAGGAGAAAATCAGACTCCCCACCTAGTGGGGAGCCCTATGTGGGGCTCGATCTCATGATCATGACGTGAGCCGAAACCAAGAGTCAGATGCTTAACCGACTGAGCCACGTAGGTGCCCCCTTCTGACTTCTAGTAGTTAGGATTTATCTATCATCATGAAAAAATATTTTAAAAAACACCTGAAGAGTGTTTTTTGCATCATGGACGTTTGGGGTGAACAGTTCACGGTCATATTTTTGTATAGTCAAGGAATACAATGGGTCTTGGCCACCAAGGACCCTGGCTGGTGTTTCAGGGGAGCACCCAACCCACTCCTTGGCATTGCAGGTGATAAGTGGAGTGCAGAAACCCTGTGCCCCATTTTGGTTTAGTTCCTGTGTGGTTTCTGTATGTATCTTTATATATCTTTCTTCAGTTTCCATATATGTTAATGGTCTTCCAGTGCTGTCAGTGAAAAATAACCAGTTCAGATTCCAGAACATTCAGGACCTGTCTGTACAGTGTCAGGATGGCTTTGAAATCCATCTGCCGCTTTTCTACCCAAACCATCCTCCCAAGTGCTTTCCCTTGGTTATTTAGAGAGAGCTGTGTGGTAGGTGGGAAAAGAAATGTGAACTTGGGTTTTAAAGCAACTGATTTAAACTCCATTCCAAAGGAAACTACCCTGCTTAACTCAGTACTGAAAGAAGATGCTGGAAACCACGTGCATTGAGTCACCTCCAGAGTCTGGGCAAATTTGGCCAGACCGTTAACTTGGCACAAGCCATGGAACCTTAGATCAAGGTAGTATTTTGGGTTTTGAGTGACTCGCGATAATCCATTTTATGACAACTGACTCAGAGGCTGGAGAAAGCAAAGAACCGGGAATGGTGATGGATGAGTTTGGGTGACGCTAAGAGTGGAGGAGAGCAGCCAGTCTGTGTGGTGGAGGAGCTCCGGGCAGTGGCCCGAACCTCGGGGCCTGGTGTGGCTGAGGCGATGCAGATGTCCTGTCCCCACACCTCAGTTACGCAGAGCATGGCTTCTTTTCTGCCACAACCTGGAGATATACTCAGTGATGCGCTATTTCGTGAAATCCACACTATGTATTTTTTTCACAGTTTTATATTCCTGGAAGTGAAGTCCATTTCATAACAGCTAGCCTGACATAGTTTGCTCATGCTTTTTCTTAGTGGATCGCAATAACGTAGTGCAACTTACTCTTTATCGAGTGTGTCTTACGGTTGATGAACTTTGGTAATAACGATCTTGTTACTATTCACTAAGCTGTCTGTGTGCCAGGAGCCCTTCCCAGGCCTGCATGCAATAGTATCTCATTTAATTCTCATAGTTTTTCTGCTTTACAGCTTTCTGGTAAATTCTGGTTGTTTGTTTCTGGGTTCTTCCTAATCAAAATTAATTGGCCAATGATACAGAAATGCAGACACGTCATTTAGCACATGGCACCCCACATAAAAATACTAATTCCCTGATGTTTTTAAATTTGATCAGGTGGGGCCGTCTGGGTGGCTCAGTCGGTTAAGCGTCTACCTTCAGCTCAGGTCACGATCTCAGGGTCCTGGGATCTAGCCCTGTGTGGGGCTTCTTGCTCATCAGAGAGCCTGCTTCTCTCTCCTTCTGTCCTTCCCCCCCACTCGTGCTCACTCTCTCTATCTCTCTCTGTGTCAAATAATTAAGTAAAATCTTTTACAAAAATGGGATCAGCTGGGAAGGCAAAAGGTGCCCGTGAAAGCGAAAACTACCACGTTTACTTTGAGGGGAGATGGGAGGATGGCCAGAGTGAGTGGGGAGGCTTCCCTGCAATTCTGTCTCTAATGGCCCCGTGCGTGACTTCCTGCAAATACTGGGACATCCGCAGCACAGAGTGTCAGGGCTTCATTTGCTCTTTCTTCCTGGAGCCCTTTGCTCTTCTGTAGCTGATTTATCTTTCCAGCCTGCCCCCGGGAGGGAATATCCCTCTCTTGGTGGCACTAATTTGGAAATGGTGACCGGCTGCAGTCAGACAGTGGGAGAGTGGAAAATTCACAGGCCATCCATTTTCCTTCCCATCTCCCAGCTGGTCTTCGGTAATCCCCAGCAATTCTTCCTGCCGACGATCAGAGTGTGGGGAGGCCGGCGCGCCGCCCAGGGCCATGGACGAGCCACAGACTCATGTGTTCCTGAATTGGCCTGACAGATTCGAGTGCTGCCCTGGTTAGCGCAGCTAGGTTCCTGGCGGAGCGAGCTACAAAGAAATACGGCCAATAGCCAGGAAAATGATCGTGGCTGAGAAAGGCTAAAATTTGTCAGAATTAGAGAAGAAAGTGACATGTTTTTACTTTCTTATTTCACTAGGCAAACTGGTGAAAGGGCTGGATTTTTCTCACTCCGTCCCAGTGCCTAGCCTGGGCCTGTTGTATAAAAGAGGCCGTTAATGAATGGGTGAATAAAGGCATGGTACAGCACAGCACGGTTCCAGACCTTTCCTGGCACTTGACCCCTTCCTTCCCCAGCCTGCCTTGTGTATAAGTCCTTCAAGGGCTGAGTTTCCTGCTGGGAAGGCTGTTTTGACAAACTAAGTCTTGCTGATTGTGAGAGCAGGTGAATATCTAGCCTTAGAATGGTGTATTGATTTCCCTTAGCCTTCCTTTCCTCATCCTTGAAAATGAAGACACCATTCCTTTATTTATTTATTTGAGAGAGAGAAAGAGCGAACACAAGTGGGGGATGGCAGAGGGAGAAGCAGACTCCCCGCTGAGCAGGGAGCCTGATGCGGGGCTCGATCCCAAGACCCTGAGATCATGACCTGAGCCGAAGGCAGACGCCTAACTGACTGAGCCACCCAGGCGCCCCAGTAAAGGCACTGTTCTAAGAGCTCCCTTGCGAGGGGGCTAGAGCCCCCAGGAGATGGCAAAGCAGCAGGGCTTCGATATGGGGCACTGTGGGGGAGCCCATGCTCCTCCCTCTGGCAGGACAGGTGCGCCTGTGAGGCTTTGCCTGGTTGGAAACAGCGGGTTCAGTGGTGTGACGTTCAGGTGGCCTCAGCAGGTAGTAACAGAGAAGTCTGAGGGGCCACTGGGTCCCAAAACCCCTGCCACCCTCCTCCACTTCCTGATGGCGCCCCTCATTTGGTGCCCACACCCCTGTGTTCAGTCCTCCCTGTGTATCCTTTCTGGCTCTTCAGGGTAAGAATTACATCATGGCATTTCAGGCATGACTATCTTTGATATCGTTCTGCTTTTTCCTTCCTTTCCACTTGCAGTGAGGTGAACTAGGAACAGGACACATTTTAGAGGTTTATAAGGTTTTTTTTAATTTTATTTTTTTTAAAAAAACAGGGAATGCCATGGGTATGTGTTTCTTTCCACATGTCATGGCAAAACCCCATGTCTCACTTCCTTTTACTTCTCAGGATTGACTTTTGTAACGTCTGCTGTTATCAGATGTCACCACCTTCCACTTTTGGAAGTCACAGTAGTCTGTGTGGGTATGAAGCTTATGCCAACCTTCTTCAATCTCAGGAAAACATTTTCCAGAATTCATAATTCAGTTGATGCTTTCCCATCGGGTCACAGAAGGCATAAGAAGCGGGGTGATCCTTGTGAGTCCAGGTTGAAGAGCCTCCTTTCCCTGACCTGTCCCCGCTGAGCTCATGACCCCTCTGCTGGGCCCCGGCGTGGCATGTGTGTGATTCATTGCCTAGTGCCACTGTGTCCCCGGCTGGTCTCAGCATCTCAGAGCACGGGGTCAGTGCTGACACCTTCCTATAGCTCCAGAACCTGGTCTGTGCAGGTCCCTGAGTGAGTGCTTGTAGGAAGGAATGCAGAGGGGGAGACAGAGGAAGGAGGGAAAGAGAGAAGGACAAGAGGAGATTTTTGTTGTTGTTGCGTAATGACAGTTGCCTTGGTTTATTAGCAGTGCTATGTAGAAGTCACAAAGGCTAACATCAGAAAGTCACTGGTACCGAATGTACTCTGTCCATCGACATTCACTCAGCAAACATTTTCTGAGTGCACTCAGTGTGTCAGACCAGCCTGAGCTGGGGTGCTTAGGGGGGAGTCATAAAATAGAATTTCAACCCTCTTGCAACTCAAATATCAAAAAATTGTTACCTACAGGGTAGGATGTGGGAGTAGATTCGTGGGCAATTAGGGAGCATGAGCCAGAGAGCCCCCCTCCCCCAGCAAGGCAGTCGGGAGGCTCCTGTAAGATACAAGTGTTGAGGTGGGCCCCAGAGGATCATGGGAGTTGAGGAGATGAAGGGAGGGGACACTCCAGGCAGAGGGACTGGCCGCCCCTGCGGGGACACAGAGGTGTCAAGAGTGGAAAGTGCGGAAAATAGTGCAGGTGGGCAAGAGAAGAGATGAAATGAGAAAATTAGGTCAGGACCAGATCCAGACTCAGGGACGGCCTCCCCTGCCTAGGCCAGGACTCATCTGTTTTAAACCCCTGTTTTTGTTTTGTTCTCTTACTTAGGAGCCCCAGGAACTAGTTAAGAAGAGTTCTTTTGTGGTGGTTTTTTTTTTGTTTTGTTTTGTTTTGTTTTTTTTGAGAGAGAGAACATGAGCAAGAGAGCACAAGCAGGGGGAGTAGCGGAGGGAGAAGGAGAAGCAGGCTTCCCACTGAGCTGGGAGCCCAGTGTGGGGCTTGATCCCAGGACCCCGAGATCATGACCTGAGCCAAAGGTAGATGCTTCACCGACTGAGTCACCCAGGCGCCCCTGAGAAGAGTTTGTTAAACTTAACAACGTATCTCAAAAGATATATTTAATCTGCTTTTCCAAATTCCTTCCTGTCTTCACATCTGATGAACACTGACCCAGGGAGGGGACCTCCCGTGGGACTCTCTGGAGGTCACCACTAAAGGGGTGCAAGGGCGGCGTGCTGCTGCTTCATCGAGGGGCCAGCTCAGGAATCTGGCCAGGAGAGAGGCTGGGAAGAGTATCGTGTGTGTTCACCGTGGTGTCAGCAGAGACAAATGATCAAGTAGAAATCCCACCGGTGTGTTTTGTGTCCCTGGCTGTCTGGAGGAGTGGCTGGAAGGAAGCGGGGAAGGGACACTTATGAACTACCTCAGGAGAAACTCGGGGTGGTGGGGAATGAAACCATGATTTTTCTTCTCTTTTCCTTTGCAGTCTTAGGGACTGGGTGTGCACGGGCCTTCCCAGAAGGATTGACCCATTGAGGTGCCCCCTTATCTCCAGCTACTGTCTTCCAGAAATTGCCCCAGCTGCTAGTTCCTAGAACACCCATCCCCGCCACCCACACCCATGCAGCTTGCAGATGCGCCATGTGCTCTCCTCATGCTCTCATGTGCGACAGTCACTGCCTGAGGTGTCAATGGCAAGTAGGCTCAGCATGACAGCCCCTTGCCTGACAGAATTTCTCCTGGAAAGAATATTCACCTCATTTCTACAGAGAGTGATCCGGGCTCACATTGGAATCTTTCACTGGGGATTGTGCGAAGCAGTTGGTTCATGTTTGGTTTTATCTTCTACATGGAGCATTTTTTCCTGTAGTTTGCTTTTCTCCATTAACGTGATGGAAGAACATGGCGGATCTGGGCCACGCCCAGTGCAGCCTCCGTCAGGGGCTGCCCAGCATTTCGGATTTTAGTGCTCCAACGGAGAGACATTACAGAGCAGAGTACCTCACTGCCTCAGGGTAGAGTTTTGCTCCACTTACCTGGAAAGAGAATCACAAAACTAGATTACACGTAAGAACATTTGTAGAGACTCGAGCTGAACAGAAGAATCCTTAAGTGTTCTCTGTGAGGGGAAAGTTGAGCTGGTCGTGATAATACACTTTCTGGCCAGGAGCGTGACTGTGTGAAGTATTTTGCAGAAAGGATGCTTATGGCAGAGCTATGGAAATTATAACAATATCCTGTAATAAATTATTTAAGAATATCATTGTGTTTCTGAGCCTCAGGATGTGGGAGCAAAATGGCACGATGGAAACCCTGTTAAGAGCTTTTATACTTTTATACACACTTGACAGACGTCTGTTGCAAATGCTTTTCTCATCAGCTGAGTGATATAAGGAGGTGGAATGCCAGGGACTACCCGGAGGGTAAGAACAAAGAACAATGGACAAATTTGTGACTATCATTCCTGTTTTGCTTTCTCTTATCAGGGACAGTTGTTGAAGACATAATGGGCTCTGCCATGAGGAAAGCCCTTAGAAAAATGAAAATGTGGGTGGGTTTCTGAAGACAAACCTGTTATCTGAAAGGCCTTCATTTTGTGAACCTGCTAACATTTGGTAGCTCCGCCTTGGGAACACTCCAGAACCGGAAGCATGATTTTAGGATTGGTGTCCCTTCTCTTACGACACTGGCCTTGATAGTGATTTTAGCCTTTGCAAGTCATTGTTGAGTATTTGGTGTGTCTAGTGTGCACTCTTTGTGATCATAGCTAGAAACATGACTGACACCATTACCGTTGTGGAAACAGATAGTATTTAAACATGAAGGGCCTAGAACACATGTCCAAGCGTGTTGTGATATGGGATGTAGTACAGAAGTGGTTCTTAAATTAGATTGTTTATTTTTTTACTTGGTTTGTATCATAAAGTACATTTGCAAAATCTTTAATAATATTCATATAACATAAAGACAGATGTTTAACTTTCCCACTTAACAAGTGGTACCCATGGTTTAACTTGCTTTAAATTAGATTATTTATCAACATTTAAATGAATATTTTTTATGAACATTTAATCAGCAATTTTTTAATCTATCAACATACATCTAAATATTTTTGGTTTCGGCCTTAGCATCATGCTTTTAACTTGATGCTTACCATTCTTATAATCTACTCTTTAGAAAACCAGCTAAGTTAAATTTTATAATTTTCGTGTTATTTCTAAATGATGAAGTAAGAGAAGGTTTTAGAGGGCTAGGTGCAAGCTCATTTCAAATAACACACTGGAGACTTCAATAGTTTTCATGCCAGCCGCCAAAAGTAAGATTATGTACTCATTATATGTTCTCCTTCTAGCATTTTCTAAATACTACAGACATTTTGAGGTGGTATGGAAGAATTTCTTCCAGATAAAAGTCATTATAATGGAGCATCTTGAGTCACATTTATAGAATTACCATTTTTATGTTCCTCTGTGTTTTCCAGCGTCCTCGCTCGCAGTCTTCAGTCAGGGGCCCCTTAGGTTTACAAACAGAAGAGCCTGTGACGGAAACATTAGAAAACTTCCGAAGGTCTGACTCCACAAGGCTGTCTGTGGAGGAGCACGGTGATGGGGCCGGGCACCCCAGCTTACAGCCGGCTCACCGATGAGACGGGAAGGCTCTCCAGCTATTTCCTAGGGAAGGGGAAATATATTGCACTACCTGTTGTGTCCATCAGTTTTTAAAGACTGAAATGGAAAAGATGCGTAAACACCCTTCCTATTGTAAACCTTCTAGAATTCTAGGATTTTTGATTTTTGTCATTATTGCTGCCTCTTCATGCCCAAGCTCACCTCCTTCCCCAGCCTGGTTCCCTCCTGTTCTTCTTCTGGGTGGTGGATTGTACACCTTTCATTCTCATGGCTAGCGAACGGTTATAAAGGAGTGACCAAAGGAGGGAGTGGGATATCAGGAAAGGCCAGGGTTGAATCATGAGAGATGGCTCAATATTTGACATGCAGATAGAATCAATCAGGGGTAAAATTTTAAATCTCTTGAGGTTTAAGGGTGTCTAGGTGGCACAGTCAGTTAAGCCACTGACTCTTGGTTTCTACTCAGGTCATGATCTCAAGGTCCTGAGATCGAGCCCCAAGTTGGGTTCTGTCCTCAGCGGGGAACCTGCTTGGGACTCTCTCTCTTCTCCCTCTGCCCCTTCCCTCTCTTGACTAAATAAATCTTTAAAAAATAAATAAATATTTTGAGGTTTATGAGAAGATTCTGAAAAAAAAAGTTGTCTTTAATAAAATGTCATATGGCACAGAGAAGAATAATGTACCCGGACTGAAATCTTATCGTGCTTCTTAAGTTAGAGAATTAATGGTGCTGGGGTAGTGGGGGAGGGGAGACAGTTACTTTATTCAAAAACCATTGCTTTGGATTTTCGTATCTGCCAACTCTCCCTATTTTTTTTTTCCTTCTATGAAACGAAATGCAGTAAGCTCTCTGTTGAAAATTTACCTTTAGCCTCTCTAATTAATAAATTCTGTAGTGTCACATTTCTGTGCCCTAACATTCTCCTTACGCCTTAAATAGAGAAATAAAGGAGATGGAGATGGTCTTTGAGAAAACTGCCTGATGGTTGTGTTTAGAAACTGAGTTCCCTTTTGTTTAAATGTTTTAAAGTTTGTGCCTTTGGAAATTGAAAGCATTCATTAAGGGAGGCTCGGAGCCAGCTATGGTGGCTACCCACTCACGGACCAAGTTCTTTGTTGAAGTCAGTAGTGAGGGCGAGCGGGTGCTGGGGAGTGGATGGCTTCTTCTGTTAACAGCGTAGAAGGACTCTGTTCCGAATGGGTGGTACGTTTTCTTAGGGCTCTAGCTTTGCCCTTGAAAAGTGGTTTTCCCTTGTGTCTCAAATACCTTAATTTAGCTGCTGCTACAATAAAAAGCTTCCAGTTCAGAAAATTTGAGAGAAAAATGTGAAGTTCAACCGTGTATAAAATAACTCTCCGAAGTCTTCACTTTGTGTTTTGGTATGATTGCTACAGGGGAGGTTTTTTTTTGTTTTGTTTTGTTTTTTTTTTTTAAAGATTTTATTTATTTGACAGAGAGAGATCACAAGTAGGCAGAGAGGCAGACAGAGAGAGAGGGGGAAGCAGGCTCCCCGATGAACAGAGAGCCCGATGTGGGGCTCGATCCCAGGATCCTGAGATCGTGACCTGAGCTGAAGGCAGAGGCTTTAACCCACTGAGCCACCCAGGTGCCCCAACTACAGGGGAGCTTTTAATCACAGAACACAAATGTCAGCTTCTGGACCTAGAACCTGAACAAATAACGTAAAAATTTGGTTCTAGAATATTTATATGTGGTGCCTATATTTTCTATATATAGATATTCTAGTATAGTTAGGATACAGTGTTACATTAGCTACAGGGGTACAATATAGTGATTCAACAACTCCATGCACTACTCAGTGCTCATCGCGACAAGCGCACTCCTTAATCCCCATCGCCTGTGTCGCCCATCCCCCCACCCACCTCCCCTCTGGTGACCATCAGGTGCGTTCTCTGTAGTTAAGAGTTTGTTTTTTGGCTTGTCTCTTTTTTCCGTTCCCTTGTTTTGTTGCTTAAATTCTACATATAAGTGAAATCGCATGATTTCTATCTTTCTCTGACTGAGTTGTTTCCACCTAGCATTATTTCTCTAGATCCATTCAGGTTGTTGCAAATGGACAGATTTCATTCTTTTTCTTTTTCTTTTTCTTTTTTTTGGGGGGGGGTTATAATTATAGTGCATTGTTTTCTCAGTATATTTATTTATTTTATTTTATTTATTTTTTTCAGTGTTCCAGAATTCATTGTTTATGCACCACACCCAGTGTTCCATGCAGTACGTGCCCTCCTTAATACCCACCACCAGGCTCACCCATCCTACCCCCCTCCCCTCCAAAACCCTCAGTTTGTTTCTCAGAGTCCACAGTCTCTCATGGTTTGTCTCCCCATCCGATTTCCCCCAACTCTAGTCCATTGTAGATACCTGCCAAAGCTGCTTTATCCATTCATCAGCCGATGAATACTTGGGTTGCTTTCATAACTTGGTTATTATAAATAACGCTGCAGTACACATAGGAGTACATGTATGTTTTTGAACTAGTGTTTTCATATTCTATGGGTAAATTCCTAGCCGAAGAATTACTAGATCATGCAGTAATTGTAGTTTTAATTTTTTTTTTTTGAGGAAACTCCATATTTTTTTGAGCAAACTTTTCCACAGTGGCTACACCAGTTTGCATTCCCACAAACAGTGCACGAGGGTCCCTTTTTCTCTATATCCTCACCAACACCTGTTTGTTTCTTGTATTTTTGATTTTAGCCCTTCTGACTGATGTGACATGGTTGCTCATTTGCATTTCCCTGATGTTGAGCTAATGTTGAGCATCTTTTCATGGGTCTGTTGGACATCTGCATGTTTTCTTTGGAGAAATGTCTATTTGTGTTTTTTGCCCATTTTTAAATTAGATTATTTGGTTTTTGGGTTATTGAGTTTTATCTATTCTTTGTGTATTTTGGACACTAACTCTTTATCTGATATGTCGTTTGCAAATATCTTCTCCCGTTCTGTAGACTGCCTTTTTGTTTTGCTGATTGTTTCCTTTGCTGTGTAGAAGCTTTTTAATTTTGATGTAGTCCCCATTGTTTATTTTTGCTTTTATTTCTCATGCCCAAGGAGACATATGTAGAAAAATCTTGCTATAGCCAATGTCAGAAATTACTGCCTATGCTCTCTTCTAGGATTTTTATGGCTTCAGGTCTCACCTTAGGTCTGTAATCCATTTTGAATTTATATTTTTGTATGGTATAAGAAAGTGATCCAGTTTCATTCTTTTGCATGTAGCTGTTCAGTTTTCCCAGCACCATATTCTCGCCTTCTTTGATAAAGATTAATTGACCATATAATTGTGGGTTTATTTCTGGGCTCTCTATTTCGTTCTGTTGATCTGTGTGTCTGTCTGTGCACCAGTGCCATGCTGTTTTGATTACTACAGCTTTGTAGAATATCATGAAATCTGGGATTGTGGATTGAAATGTCCCCAGTTTTATTCTTCTTTTTCATGATTATTTTGGTTATTTGGGTTTTTTTGCAGTTCCATATAAATTTTAGGATTACTTGTTCTAGTTCTCTGAAAAATGCTGTTGGTATTTTGATACAGATTGCATTAAATCTTGTAGATCCCTTTGGGTAATATGGACATTTTAACAATATTTTTTCTTCCAATCGACAAGCATGAAATTGCTTTCTGTTTGTGTGGTCTTCAATTTTCATCATTAGTGTTGTATAGTTTTTAGAGTGCAGGTCTTTCACCTTTTTGGTTAAGTTTATTCCTAAGCATTTTATTCTTTTTGGTGCAGTTATAAATGTGATTGTTTTTTCCACATTTCTCTTTCTCCTCCTTCATTATTAATGTATAGAAACATAATGGATTTCTGTATATTGATTTTGTATCTTGCAACCTTTCTGAATTCATTTATCAGTTCTGGTATTTTTTGGGTGAAATTTATAGGGTTTCTATAAATAGTATTATGTCATCTGTAAATAGTGAAAATTCTATTTCCTGTTTACCAATTTTGATGCCTTTTCATTCCTTTTCTTGTCTGATTGCTATGGCTAGGACTTCCAGTACTATGTCAAATAAAAATGGAGAGAGTAGATATCCTTGTCTTATTCCTGATCTAATGGGAAAAGCTCTCAGTTTTTCACCATTGAGTATTATGTTAGCTGTCTGTTTTTCATACATGTCTTTTATTATATTGAGGTATATTCCCTCTAAACCTACTATGTTAAGGGTTTTTATCGTGTTTCATAGAATATTTAAGATTTTACTTTAGTAGTTTTTTTTTTTTTACAAAATACAGAGTTTCAGCAATCACTTGTACCAACTCACTAGAGTTTTACTGTCTTGAAAAGCTACAGTGTTATATTATAAAGGCTTTTGATGATTTCAACAGCAATATTGTGAAGAATACACATAACTATATTTGATAGTTATAAAATAATTTAAATGTATGCTTTAATTTTATGTCATGATAAATATTTTAAGGTAATACTCCATAATACTTTAATTTTTAGAAAGAATTTCTAAGTTTTTTTAATTGAAATAATCCCATTAATATGCTTTTCTAAAAGCATCTGTGTGAAAGCCTCATTCATTGTTTAACCTGTGCACTTTCCTAAGAAAACTGCTTATACAAAAAAAAAAATACTTAGAAAAGTGTTTAAACTTTTATTTCTGGACTTTATTTCCATTCTTTTACTTCTTGGCATAAAGAGAAATTCCTTGCATATTTTCACTTGAGCACATACAGATATACTAGGGAGTGAAACTAGTATTTTTAATAAAAGTGGGAGTAGGTAAAAAAAAAAAGTAACTGTTTTAGCTCAGGAATACTGGCACACAATGCCTCTCAGAATAATATGAATGAGGAAACTTGTCTGGAATTGGCTCAGTAGAACTTTAAAACATCCTACCTATATTGTGAATTGGGGCAGAATGAGAGAGGGTAGCCTACAGGTACCAGTGAAAACAGGAAAAGGGGAAAAGAAGGGAGGAAAGTTAAAGGAAAAGATGCCAGAGAAGTAAGAGGGAAGGCAAGGGATATGGGAACGATTGCCCAATCATTCATTTTGCACACATTTATTTCCATGCGTCTGGACCCTGGCATTTTTTTTTTTTTTTGGTGGGAGTGGGGAGTATGAGGGAGGGGCAGAGGGAGAGGGAAAGAGAGAATCCCAAGCAGACTCCCCACCCAGCATGGACCCTTTCATGGGGCTCAATCTCATGACCCTGAGATCATGACCTGAACTGAAATTGTGAGTCAGATCCTTAACCCACTGAGCCACCCGGGGGGTGGGGGGGCGTGCCAGACCCCTGGCATTTTAAGCAGAGGATCAAACAAGCCCTCAATCTCTTCAGAGGCCTAAGCCTATCATTCCATCCATTGGACTAACAGAAGCATTTGAAACAAAAGGTGAGGCAGAGTAGAAAGCGAGAATAGACAAAGAGATCTGGGCAGGAATATCAACAGATGGAATGCCTAAGGACAGGAGAGCTGGAAGATGAGCTTCTCCTTACTCTTTGGCAGAGTATGGAACCACATCCCGTCTCTCCTCTTCCACACTGACAGGGGACCTGTGGCTTACTTCTGGTGTCTTCTCTGACCCTGTCCTAGATAGTGACCCCCTGGGAACCCTGAGGACCACACCCACACAACCATCCATCTCCCAAAAAATCCTATATTAGTGTCTTTCACTCAAGGAGCCGCCATCACTGCCCTCAGAGTATTGTACACAGGATTTGCATTTGGTGTCAAATAAATGGGTAAATAACGAATCGGGATGATGAATGCTACTAACAGGCTGAGCACATCACGTAGGTCCGAGGGATCGACAAAGTCTACTGGAGGAAGCAGACGTTTCCCCATGTTAGCTCTTTTTTCTTTCTTTTAAAAAAGTCCGTCAGGATAAACCTATTCTGGAAAGACCTTTTATTTGCTCCACAGTGGAGAAAAAAAATGTTTACATTTTGGTTTGATTCAAAGTTAACAGATTTGATTGGTTTGATCCAGTGTTTCATTGGTGGGTTAACGCTGGTAAAGTCATGATTACACTCGAAAAGTACATGTTAAAGTTTCTATTCCCCTCCTGCGATTTCATACCCATTTAAAAATGTGTGAAGTTTCTAAAAGAAAACACAGGGTCTTTCGTCCTGCATTTCCACCATCCGTTTTGTACATAAATATGTGCAGGCAGTACGCCGTTGCGACTTAATACAAAACACGTGCCCCTAGAGCAATTTAACTCACGTGTTTAAAATATATGTGTGTACACCAACTTATTTCCTGATTTGAAACTGCAGTTTTATCAGACTTTTAGAGGAAATGCCAAATCATGATAGGTTGCACTAGATTTCATAGGAGAGCTCTTTAGAGCAGTGGAGGAGTCTCAAAGGACTGAACGCTTTTTCATACTTTACGTTCTTTCCTATAAACCTGATTTAGAGACATTCGTTGTTGCTTTTTTTTTTGTTTTTTGTTTTTTTTTTCTTTCACGGAAACTGTAACAGTAAGTCAGCATCCATTTGTGGTGCCTGGTTCATCTCAAATCTATGGTGGCCTCTTCTGCTTTCTTCTTGATGGGCTTTGTTCTGTTTTGTCCTAAGTGTCTATCTCCAGCCCAGCTGCTGCCGTGCATTCCAGGCGCTCATACTTGGTCTTGGCTAGGATGTCTAATATGCCGTTTCAGATATAACACGGCTGAAATAAAGCATCTGGATTTGCTCCCAGCTCCCTGCAACCAAACCTTTACCAGTCTTGCTCCTGTTAATGAATGGCAACTTTATGGAGCCCACATTCAGGCCCACGCTCAAACCTGATCCTTGACTCTCTCTGCTCCCCTCGGTAGTCCATTGTAAATCCTACTGGCGGCACCACTCACTTCTCCCCACTTTTGCCACCAACATCCAGACCTCCAAGCTAACCTAGGCTTCTCATTCCCTCTCCTTCTACCCTTGCCTTTCTATAGCCCATTCTCTATGCGACAGCCAGAGTGATCCTTTCCCAAGGGAAATCCTATCATTCACACCTTGGCTCAGAAGTAACCCATTGCCTTTTGTCTCATTTGGAATACAATGTAGACATGGGTCTAAGCACCTATACAGTCTAACTACTGCTCTGATCTCTTATTTCACCCTTCTTCTTCTTCCTTGCCCTGCTTTGCCCACACCAGCTTTCCTGCTGTTACTCTGTACCTAAAAAGATTTTCACCTCAGGGCCTTTGCACTTGCTTTTCTCCTGACATGAACATGCATCACCGCTACCACCCCCACTAGAGTTTAAGCTTCATGTAGGCAGGAACTTTGTTTATTCCTTCACTGCTCATCCCAGCACCTGCCTGAGGCAGCGATGTGTGGCCAGGACCTAGATTTTCTGATTCTAAGTCCAGTGGTCTTTCTGTGATTCTGTGTGGCCTTCCATAGGTTTTGAGGTCCCTTGAGCACAGTGATTGCATCTACTGTTCCTTTTGGTCCACACCCCGTAGGCTACAGGACTGTGCTGTCTAGCTGGTGAGGCCCTTCCATGTCCCTAGTAACTGCCATGGCTGGACTGAACGACTTTCTGTGCTCCTTGTGGTCCGTCAGCTCGGATCACAGACTCTCTTGGGGTGTCCTTCCCTCTTTGTAGGAATAAAAGACAGGCTGTTGTTCCTCATAAATAGTGGCATTTGGAAACTGCAGGCAGTGTGAGGGGGGAAAAAAACCCCAACTTGATAGGAGTCCAGTTCTCAATAAATAGATTATTTGTATTCTGAAAGTTGAACCTGTCACGGGACTGGGTGACTTGGAAGAAAAAGCTTTGATTGAAATTAACAGGCCCTGTGCTGGTTTAAGCCTGAGGTTTGTGCGGGATGTTGCTACTTCTGCACCTAACCCGACCTTCTTAAGGAAAAGTGTGTCCCAGACAGCTTCTTTTGCAAGTGAAAGAGCCTCCCTGTTTGGCTTGGATCTTTGCAAAGCAACCACTGAAAGTATTCAAACTCTGACTTTTGCTTTTGAACATTTCTGTTCTCTCGCCTGCCTGCGAAGTTTCTTAGGCGACTCTGGTAATCCCGATTGTCTTCCCCTTGTTTTCACAGGTGATCTGCAATGCGTTCACCATCTGCAATGCGGAGATGCAGGAAGTTGGTGTTGGCCTCTATCCGAGGTATGGCGAATGGTATTTCATTTACTGGAAGAAACAACTGTAATTCACTCAGCTCCCCGACCTTGTGGAAGGTGTCGGGATGGCCATTGCCACAGCTGGTTCAAGAGCGATGCTTGAAACCTAATGATAATTATAAGAAAATGGAAAGTGTTAAGTTTAAAGGAAAGAATTTTATAACCCTGTAATATATGCTGTGATATGAGCAAGGAGGCAGACCTCAGACCTAAATTCTTGATCTCGGGAGCCTTGGGGTAAGAAGTTAGGGATCGTGGGTACTAACGAAACTTGGTTATGACCTTGGGGCATCTGGGTGGCTCAGTTGGTCGGTCATCTGCCTTCAGCTCAGGTCATGATCTCAGGGTCTGGGATGGAGCCCCGCATCGGGCTCCCCGCTCAGTGGGGAGCCTGCTTCTCCCTCTGCCTGCTGCTCCCCCTGCTCATGCTGTCTCTCTCTCAAATAAATAAACAAATAAGTAATCTGAAAATAATCAGTTATCCCCCACCCCGCCCTGATCTTGGGCGGAAGCACAGGGGTGTTTCACCAGACTCAAGGGGTTGCATCCATTGGGGTCATTTGGTCTTTTGGCTCAGCATACTCTGAGCTCCACTGCTCCTGACTTTCAGGGTTTGGCCTTCTGGAGTGTTCTCTGCTGCGGCTTCTGAGGGGACTCTCTTCCCCTGAGCTGCCAGGCCGTCCCTCCACGAACACTGCAGTCACTCCTCGGTCTATTTTGTTTTTGTGCTGGAAAGGTGCAAATACGAATATAGTCCTTCTTATCTTTAGTTGTGAACCTGAGAATTCAGCTGGTTTTCTTACTTCTCCCAAGTGTTGTAAGTCACAGGTCTGTTGGTCGGGTCCTGAGAAAGACGGGTCGGAGCAGAGGCTTGGAGTTCACACTGCCTCTTTCCAATTCGGTCCCCTTCCAAACTGTGCATCCTGGGGCAAGCCGTTGACTTCTCCGTGCTCGTCCTGTCATCTCTCAGTGCCCCCGTGAGATTCACATGGTGCTTGAATTCGAGAAACCTGTGTAAGGGCTAAGAAAGTGCTTTCTACACAGCGAGTGCTCCCTGATTCGTTCTTCTGAGGATTGCCCAGTATGGTGCAGCTTACATTCATTCCCTTTCCAGATGGCAAAAAGTCACTTCCATGGTATTAAAATGACTGGCCCGGGGCCCCAGATGCTCCAGGATCTCGTCAGCAAGATGCTATCAGCTTTCTGCGTCAGAGGGAGGACTCTCGTCGTCCTTCGGGAGGCAGGCACATCCTGCAGAGAGGCTGCACGGGCCAGAGCTGTGTGAGAAAGGCCGGTGGTGTCCTGGCTGCCATCTAAGGAGACAGCCGTCCCCCACGCTCACCCCAGAAAGTGCTCAGAAATGTTTTTGTTAACACACTTCCCCTAAGTAATCTCCATCTTGAGGAGCGTTTTGCTTTATGCGATGTGGGCTAGTGACATTTCTGGGACTTCTCCTAGAGCCCTCAGTCCCTCATGCCCTGTCGGACTTACCTGTCAGTAACATTAGATGTTTGACTCTGTCTGCTGAGTGACACTACCCTCTTTTTTCTCTTTCCCCCAGTATGTCTTTGCTCAATCACAGCTGTGACCCCAACTGTTCCATTGTGTTCAACGGGCCCCACCTCTTGCTGCGAGCAGTCCGGGACATTGAGGCAGGAGAGGAGGTAAGCCACCTGCTTTTCCCAGCGCCTGGCCTCCTTTTGCATCACAGACCCTTTCCTGAAACCAGTTGTGCCTCAGGGACAGCTTTTCCAGATCCTTCCACCAGGGAGAAGAAATAATGCAACCACCCAGCGACCGATTTGCCCTGCAGTCCATGTTCAGGATTACAGATGGATTGCCTTCGTAAACCACCGTTTTTCTGGATCTCCGCAGGTCCTCTTGTGTGTGTGCAAGAGAGGGGTGTGAGTGTGTGATGGAGTGTCTGTGGCTAGTGCATGCAATAGTCCACCAGACTCTCACATCCCAGCCCATGCTTATCCTTCCCGGGCAGGAGTATGGCCCAGCTTGTAAATGGGATCCCAAGGGTTTCCTTACCCCCAGGGCTACTGTCCCATTTTGTGGGTGACTCATATGTACCTTCATTTGCTAGAAAGCAAACAAGATTTACTCATTCACATGGTCATGTGGCCTTTGCGGAGCTTGCGACGTCTCTGTGTGATTGTTCAGCAAAGATGTGAAGGGAAGAGAGGCCAGGGAGTGTAACCTCCAGCAGTGACTTAGCCTTGACCCTCCAGGGTTGTAACCTGCCACACCGGCCTCTTGGGAAGAAGAGCCTTCTCCGAAGCTCCAGGTCTCACAGGGCAGCTGGGGATGAGCTGCCCCCGGAAGCCCCCAGGGTTTGCACACCCACCACCCTGAATGTGGGCTTCTAGGTATTTACGCTTTTTAGAACGTAGTTTCCTTCCACTTTCCAATTTGCTAAAGTGGGTATTTACTGCAAGGAAAGCAGAGTATCATAAGCTTTTATGGCATTTATGCAACACTCAGTTGCATCAATAAAACCTAAACTCGGGGGCACCATATTTTATGTAGACAGGGATTTGGCTTCGAGAAGATTCCCTCCAATCTGATTTGCAACTGAATAAGCTGTCTCCTGTACAGCCACTTACTGGATTTCCCTTTTTTAGGGCCCCTGTGCTCAGTACACTGGGGTACCTGTCAATGAGATGGAGAGTGATGTTTTTTATTCTAGGGCCACATGTGACTTCAAGGCAGGTAGGAAGGGGGGCACTGTCCATTTGCAACAGCATTAGTGCGGAGCTGAGGGCTGACTGTCCGCAGAGACCGTGTCGCTGCTGCCAATGGGACGATGATTTACTAAATTAAAAAAAAAAAAAACAATAACTGGAGAGGCAAACAGAAAAACTATTAGGAACAGTCAGAATTTTCAGGAACAACAAAGAGATTTTCCTATGCCTGGTTTTCTAGGCTTGGCTGCCCATTATTTTCCTTGGTTGGTTTTCATTTAGTTGGAAAAAAGTCTTGTTTCTTGGTGCTGATTTCACTTTTTTCACGTCCTTTTCCTTCCATCTCCGGAACAACAAGCAAATCCTTCCTCTTGCTCGACACAAAATAATTGTGCTCAGCATGAGGCCCTGCAGATTCAGATCCGTTCCCGTATGATACTTACCAAAGCATCTTCCCAACAAAGGGAGGGTTCCTTCCCTAAGTCCTTCATACCATCTTGTTCAGAAGATAATTTTGTTAAATTGAGGTGTAATCGACATATGACATTCTGTATGTTTCCAGAGTATCCCACGATGATTTGATGTTTGTCTATGTTGTGAAATGATTACCACAGTAGTTCCAGTGAATATCCATCACTAAACATAGTTACAGAAATGTTCTCTCTTCCTTCTCAAAAGTTCTTGAGAACTCTTAAGATTTACTCCTTAGTGACTTTCAAAAATGCTTTGCAGTATTGTTGCCTGTAGTTCCCATGCTGTACGGACGTACTTTATCATGGGAACTTGGTACTCTTTGACCCACTTCACCCATTTGGCACCCCTGTCCCACCTCTGGCATCGACCGATCTGTTCTCTATGTCTAAGAGCTTGATTTTTTTTTTCCAGAAAATAAAATTTTTACCACCCCATCGTGCATGTTTTGGTGGGTGACATTTTGTCTGCACAATTGTCCCCCTTCCCCCATGTTCCTGAGTTAATGTTACACACCTTTCCGGGTCCTTTCAAACATCATCTCTCTATAAACCTCTTCCCGATTTCCCAGGTTGAAGGAAATGTCTTTCGCTTTGAGATCTCCTCTGGCTCTTCTGATGAACTCTCTGTTCAGCCATAAGTTCCATGAGGGCAGGCCGTTGTGTCTTACTTCCATATCTTCTTCAGTACCCGGTACTTGGCCTTATCCCCAGGAGGCATCCATGGCTCCCTGTTGACTTGACTTCCATTCAAGTGAGCTTCCATAAAGACCAGGATTGCTTATCACCCAGGGAACCGTTGGCATTCCGGATGGATCAGCGGCTCGTTGTGTAGGACGCATGCGTTGCTGAAGGCTGCTGTCCTGAGTCCCCTGATGCCTGTAGCGCCCCACCCCCACCGCCGACACTCCTCCTGCACATTTCAAACTGGGCCCTTTGAGGCAGACGTGGGGCAGAGGGGGAACCAGGAGAAAAGACATTTTGAGGTTGATTAAAAGGGCAGTTTTTTTTTACTGTGCAAATATTTGCTTTAGATCAACTGAGCAAGGAAATAAATTTGGAAGCTTTTGGCAGTTTCATAGCATCAACTTTGCATCTTGGTTTTACTGCTCATCAGGGAGCCCCCAGTGCTAGCATGTTCTCCCTGGGATGTGAGTCCCAGAATATAGGCTCCATGAGCGAACACTGCATAGTGCTTCTTATAGAGAAAATCCTTACTCTGTTTCTGTTGAGTGAGTGAATAAGGCTTGCTAAGGGCAAAACAGAGGTGGAATAGAATGTTAGAGCCATTTTTAAAACTACCTCTAATCTTCAGGTGTGGCCCATGGGCCCCAGAAAGAAAGTAACACAAGAGCTAGCCGTTGCCAGTTTGAGTTGAGAACATTTCAGACCTCAGCCCAGGAGAGCTGGGGATTTACAAAGTTTCCAGAGTAGAAGTCACCATGGAAATTTCCTACCCTTTGTTTCTCCGCACATGAAGCCATCCTGTGGACTGCTTTCAGACCCTTCCCTTCAAACCAGCACCGCCTGCTACACTTTGCTACTTCAGGATTTCCACGGCAATGCTGAGTTGTTGGGTCTGTCGGTTTGGTTTGGGTTAGTTGGTTTGGTTTGGTTTTGCTTTGGGATTTTTGTCTCCTCATCTAGTACCTCCTACAGACGGGTTTATAGTAAGGTTTGAGGGATGGCCCTCATGCTGGATTGCTAACGGCTGCCTCTCCAGGGTTTGGGTAAACCGTGAGATGTGTATTATTCGCTGACGGTGTTCTAAAACATGGATCAGGGAAGAAAGCTGGACAGTCCGGGCCACCCTCCTGGGAATTCTTGGTGAGAAGAGGCTGTAGCTCTTACAGATGCTACCTCTGGAGCCATATCAACTTCGAGAAATGTGATTTGCACAAACTGAGCATATCAGTATCCGTCCTATCAGTTTTAATTTAAATTGTTGTGAGATTAAGACAGTCTGTTTCTTCCCTCAGACCTCTTTATTTATGTGCTAACTCATTTGACTACTTAATTGGGTGTCGTGTCCTCGGGTGGGCATTGGGAATACAAAGATGAGTAAGACCTACTTCAGGAGCTTAAGGTATAAACGAGGAAACTGACACAGAACAGAAAGTAATCACAGAATATGAAAAGTACAGTAGGATAAAGTACACGGGGCTTTATAGACATTCAGATCAGGGCACCCAAGTAGTGAAAGGGCCCCGGGTAGGGAGGGGGTAAGAAAGGCTTTCAGAGAAGTGACTTGGACTCTCAAAGGATCCATAGAGTTCCAGTTGGCTGAGACAGGAAGGCGTTCTAGACAAAGACACAGAGACAAGGGGCAGAATGGTGATTTCGAGGAGCAGGAAGTGTTCTAATCAATAGACTGGAGACTTTGAATGTGACCAGCTGAGGAAGGAATATGCAGGGACCGGACGTGATTGTAGGACCCCATGGGGGCTTTATCAAGGAACTCCTGCCATGTCTGGTCTATGGGAGGCGCTCAGTAGATGTTCGTGAAGGGGTTGGGGACAGGCAGTGGGGTGCGACGGAAGCAGCAGTCTGTGTTCAGATTTCCCGTGTGTAAGCAAGTTTGGGTCAGTGAGGGTCAGGCTGATAAGTAATCCAAGCAAGAGGTGGCAGTGGCACCCCAAAGTCAGGAGGAATTCAGGTGGCAGCTCATGATGGGGGATCTGAAGAAGCAGCTAAAATTAGCCTGATTTGCTAATGACGGAGCACAGGGGTGTGACAAGGAGAAGAAAAAGACTAGCAGGCAGGTGTGATTTGAAAGGTAAGTGAGATCTGCTGTCTTGTTTTCCGTTCAGAGCCAGTACCCGCAGAAAAATTTGTAATTGTCACTGTGTGATTCCAGAAATGAAAACGAAGTCTAATTTTAATTTGGTCTTCTCATCCACTCTTTTGTACATAATGAAAAGATGGACTTCATGGAAAAGGGGTTCCTTTGCCTTGCAATTTTCAAGTAAGCAATATATCCATATCTAGCAGATATCTTTCATCATCTCACTCTAATGTTGCAAGTGATTTACTGCATTTCCCATAAAAGCTGCTCTAAAATGGCAAAGCAATGGTCAGTGGCATTAATATTTTAATGCGATTTTGTTCTGTGCCATTAAAGCATCCACTGATCAATGGCAAGTTTCACATTTACGTTCCTGCTAAATGAGCCCTACGCGTAGTGAGCAGATTCTTAAGTAAAAGTGGTGAAGCAGTGAGTCTTCAAGAAAGGTTTTTTATCTTTGGCTGATAAAATGATTTCGGTGTCATTGCCCATTAGTAACCTATGGTGCTTCCCCCCCCAAAAATATGCATAAAGTGTTTTGCCATTTGAGACCCTTAGTTTTGATACAGAGTCTTTTGTGAACTCAGAGGAACATGGAGGAGGCAAAAAGGGGGGAATGGGGCAGTCTTCGTGGGAAGTGGCATGTTTGAGTCAAGCTTCTGGGCTGAGAGCACTCAGAAGAAGCCGATGGTGCAGGGCAAGCGTCGGCGGGCAGGGGCAGGGGTGCTCAGGACCCACACTGTTTCCGAGGCTTTGCAGGGTATATAACTGTGAAGACTGGAAAGTGACCGGAGAGATATCCAGGCTAGAAAGGCAGACAGAAGATCAGTGGGGAAGCCTTTGTGTGCCTTACCCCCCAGGCAGTGAGAAGTCATCAAAAATCTTCACGTAGGGTCACTTGGGTGGCTCAGTGAGTTAAGCCACTGCCTTTGGCCCAGGTCATGATCTCAGGGTCCTGGGATCGAGCTCCATGTCGGGCTCTCTGTGCAGCAGAGAGCCTGCTTCCCCCTCTGTCTCTGCCTGGCTCTCTGCCTACTTGCGATATCTCTCTGTCAAATAAATAAATAAAATATTTAAAAAAAAATCTTCACATAGGGAAATGACATGATCAGATGTGAGTTTTAGGAAGATCTCTCAGAAGAGTTTCAAAGATGAGAGCTAGACCACAGGCGGTGGGGAGGCGCGTTAGGAAGCCATAGCCCAGTGCAGGTCGTGGTCACGGGCAGTAACGGGGTAGGGATGGACTCTGTCAGGGTCTGTGTAGTTGGGTTAAATGAGATAACTAGTGTCTTATTGCCTGTTCACTGGCTGGCATGATCACTCATGAGTTTTGGCCCGTGTGATTCAGTCTTGGGTTAGCCAGACTTCTTTCTCTGGCCCTGGATTTGTTGGCTTCACACAGGGCATGTCATACTCACCCAGTAACTACTGCCAGTTGATCTGATCTGATGGCGGGGGCTGATGACTGCCATCAGGCTGGATTAAGGAGAGTCCCACATCCAACCCAAGAGGGAGCACGGAGTTCAATTCATTTTACCATCAACTCATTTAAGGAATCCAGGGCCCTCAGAGCCTGTTGAGACAAGGTGAATGCCTATGCTGCTCCAAACAGAAACACAGGGCGATTTCGGAATTGTTTATTTGGAATTTGGTACATAGTGTTGTCTATAAACAAGAGGAACTTGTCTGATGTGAAGGCCCCCAGGCAGCTCTGGCTTCAGATCACAAAGCAAAAAAAGGGACTCAATTCCGAAGGAGTCCAGTTGTCATAGAACACTGTGTCGCACCGGCTTATGCGTTTTAGGGTCAGTGCCGGTGCAGCCCCTCAAGAAGTAAGTCTCCGTTCAGCCCCCAGAAGGCTGAGAAGCAGCTGTGTTGCAGAAAGACTATCCGGCTCGATGTGGATGTGCAAATCCACCCACATCGTCACTGTGGCATACTGCCACGCTCCGTGAGTGCCTGGCACGTACTAGGTGTTCAGTAACACCATCGTCTGTACTTCCAGAGGCTAGATACTCTTGTTTCTGTGTTTCAGAGTAGCGCGTTATTGTTGCCTAATGTGGGAAGGGTCTAGAGAGAGCCAACCAGCCAGACCCAGCTGTGGCTCCTGTCACCCTGGGGACGGCCATGGTGGGTGAGACCTCTCTGGCTGGCTGACCAGGCCTCCTTTTCACTCTGGCCCTCCCGAAGCTATGTTTTCTGTCAAAGACCATGGCCTTCTGTGCTCTACCATGCTTTCCAGTGTGTAAGATGTGCTTTGTAGACACAAAATGCTTTCTTTTAAGTCTTTTAAGTCTTAAAACTTTACGTCTGAGAAAAAGCACCTGGGAATTTTCGCTGTACGGAGCTTTGGTCACTTTCTGCCGTGGATGGTCCTGCTGCTGTCCTCTCCTGTGGCACCTCCACTTCCACCCGCCACATACACCCCCAAGATTACTTTCTACACGTAAAAATGAATACAGAAGTATTGTACATAGTATGTGACAAGTGGACACTTGCTACCGAGAAAAGGAGAAAAGTGTTAGGGGACAAGGGGGCCTGAAGGGGGGAGCGTCGGGTGGTCAGACTCCAGTGAGGAAGGAAGATTGACTGAAACCCAGCACAGGTGAGGGGGCCCCGTTGTGGGTTCTGGGGGCAGCACAGGGGACACAGCCAGTGTGTTGGATGGGCGTGGGGGTGTGGATGCACGGGGACAGAAGAACCAAGGGCTGGTGGGGAGTTGGTGTTTATTAGAGAGGGAACTGGGCTGGTGGTGATTGTTGTTGTTATTATCGTTATAATTATTCTTAGCCCTTATCCATTGCAGACTAATATTTTTGTAAAATTTCATGAAATTAAATTAGAAAAATGAAAATTTAAAAACATAGGAGCTAAAAGCCCAGTGTTTTATTATTAGAGTCATACAAAGTATCTTACCAGACTCCTGTAGAAGCTCCTAAACATTCCTTTGCGTTTGTTTTCGGACGTTACTGCGGGCTGGTGACACAGCCCCTGGAACCACGTGCCAAGTTGCGCTGTGGGACCCCTTGTCAGGACGTGGCACGTAAGCAAAAGCAGGGTCCGTTGGAGCATTTTGAACACAGGGAAGAGCTGATCTGCCTTAACAATCTGTCTTAGGTTTAAAGAGAATCATGGAGAATCGCCGCCTAGAGGGTGTTGTGCAGGGGGGACGGGGGGAGGCAGGGAGACAGGCTGTGAGACTTGCTTGTTTTACGGGCAAGAGAGGAAGGCAACTCAGACCAGGATGGTCACACTGGGAGAGGTAGAAAATGGTTGATTCTGGATATATTTTTAATGTGAGCGCACAGAATTTCCTGGTGGATTGAGCGAGAATTGGAAAGGGAGGGAGAAGTCAAGGATGACTTTGAACTTTCTGCTTGGAGGACACGAAAGCTGCATTGCTCTCACCTGGGACTGGGACGGGTCCAGCAGGGACGGAACAGGCCAGGGGGACCAGGGGGGCCATTTTGTATATGTTGAATTAGCCCTTCAGTGCATAGATCTGGTCGAGTGTGGAATGTGTGAACATCACAATGTTACCCAAAGACCTATGTCTCCAAGTGAAGCTTGACGGCGACAGGGAAACCTGACCTTTCACCATTCAAGACAACATAATCACTGTTGAAACGGCCCAAGGAGGTCAGCTTAGGGGTTTCCATCTAGGATCCCGTTCTGACATTAGTTCTCCTTCTTTTTTTTTTTTTTTTTTTTTTTTTTTAATCTATGTAGTCACAAGTAAAACGGTCTCCTGACTTCAAAGCCACCAAATTTGGTTGACTCCGGAGTCCATGAGGCTGCAGGACTGATTAGGATTGAGGAGCACCTGGGTGCGTCACCTGCCTCCCCTTTGGGGGCCGGAATTGATCTGGCTTCTCTGATTGCAAATGGTTATAGCGTTTACTACCCGACACACACCAGCTCCCGATAGTCTCTTACTTGGTGGCTCAGAGACAAGGTGTCAAAGTGTAAAGCGGTCAGGAGTCTGGGTCTTTAAAATAAGTGTATAATATACAGGTGCTCACCACACAACAACACCCGAAGGGAATGCATTAAAATATTACAGGTGATTATTTGCATAGATTGTAAGTAGTCTCTTTCCTTTTTGTGCTTTTTGGTGTGTTCAAAACGTGTTCTGCTTAAATAATCAGCAGCGATA
The DNA here is from genome assembly GCF_002288905.1 of Enhydra lutris kenyoni. Lineage (NCBI taxonomy): Eukaryota > Metazoa > Chordata > Mammalia > Carnivora > Mustelidae > Enhydra > Enhydra lutris. The sequence continues at coordinate 10,834,915 of NW_019154108.1, read as the reverse complement.
GTAAGCACGTGTTAGAGATGCTGAGCACCGCCGCCACGTGACCCTGTCCTCTGTGCCCCTCCCCCCAGCTCACCATCTGCTACCTGGACATGCTGATGACCAGTGAGGAGCGTCGCAAGCAGCTGAGGGACCAGTACTGTTTCGAATGTGACTGTTTCCGATGCCAAACCCGAGACAAGGTACGTGGCAGGGTGGGGGGGGGCAGCTTGGAGCATCTCGCAGGCACGATCCCAGTGACCTCTCAGAGAATTCTGCTTTTCTTTCATTAATCCTCAAGGAAATGACTCTCAGGGCAGAGTGGGAAACGGAGGTGGATAAAAAGAATGTGTGGTGGGACATGTGTTTTATCTCCTTGAACTTCTAGCACCCACGAAGCAGGGCGAGGTTTAATCTCAGGTAGGGATCTATGGAACTTGATTCTGGAGGGAATGTAGGCGGTAAACATATAACAAAAAGGACCCTGAAGGCCGGCGCGCTGTTAGAGCATACAGCGGGGCGCTGGGGTACGTTATGGCTGTGAAGCTGCTGCTCAATTCGTCAGTTGTTCTAGTTTGTTATTTCCTTAAAATTTGGTCTGTACGTGGATGGAACTAGAGGGTATCATGCTTAGCGAAATAAGTCAATCGGAGAAAGACAACTATCATATGATCTCCCTGATATGAGGGAGAGGAGATGCAACATGGGGGGTTAAGGGGGTAGGAGAAGAGTAAATGAAACAAGATGGGATTGGGAGGGAGACAAACCATAAGTGACTCTTAATCTCACAAAACAAACTGAGGGTTGAAGGGGGGAGGGGGTTTGGGAGAGGGGGAGTGGGATTATGGACATTGGGGAGGGTATGTGCTATAGTGAGTGCTGTGAAGTGTGTAAACCTGGCGATTCACAGACCTGTACCCCTGGGGATAAAAATATATTATATGTTTATAAAAAATAAAATTTAAAAATAAAATTTAAAAAAAAATTTGGTCTGTAAGCCTTTGTGCTGTAATGCTCATAGCAGAGAGAGATCACTTATCTCTAGCAACTTTTACTCTCTGAGAAAGGAAGAAAAGCCAAAATAAAAGCCATAAAGACAATGAATGAATTTAGGTTAAAAAAAAAAAAAGAACTTTTCTCCTTTTATTCATGTGCTTTCCTCACATCAAACCTATATGACTTTTAGTTTGCACACAATTGAGCTATCTGAATAAATCTTACTTTTATAGAGTGTTTTACGTTTGTGGGAATTCTTTTATAATCACTGTCATTTAACTCAGTAATTGTGAATTAGGAAATGCAACTCAGAGAGGTTCAGAGGTGTGCCTGTGGGAGAGGTTAAAGAAAACGTGGCAAAACCAAGTCTCAAATTTAGATCTTGGGACCGAATCTAGTCCTCCTCCCTCTCAGCCGCACAGTCCCCTGTGGTCTCTGGTGCCAACATCAATGGAGAGAGGCTGTGGTTCTCACTGCAGGAGCTCAGGGACCTTGTGCTCAAAACAGTTAGTTTTTAGCGAAAAAGAAATAAAAGCACAAAACGGGAAAAGCTGGATCCACCGCTAATTCCTGCTCAAGAATTAGCCCTTTGCGTTAGCCCTTTGCGATAGCCACTCGTGCCCGGATTGTAGGGGATCCCCTGGGATTTCTCCCCAGACCGTCCTTGAGCATCTTTTCATGTGCCTGTTGGCCATCGGTATCTCTTCACACCTGTCAGCACGGCTAGACTCAGAAAGATGAATAACAGGTGTTGGTGAGGTTGTGGCGAAAAGGGAAGGCTTGTGTGGGACGTGTTGGTGGGAATGCAAACTGGTGCAGCCGCCATGGGAGACATTATGGATGTCCCTCAAAAAATTAAAACTAGAACAACCGTATAATCCAGAAGTTCCGCTTCTGGGTATTTAACTAACGCAAATGAAAACACTAATTTGAGCAGATAGTCGCATCCTCACATTCATTGCAGCGTTGTTTGCAATAGCCAAGACATGGAAACAATTTTCAGTGTCGATCCATCGATGAATGTTCAAGAAAACGTGGTGTATATACACTGGAAGATTGGTCGGCCCTTGAAGACAACGGCATCTGGTCGTTTGCGAGAACATGGATGGACCTTGGGGGCATCATGGTCACTGAAATAAGTCGGACAGAGAAAGACAAACACAGTGTCTAACACCCGCAATTAAATTGGACGCTCTTAAGGCCCCTCCCAGCTCTGTTACCCACGTTTCTCTAAAATGTTTCCTAGGAGAAGCGAGTGGGGTATGCCCTGAGATGAGAATACGGATGTGATTTCAATCAGCTCATCAGTTCTGTTTTCAAGTTTCTATTTACCTGAGAATTTTATTCTGTTTAGTGATGTAAACATCCCTCCTGAAATCTCTGTATCACTGATTTGCTTTGACAAAGTAAGACCCGGGTGAAGCCGGCTTAGTGCATCCCCCAAAGATTACGAATTCAGAACTACTGAAGTCAAAATTAAATTTACTTCGCTTCCAAGGTTTAAAGTTTTCAACATTATTTTTCTGCTTTTTTTGGACCCTGAGAAATTCATCTCAGCGGGGTTCTGGGTCGGGCGGTACTTATCAGGGTGCCGTCTGCATGTTCCTGGGCCCACGTGCTGTCCAGCTTCAGGAAGCAGGAGGCCTTTCAGAGCGGCTATAATTGGCACATGTGGAGTTACGTGTCATTTCTAGTGATCAGCAGCTTAATTGCTGGAAGGAATAGAACTCACCTTCTAACGGGGGCTTTGGAACCATTTGACTTCTCCTGTGGTTTGCACAGGTCAGAATCCTAAGTCACAGAAGCAGAGTAACAGACCCACGGGAATTGATGGTTTCTGTAAGTTTGTGGCTGGTACGCAGCGTGCGTCCTTGGATGTCATCGGCTTTGTGGCAAGAAAAAGCTGTGTTTCCTGCCCATGTCACTTTTTCTTTCCTAAAGCCTGTTACATCTGATCCTTCTTCTGAAACACGGTGTCTATCCGTTTACCAGCAACACCACTGCCTCACCTCACTGCTGGATTATTGAAATAGCCCCTGGCCCTCCATGTCCCCTCATCATCCATCCTGCACCCTGTCCTACAGTAAGTTTTCTGAACCACCGCAGTTTCCATGTCACCGCTTTACTCGGAATTTTGGAAAATATTTGTCATTGGCTTTAATCTTCAGGATAAAACTTCAGACTCAGCTTGGCATTCAAGGCCATCACCCCAAAGTCCAACCTACAGTTTTTCCCTTCCTTTCTCTTCCTTCCCCAATGCATTCTGTCTCATCACACCCTCCCCCACCACTCAGAAGCCTCTGATGCGGCTTCCAGGCCCACATCCATACACATCTCTCTGCCTATCAGTGTAAATATGTAAATGTAGGCAGATGAGTGTGTATGCTATAATGGCTGTAAATCTTACATTAATTTGTGAAATAAGAGTGACAGGAAATAAGACAAAAGCAAGTCAGTGCCCCAAAGGCATTCTGTCTGATCCTATAAAGTGACCAGAAACCAATCACAAATTACTCTAAATCTCCCAGCAGCCAAAGCTAAAGGACTGATTTCAGAATTTACAAGAGCCATGAGGCTGGACACACAAGGTTCCTTGGCCGAAGCCCAGTTTTTCCCAGTACTGAGGCCAGAGCCACTCCAGAGGGTCCCACATAATTCCGTGGCAATGTCCTTAACAGACTTCCACAATTATCTAAATAGCTGATTTTTTAGTATTTTCTTCAGTGTGGCTGGTAGACATAATTTCAAGTTATAACTTAATGAAAGAAGTAACACGAAGGGTTAAAATTGATATATGCTTGGTTCCTACCTCCCAGATGGTTTGTTCCCTTCTAAGAATAAAATTTACACTATACAGAGGGAAGCAAGGACTGCATATCCTTCAGATGATCCTTCATTAATGGTATTTCATGCAGTCTTTTCAGTTCTTTATTTTAGTTTTTATTTAAGTGGTACATGCATACAATTTGAAAAATCAAAGTGCTAGAAGCCAGTTCAAAACACTAGTATGCGCTCCCTCTCCTGCTCCCAAGATGACCCCTTTTGGCTTCTGGCATTTATTTCATGTTTCTAGAGCTAAAGCTCCCTTAAATCACATGCTAGGGATTCATTTGCTACTGGGTTGGTTTGAGGACTATTTTTCATTCTTAGGATCTCAAGTTTGGTTTTTCCCCGTATCTCCCAGTTCATGTTTTATTTCTCCCTATCCCTGCTTCATACCTTCGTTTTCTCTCCTCCTGAATCCTCCTCTGTTAGTTACCTTTTTGAGCGTCTCCATCATACTCCCAAGAGTCTTGGCCAGTCAGAGCCACAGCTTATCCACTGGAGTGAACTCATGTTCTGATCTTTGATTATTTTTTTTTTTTAGGAGACTTTTAAAAAATTAACATATAATGTATTATTTCATTGATCTTTGATTTTTGTTGGTTATCTTTCTTAGCATTGCATTTCACGAAATGGTTTGGAATTTGATAACGCAAGCTCGTTTCGTGTGGGAAGTATTTTGGTTTTGCTCCTTTCTCTGCTTCTGTGCGCATCCCCTCTCTCTGCTGGCCGTGCAGCTGGCCTTTCCCAGACCCCTCAGAGTCATGGCATTTGGAACCAATGGGCCGCAGCGGTGTCGGGGCTCTGCGGACACGGTTACTTAGGTAATGAACATCTTGGTGCTCTGTACCTAGAAGTGTGTCTTCTGACCTTTCCAGGCCCAGAGCTTCCTATATATACTTAGCCTAAGGGAAAAGGTCATCAGCCCTGTGTCTTCAGCCTCTTTCTATTAACAGATATCTCATCCCCTGGCTTAAAGCCTCTCGCCTTTCTCACGGGAAGCCTTTCTAGTCCATTCTAACCACGGGAACGGAAGGCGCTCCTGCTGCTGCTGCTTCCAGAGCCGAGGCCCCAGCATCAGCTTGGGTCTTGCTTTGCTTTTCTGTTTGATTCTTGGTCCAGGGAGACGTTTTTTCTTGTTTTTGAATTAGTAAAGCTATTTCTGGCTTCTCTTTTTCTCTTTTACTCACCGTTGCTGTGGGGTTTGGGGTAGAGGGGAGCACTTCAAAGTCTTACAGCATCTTGGGATGTCTGCGATTTGCTTTTCAAGCCTGTAAGTGTGAATTCAAAGCTTCGGAGGCGGAGAAGAGGTGAGGATAAACCATCTCACTCTCCTGGGGGCTTCCAAGTACGTGTGCACCTTTTACCCAGGACCAGCCTGTCTGAGATCCCCGAGAAGGGTCCAGAACCTTTACCACAGGGCCTTCTGTGGAGAGAGACTTGAGCAGAGTCATTCTGGAAATGTATCCCTTCTGGAAACAGTTGAATAAATGGCTCTGTTGGGGGTGGGGGCAGGAAGCCGAGGGGAAGCCCTAGTAATCTTCTCATTCCTGATGCTACAATGCTAAGTCCGTTTCCTCTTAATCTCTTCCATAGGAATGAAGCTGTTAGTTATTGTCCTTGGTAATTATTTCAGCCCGTGTTTGCAGATCCTCATGTGTAGCATAGAATTTCCCCTCTCTGGTCCCTTCTGAGGCTCCCTGACATTGTGCATTATGGAGGGTGGAAGTGGCCCAGCACCCTACACGGGGAGCACCTTCCAGGGGTGCTGTGCTCAGGTCCTGCAGACGGGGGGGTCTATTCTGTTAGACTCTGGTAAGCGGGCAGCAGACTCACGAGTGAGCCACGGAAGAAACGGAGATTCTCTGAAGCAGTAATCGAGGCAGTGTTAGAATTAAAGCTGTAGTCAAAGGAAAGGAGAGTTCTCTGCCCAAGAAGAAGTTGATGGTAACTTGAGTCTATTTAAAATACAAGCAATTACTTAAAGGTCATTTAGTAAACCGAGATTGTTTTCTGCTGCCTTCTTCCATTTTGCTAAGTTAATTATAAGCAGAAATGCCTTGTGGCGGGCCGATGAGCTCAACCAGCTCTGAGTTGTTTCATATTATAGATTTTAACAGCCTAAGTGGAGTGTGGGCCCTGTGTCTGATGTTTTCATCGTAACGGATTACCTTATCTTCAGGAAGATTTGGCAGGGGATTGAAGAATGGTGTGTGTGTGTGTGTGTGAGAGAGAGAGAGAGAGAGAGAGAGAGAGAGAGAGACAAAGACAGATTTCACGGGGTCCAAGCCCACGTGAGTATCTGTTCTCTCTGCCTTGCTTCTCCCGACAACAGAAGAAAGGCTGTCCCTGGGGTGAGCTCAGGGCTGGCTTGCACTGAACGTTCAAGGGAGGAAAGGAGTTGGTTGACTTCCTGACCGCACGATCCCATCTGCGGTGTTACCGCGGAATGGGAGAGGCTCCTGGGCTAGGTAAGATGGTCCTGGTCTGCGGCCTACAAAGTTGGCCCGGGAAATAAACAATGTAGCTATTGTGTCTCCTTGGAACATGCTGCCGGCTAGTCACAGCCCCGCCTTCTCCCCAGACAGCAGGCAGCTGTGCTCCCGGGCTGTTTCGGGGTGCTCTGGTGCATTCAGAATTCCACCCCAGGGCAAGAAGAGGGTGGCTCCGCAGTTTGTGGTGACAGGAATTCTTTCTTGCAACCATTCCAGTTCTTGCACAAAAACGCTTTTCTTTCAGCTCGTGGTCTGCAAGAGGCTCCATCCAGCTCAGGAAGGCTGAGGGGGCGCTGGTGACAGCTGCTGGGACACAGACGTCTGAGTTCCCGTGTCCCAGGCACCATACCTAGCCCACCACGGGGCGCACAGCGTCCAGGAAGTGCTGGAGAAGGCGTGACCTTTCTCAGGGAATGTTCTATGTTAGGATGCCTGCTAGAGCTCTGGGGGCACGTCCCTCATGCTCGGTACTGGGCTGAGTGATTTGTACACCTCGTCTCATCCAGTCGCCATGACTTGAGGAGGGCAGCGCCCTTCTTCCTGTTTCACAGATGAGGTAACTGGGGCTTTTAGCTGCAGAGGCTATAATCTTTACCTCTCCACTATGCTGTCTCTCTCATTTTATGAATAGCAAGTATACTCTTCCTGTTTTTTAAAGATTTAAGTATCCCAGTGCCTGGGTGGCTCAGTCAGTTGGGCATCTGCCTTCTGCTCAGGTCATGATCTCAGGTCCACATTGGGCTCGCACTCTCTCTCACTATCTCTCTTCCTCTCAAATAAATAAATAAAATCTTTTTTTTTTTTTTAAAGATTTTATTTATTTATTTGACAGAGAGATCACAAGCAGGCAGAGAGGCAGGCAGAGAGAGAGGAGGAAGCAGGCTCCCCTAGAGAGCAGAGAGCCCGATGCGGGGCTCGATCCCAGGACTCTGAGACCATGACCTGAGCCGAAGGCAGCGGCTTAACCCACTGAGCCACCCAGGCGCCCCAATAAATAAAATCTTTTAAAAAATAAAATAAAATTCAAGTTTCATTTTCATTCAGTAAAATTCACTCTTTTCAAAATGCATGCCGTCTGCAACCACCACCACTACTCAGACAAAGGAAAGTCCCGTTCCCCCCACCAGATTCCTTCCTACCATCTTGTAGTCTACCTCTTCCCCCACGTCCAGTTCCCCCACTTCCAGCCCCTGCTGACTTCTGACGCGCTTTCTGTCACTGCAGCTTCACTTTTTTCAGAAGGTCCTATGAGTGGATCCAGACAGTCATTCGATTCTGGGTTCCTTCACGTAGCATTACGCATTCAATATGCACCGCGTTATTTTACACACACATACAACTCTCTAATCTCAGTACTGGGCTCCTTCTTATTGCCAAATAGTGTTCTATTACGTGGCTGTTCCACAGTTTACCCATTCACCAGCTGAAGGACATTCAGTTTTCTCAGTGGTTGGTGTTGTCAGTACAGCCACTGTAAACATTCACATACAGGTTGTTGTGAGAATATAAATATTCATTTCATCTGTGTAAATACGTAGGAGTAGGCTGATTGGACTGCATAGTGAATATATGTTTAACTTTATAAGAAACTGCCAGACTGTTCTCCAGTGTAGCTGTACCATTTTGAACTCGCACAGGCAATGAGTGAGAATTTCAGTTACTCCACATGCTTGCCACTTGATTTTGTCAGTTTTTCTTTTGTTTGTAATCATTATTGTAATCCAGTAGATGCATAGTGATGTCAAGAAAAAAATGCTGTTGGTATTTTGATAGGGACTGCATTAAATCTGTAGATTGCTTTGGATAGTGTAGACATTTTGACCGTATTCTTGTTCCGCCAACCTATGAGCATGGAATGGCTTCTTCATTTGTGTGTGTCATCTTCAATTTCTTTCATCAGCGTCCTGTAGTTTTCAGAATAGAGATGTTTTAACTCTTTGGTTAAGTTTATTCCTAAGTGTTTTACTATTTTTGGTGCAATTGTAAATGGGATTCTTTCCTTATTTCTCTTTCTGTGACTTCATTATTAGTGTATAGAAATGCACAGATTTCTGTATATTGATTTTGTATCCTCCAACCTTACTGGATTCTTTTACCAGTTCTAGTAGTTTTTGGTGCAGTCTTTAGGGTCTTCTACGTATAGTATCATGTCATCTGCAAACAGTGAAAGTTTTACCCCTTCTTTATCAATATTTATGCCTTTTATTTCTTTTTCTTATCTGATTGCTGTGGCTAGGACCTCCTGCATACAAATGGCAAAAGTGGACATCCTTGTCTTGTTCCTCAGTTTTTCACCATTGAGTATGATGTTAGCTGTGCAATTTTCATGTATGGTTTTTATTATGGTGAAGTATGTTTCCTCTAAACCTACTTTGTTGAGGGTTTTGATCATGAATGGATGTTTTACTTTGTCAAATGCTTTTGTTGCATCTATCGAGATGATCATATGGTTCTTACTCTTTTTCTTGTGGATGTGATATATCCACACTGATTGATTTGTGAATAGTGGGACACTCTTACATCCCAGGAGTGAATCCCACTTGATCATGGTGAATGATTTTTTTTAATGTATTGTTAGATGCAACTTGCGAGTATGCTGTTGAGAATTTTTGCATCTATGTTCATGAGAGATATTGGCCTATAGTTCTTTTTTTGTTATGTCTTTTATCTGGTTTTAGTATCAGGGTAATGCTGGCCTCATATAATGAATTTGGAAGCTTTTCTTCCTCATCTAATTTTTGGAGTACTTTGAGCAGAATAGGTATTAACTCATCTTTAAGTATTTGGTAGAATTCACATGTGAGGTTGTGGTCCTAGACCTCTGTTTGCTGGAAGTGTTTTAATTACTGATTCAATTGCATTGTTGGTAATTGGTCTATTCAAATTTTCTGCTTTTCCTGATTCAGTTTTGGCAGGTTATATGTTTCTAGGAGTTTATCCATTTCTTCTAGGTTGTCCAATTTGTTGGCACATAATTTTTCATAATATTCTCTTATAGTGCTTTGTATTTCTGTGGAGTCATTTTTATTTCTTTTCTCTCATTTCTGATTTTGTTTGTTTGAGTCCTCTCTCTGATGAGTCTGGCTACAGGTTTATCAATTTTGTTTATCTTTTCAAAAAACAGCTCCTGATTTTATTGATCTGTTTTATTCCCTTTTTTAGTTTCTATTTCATTCATTTCTGCTCTAATCTTTATGATTTCCTTACTTCTACTGGTTTGGTTTGGTTAGTTCTTTTGGTAGCTTCTTTAGGTATAAGGTCAGGTTGTGTGTTTGAGCTTTTTCTTGCTTCGTGAGGTGGGCCCGGATTGCTATAAGCTTCCATCCCATAACAGCTTTTGCTGCATCCCTGAGTTTGCACATTGGGCTTCATTTTCAGTTGTCTCCATGTATTTTTTTAATTCTCTCTTTGATTTCTTGGTTGACCCCTTTATTGTTTAGTAGCATGTTATTTAACCTCCGTGTATTTGTTCTCTTTCCAGATTTTCCTTGTGGTTGATTTCTAACTTCATGGTGTTGTGGTTGGGGAGGATGCATGGAATGACTTCAGTCTTTCTGAATTTGTTGAGACTTGTTTTTGTGGCCTAACATGTGATCTGTTTGGGAGAATGTTCCATGTATACTTGAAAAGAATGTGTATTCTGCTGTTTTAGGATAGAATGTTCTGAATATATCTGTTAAATCCATGTGGTCTGATGTGTCATTCAGAGCCACTGTTTCCTTGATTTTCTATTTGGATGATTTATCTGTTGATGGAAGTGAGATGTTACAGTCCCCCCGCCCCTTACTGTATTAGTCTCCACTATTTCCTTCACGTTTGTTATGAACTGCTCTATGTATTGGGTGCTCCTATGTTGGGTGCATAAATATTTACAATTGTTGTTTCTTCTTCTTGGATTATTCCCTTTACGTTTATATAGTATCCTTCTTTGTCTCTTGTTACAGTCTTTGTTTTAAAGTCTGGGGCACCTGGGTGGCTCAGTGGGTTAAGCCTCTGCTTGCGGCTCAGGTCACGGTCCTGGGGTCCTGGGATGGAGCCCTGCATCGGGCTCCCTGCTCAGTGGGGAGCCTGCTTCTCCCTCTCTCTCTCTTCCTGCCTCTCTGCCTGCTTGTGATCTCTGTCTGTCAAATAAATAAATAAAATCTTTAAAGTCTGTTTTGTCTGACAGAAGTATTGCTATCTGGACGTTCTTTTCACTTCCAATTGCATGCTAAATGCATTACTTCACTTTGAATCTGCATGTGTCTTGAGGTCTGCAATAAGTCTCTTGTAGGCAGCATATGGACGGGTCTTATTTTTTTTAATCCATTCTGTCACCCCCTTCTCTTTTGATTGGAGCATTGAGTCCATTTACATTCATAGGAATTATGGATAGGAAAGTACTTCTTGTCATTTTGTTACTTGTTTTATAGTTGTTTTGCAGCTACGCTCTGCAGAACCTGGTGTTTCAGGGGTGTCTCCTGTGCGTGGCTTGTGCAGTTGAGGGGACCTCCGGCAGCCTGGGGCAACTCCTGCTGAGCCCTCCTGGTTTGGGGGGGTGGATCTGCAGAAGCGCACAGGGCAGGGTGTGCTGTCGGCAAGCCCGGTGGGGAGTGTTAGTGCTGCAGCTGGTTTTTGCAGGTGTGTGTGTGTCTAGGCTGGGGGGCCGGGGAGGAAATGGCACCAGCTCCTTTGTTCTGGGGGAAGTCTCCTGAAGGTCCCTACCCCCTGCAGCACAAGCTCCGAGATAAGTAAATAAACCTCCAGTCTCCCTCCTGTATACCCCAGGCATTTGCCGAGCTGCTGCTTCTGGGCGGTATCCCTGCTGGGCCATCTGTTCTACTTCTCAAAGGACAGGGACTCAGTTCTCTGTGCCCTCGCGGCTCTCCCAGAGACACGCCCACTGATGTTTAAATTCCAGGTGTTAAGCCCCGCTGGTGGGGAGAACTTTGGTTGTTAGGGCCCTCTGGTTTTCAAACCCAGGTGTTACGGGGATTCATTTTCCCCATGCGGGTCCCCTGTGCCTGGGGCGGCTCTTGCGGGAGCCAAGCGTCTCTTCCCTCTCTGTGACCATGGGTCCCTCCCTCTCGCCAACAGTCTCCTGGGCTGTTTTGCTCCCAACCATGTCTCTGCCCTTCTGACTCTTCTCCTGGCTTCTTCTCTACATTTATTGGTGGAGAGTCTGTCCTGCCCGTCTTTGGGTTGTTTTCTCATTTACACTGATGTGGGTGTTATCTACTTGTATCTGTGGACCCGTGAGTTTAGGATCCCCCCACTCTGTCATCTTTCTGAAGTCTCGAGTTCCTTACTCTCTCTCTTTTTTTTTTTTTTAAAGATTTATTTATTTTAGAGAGAGAATGTGAGTGAGGCAAGTGAGCAGTGGGACAGACAGAGAGAGGATCTTAAGCAGATTCCCTGTTGGGCGTGGAGCTGACATGGGCCTCCATCTCACAACACTGAGAGTATGACCTGAGCCAAAGTCAAAAGTCAGACGCTTAACCCACTGAGTCATGCAGGTGACCCAGAGCTCTGTATTCTTTACACAAGTTTTGTTTTTTTTGTTTCTATTAGATGTATCTAAAAAATTAGATTATTTTTTCTGTCTGTGGCTTATTTTTTCATTTTCTTAACAGTCTTTTGAAAAGCATAAGTTTTAAATTTTGACATAGTCTACTTTTTCGTATTTTTTTATGGATCAGTCTTTTTTTTTAATTTTTTTATTTTTATATCTTTTCAGCGTAACAGTATTTATTGTTTGTGCACAACACCCGGTGCTCCATGTAATCCGTGCCCTCCTTAATACTCACCACCTGGCTCCCCCAACTTCCCACCCCCCGCTCCTTCAACAGCCTCTGGTTGTTTTTCAGAGTCCATAGTCTCTCATGGTTCACCTCCCCTTCCAATTTCCCTCAACTCCCTTCTCCTCTCTAACTCCCCTTGTCCTCCATGCTATTTGTTATGCTCCACAAATAAGTGAAACCATATGATAATTGACCCTCTCTGCTTGACTTATTTCACTCAGCATAATCTCTTCCAGTCCCGTCCATGTTGCTACAAAAGTTGGGTATTCATCCTTTCTGATGGAGGCATAATACTCCATAGTGTATATGGACCACATCTTCCTTATCCATTCGTCCATTGAAGGGCATCTTGGTTCTTTCCACAGTTTGGCGACCATGGCCATTGCTGCTATGAACGTTGGGGTACAGATGGCCCTTCTTTTCACTACATCTGTATCTTTGGGGTAAATACCCAGTAGTGCAATTGCAGGGTCATAGGGAAGCTCTGTTTTTAATTTCTTGAGGAATCTCCACACTGTTTTCCAAAGTGGCTGCACCAACTTGCATTCCCACCAACAGTGTAAGAGGGCTCCCCTTTCTCCACATCCCCCCCAACACATGTTGTTTCCCGTCTTGCTAATTTTGGCCATTCTAACTGGTGTAAGGTGGTATCTCAATGTGGTTTTAATTTGAATCTCCCTGACGGCTAGTGATGATGAACATTTTTTCATGTGTCTGATAGCCATTTGTATGTCTTCGTTGGAGAAGTGTCTGTTCATATCTTCTGCCCATTTTTTTATATGATTATCTGTTTTGTGTGTGTTGAGTTTGAGAAGTTCTTTATAGATCCTGGATATCAACCTTTTGTCTGTACTGTCATTTGCAAATATCTTCTCCTATTCCATGGATTGCCTCTTTGTTTTGTTGACAGTTTCCTTTGCTGTGCAGAAGCTTTTGATCTTGAGGAAGTTCCAAAAGTTCATTTTCGCTTTTGTTTCCTTTGTCTTTGGAGACATATCTTGAAAGAAGTTGCTATGGCTGTTATCAAAGAGGTTACTGCCTATGTTCTCCTCTAGGATTCTGATGGATTCGTGTCTCACGTTGAGGTCTTTTATCCATTTCGAGTTTATCTTTGCATACAGTGTAAGAGAATGGTCGAGTTTCATTCTTCTATATATAGCTGTCCAGTTTTCCTAGCACCATTTATTGAAGAGACTATCTTTTTTCCACTGTATATTTTTTCCTGCTTTGTCGAAGATGATTTGACCATAGAGTTGAGGGTCCATATCTGGGCTCTCTACTCTGTTCCACTGGTCTATGTGTCTGTTATTATGCCAGTACCATGCTGTCTTGGTGATCACAGCTTTGTAGTAAAGCTTGAAATCAGGTAACGTGATGCCGCCAGTTTTATTTTTGTTTTTCAACATTTCCTTAGCAATTCGGGGTCTCTTCTGATTCCATACAAATTTTAGGATTATTTGCTCCAGCTCTTTGAAAAATACTGGTGAATTTTGATCGGCATGGCATTAAAAGTATAGATTGCTCTAAGCAGTATAGACATTTTAACAATGTTTATTCTTTTGGTGGATCAGTCTTTTGATGCCATATCTGGGAAGTATTTGCCTAATATAAGAGAAGAAAGATTTTTCATCTATGTTTTCTACTAGACATTTTATAGTTTCAGGTTTTGCATTTAGGTCTTTGATCCGTTTTGAGGTAGTTTTCTTACGGTGTTCATCTTTTGCATATGGATGTCCCATTTTCCCAGTACCGTTTGCTCAATCAATATCTTAGTTATGGCAGTAGGATTATTATAGACAGTGCAGTTAGATAGAAGGGTTGGGTTCTAGTCCTCAAGCCTGTACTTGTAACATCGGTGACACTAGCCAGAGAGATCAAATCAAATCTGGGTGGTGGGTAACATGGCAGCTCATACAGTGGAGAGAGCACGTGCTCTGAAGTCTGACCGTCCCGGGTTCTTTTGTTTCCTCACCATATGACTTTGGTAAATTTCCCTGTTTTCTTCTTTGTTTACTCTTGTGAAATAAGAGTGATCTATCTGGCAAAGCTGCTTTACGGGTTCAGTTAGATGAAAGATTCGGTTGGGAGATTGTGGACGCTCAGTGGTTGCTATCATCGTTAGCCAATGTTTTGGGGACAGAATAGTCTATACGTGGAGCTCCGGGAATTATAGCCTCCTTAGTTCCGATCATTTGCTGGTCAGGGTCCCTGAATTTCTCATACAATCTTCTTGGTAGCTTTTTAAATCTTCCTGCTCTAACTTTTCATACTCTCCGCCATTTTTCATACTTTTCATACTTTTCAAACTTTTCATACTCTTCTTCCCCCATTTTCATTTCTAGTGCCTTCTGTGTGGTTTCTGTGGTCACCGTGTTGGATGTGGTGTTGTCCTTGGCATAGCCCCTCTCCCTAGCCAGGGCTCTCCCTCATGAGAGGTGAGCTGACCTTTGTCCAGACTTTGGGGGTAAATCACTGCCCTTCACCTCCACTCACATGGTGCTGCTCCTACCCACCTGCTGTTGGTGACGTTGCTCACACGGAAGGCGTGCGGGGGCTGCAGGTAAAGCCATGGGGGCAGGTGCACCAGGGGACTCTCAGGCTGAGTAAGAAGGCAGCAGAGCCCGCGTGAGTGGCACCGCATAGAGTCACAGGCTAGACGGTTCCTCCTTCCCCCATCCCTGGACAAAGTAGGGGTCATCCTGGACCCTCCCTCTCCTTCACTTCTCTCCCAAATGGAGATGACGCCTCTTTTAGGATTTGCCACAGAGGAAGTCTTTTCCCTTTCTGAGTGAGATCACACTTGGGATCTTCTGCTTACAATGAAACAGAAGTAATGCAACACTGGGGGACAGAGACTGGACTGGGCTTCCCTTGTCGTTCATGCCCTACTCGTTACAGTGCAACAGAGCATCACCCACATTTCTTGGGCTCTGAACTGAAAACAGGCCTCCTCACGGTCACAACAGTGTCAGCGCTCCGTGGTGGGTGGACACCTGCTCACTCTGCAGAGGGAGTGGCGGCAGAGGGCTCTGCCTGAAACTGGAGCTGGCCCTGCAGTGGACCACAGAACAGATGGCCCAGAAGTCCAGAGGGGGGAATATGCTAGTCCCTTTAATTATCTTAAACTCTGTGTAGAAATTGAGGACATATGCTGCCATCCAGAAATAGCTTTTATTTATTTTACTTGCAAAATCCATTTTCCCCTCATCCGTTTGCTGGGCTCAACAGTGACCTTGAAGGCTGATGCTTTTGGTCTCCAGTACCTGCTCCAGGCCCCTAAGATATGACCTGCTTAACGTCACAGGACTTAGGAATCCTGCAGCTCTACCCCTGCACCTCCCTGCTGAAATACAGGTGGAAGCACTTGAAGCAGCGGATCTCATGCTAACTCTTTGGGGTCACAGTTTCCTGGGCGGAGACCACCTACCAGCAGTGACACTGTCTCCTTGGAGGCTTCACACTGGGGGCTGGGTGTCGTTGGTGACCATGGTCAGTGTAGCTCTGTGGATTGGGGATGGTGCCCCACCGAGTGTGGTTCCACCGACCTATGCCCCTGCTCCGAAAAGTAGCCGTTGGGCTCCAGGTAAATACGGTCGGTCGAGCACGTGCGTTTCTCTGCACCCTCTCCCCAAGTCCTGCTGCAAAGATGGTCCGAGTGGGCTCTTCCTACCTTCAGAGCCTAAAAGGTGGAAGCGAGAGCGCATGCAGGCAAGAGGTAGATCGGAAGGCGTCAGTTCAGTTCGAATAGTGGGAAGACACATTCGGTCTCTGGTTCGTCGATACCTTCATTCTACAGAGAGGAGGAATGAAGGACAGGGGGGAGTCCGGGCCGGGGAGTCCAGTTCTCTTAAGGCTGGGCAGTGCCCTTTTGATGAGGCAGTGTGGGTACTGGCCCTGGGTACGGAGGAAAAGGAAGAGATAAAGGTAAAAGAATAAATTGATCTGGAAGTTCCCCCTTGGACGATTTTTTTTGGAGAGACCACTTAAATTTGCTTATTCCTCATTTTACAGTTCTTGAAATATTATCTTTATCCAGTGTCTCAAGGCCTTTGGATAATTGAATTATAGAAATAAACCAGAAAAAATATTTTTTAGATGGTTTTGCCACTGATAAACTTAGCACATTTTAATTATAATGTCTGTGCAAGACCCTGGACGAAGATTCGCAATGCTTCCACTACCCCCCTAGGAGGGTGTGGGTAGGTCGGTCTTGTGAGAGGGGACTAACCCAGTAGCTACTGTGGGCGTCCAGCGATCCAGGACTCACACTTCGCAACAAGGGCTGGGATTTGGAGCGAGTCTGTTCTGTTGCTAGGCTGAGCATAAACCTTCTGGAAATCAGGCTCCCAGCTGTTGCTTAGAACTTGAGTAGACTCAAATCTCCTCCTTTGGGCTTCTTACTCATCCACCTTGACTTTTACTATTTGTCCCCAGTCTTCTAGCAAGCCTGCTTGAGTGTTTTCTTCTCTCCTTTTCCCCGCCTTTCCTCCTTCCTCAAGTACTTAGTGAGTGGCTTACAGTATCCTGACCGTGGGAATCAGTGCTTCCTGGAAGTGGCTTACGTTCTAGCATGGAGACGGACTGCAGACCCAAGGCTCAGTCCAGTGTGGCAGCTGTCTCATGGGAGCCTGTTTGAAGCTACAGTGGGAGCAGAGGAGAAAAAACATCTCCCTGGTCCATCCAGGAAGACTCCACAGAGCAGGAGGCGTGGACCTGAGGTGTAATGACTTTTCAGTGCATTAGGAAGTGTTGCAGATGGGGACGCACCCTGTGAAATAGCCCAGAGGTCTGGAGAGTACAGTGAATCGGGGCACAGCCTGTGGTTCGGTGTTCTAGGATACGGGCTGGCGGGGCTAGTGATCTGGGGCCGGTGCCGGGGCGGGGGCCGGGTAGGTAGCGTTTGCATTAACATCACAGAGGAGGGATGGGAAGCCGGTGAGGAACAGTGAGGGTGGGCTTTTGGCCAGGAACAGCCAGCAAAGTATAACAGAAACTGTTGGAGGAGGCAGGAGCATCAAAAATTCTGAAAACAAGCCAGGAAACCAAGCGTGGCTCTGCCACCATTACATGCCCAAGAAGGGCTTTCTGGGAGTTGCCATCACAGACAGGCACAGACAGGCACCCCACAACGAACGAGGTGTTACCAGGTCCAGTGAATACCTGCGGATATAGCAAATGGCTTGTTTCACATGCTCAACTGCTTACAGACTGTTTCGGGGACCGTCAGTTAAAGATTAGGATGTTTACTAGTTGTGCAGAGTGTTAGTTGCTGGGAGGAGAGAGTGCGGCTCTCCAAACTGACTCAGCTTCTCTGCTTCTCCACAAGGAGGAGATGGTCCTGCTTCACTTGCGCACAAAAGCGTATCTTCTGCTTGCTTTCCTCGCGGCCTTTACCGCCCAGTCATTTCCAGACCCTGAGAACTCTGAGAAGTGAAGAGAGATGTAGGTCTCCTCCGTCTCTTGTTTTGATATGTAGATGGGGACTGGAATTATCAAAGCCTTGATAATGCTTTTTCTGTCTATAAAATTAAAATTTGAAGGCTGCAGCTAAACGCCCATAAAATACAGCTTCCTTCCCATTTGTCGTTAAACCCCGCCATGCAATAAATTTATTTATCCTTCATTTAGAATCATCTTGCTCTTTTTCAGAAGTTAGTCAATCTTGGCATTTTTTCAGTACCTTCTTATGCTAATTACTTATTGTGCCTCTTAAAACAGAACACATAAAGTAGCAGCCAATTAATAAATTACATTTTCTACAACTGAAATAAAAACATGTTAATTATTTCTAAACAATTAGCCCGCATGTGGCATGGGGAAATTGCTCAGGAGGGTGATCGAACAGAGCTTCAGAAGGTGAAGAAAACGGCCCACCTTTAAGAGCCCATCAGTGAAGATCTACTTTTTACAGCTGCTCCCTGTTATGAATGAGGTCCATCAAAATCATGGTATACATGGTGAATGGGCACCTCTTTCATTTCATACCATTCCCTTTTAGCTCAGCCAAAGACCCTGAGCAGTGTCCCTCACAAGCTTTTCGCTGAAGCTGCCGTTCACCCTGTCCAGCAGCCCCACAGCTTAAAGACGAAGAGACAATCTGGGGTGTGGAGAGACAGCATCCGGAGGGCCTTGAGGAGAGACAAAGGGCACAGAAAGCCTCCTGCCTGCAGAAAAGGATCCAGCCAGGGTGACCTGCTGTGCTTGGCCTATGCTACGCTTGGGAAAATGCACTTAAACTGAAGGTTTTTGGACTGGATGTACTAACCTGCACTTTCTTTTTTTTTTTTTTTTTAAAGACATAGTGGTGTTTTCTCCATGGGGGTCTTCTAAGAACAGTCTTTCCCACTTGTCTGATCCCTCCAGTTCCCTAGAAGTATCCCAGTCATCGAGTTCTGGAATCCTTTGACTTGGATAAGTCCCTGGATAAGTTAGATATTTGTTTTTTTTTTTTGTTGTTGTTTTTTGTTTTTGTTTTTGTTTTAACATCATGCATTTTGGGGTGTCTGGTTGGCTCAGTTGGTAGAACATGTGACTCTTGATCTCAGAGTTTTAAGTTTAAGCCCCATGTTGGGTATGGAGATTACATAAAAATAAAAATCTTTAAAAATAAATAGCTAAAAATAAAAATCACACATTTTGCCACTAAAAAAAGAATTTTACCTGTAAAATTAGATTTTAAAAAAATTGCCCACTCTGGGTTTGGGCCATTTTGACCTTAATCTGCCGACTCTCATGACAGACAACCAGCAGGCATTTGCTGAGTGCTGTTACTCAGTGACCCAAAAAGAAGACCCTGTTGGGGGACCTGGGTGGCTTAGTTAAGCAGCTGCCTTCCTCTCAGGTCATGATCTCAGGGTCCTGGGTTCGAGTCTCCCTCCCCTGGATCAGGCTCTCTGCTCAGTGGGGTGTTTCCCTCTTCCTCTGCCCCTTCCCCCGCTCTTTCCCATATCTCTCTCACTCTCACTCAAATAAATACATAAAATCTTTAAAAGAAAAAAACAAAACAAAACCGAAGCTGTTAACTGAAGCTCCCTGAAAAGCAAGCAAATAAAAAGGCAACAAGGAGGACAGTGTTACACCTACTAGGTTTTGCCTAAAATTTTCCTTTATCAGGCACATCTGCATGTCACCATCTTCTCTTGGTCTCTGTGGATAAAGACTGCTTTACCTGAGAAGGACAGAGAAGGAAGGGTGTGGAATGGTCACAAAGAAGTGGTCCTTCTCCCCAGGTCCTTTAGCATTGGTACCCCGAAAAGAAACAAGGAGTCATGCTGGAAATCAAGTCGACTTCTTGACTTCAGTCCCAGTATTTTGTTTTATTTTGTATTCTGTTTGTTTTTTTTTCTTTTCTTTTTTTGAGAGAGAGCCACAGGCCTGAGTTGTGAGGGGTGGGGCAGAGGGAGAGGGAGAGAATCTCAGGCAGACTCCCTGCTGAGTGCTGATCAGGTTGTGGGGCTCAGTCTCATGACCCTGAGATCGTGGCCTGAGCTGAATTCAAGAGTTGGATGCTCAACCGACTGAGCTACCCAGGCGCCCCAGTTCTGTTCTGGTTTTTATTTATTTTATATATATATGTATGTATATATGTATATATACACACACATATACATATTTATATTCATATATTTTTATTTATATATATATTTAAGATTTTATTTATTTGTCAGAGAGGGAAAGAGTTCACATGACTGGGGGGAGCAGCAGAGGGAGAAGCAGACTCCCCGCTGAGCAAGGAGCCCAATGTGGGGCTCAATCCCAGGACCCCAGGATCATGACTTGAGCCAAAGGCAGATGCTTAACCACCTGAGCCACCTAGGCGCCCCAGTTCTGTTGTGTTTTATAAACAAGATAAAGTGGCGAACGGAGTAGTGGGGGGGACAGTTTAAATATGGAAGCAAGGTGGTGGACTCTTTTGTTTTTTGCCCCAAAATAAGCAGAAAGGAGCAAAACTGTGACACAGTGTCTTGGGTTTCAGACTTGCCTTTCGGTGGTTTCAAGGTTGACATGAGACGCTCCTGTCAAGTTTATTTAGACTGTGCCCCTCAGCCCTGGTGCTGGGAGCCTCCTCTAGATGTTATCTGGCTTTTTCCGAGGTAATCTAATACTGCTCTATCGTTCGGGAAAAATAAACTGTTTCCACAATGCTGTTGGTTTAGTATCTAGTTACCAAGGGTACCGTCGGTGGAGAGCAGACAGATTTTTAATATTAATAGCAGAGCTTCAAGGGATTGTTTATACCCTTTCTGCATTTGTCATTTCAGACGTAAAGATTGAACAGACAAGTTTAAATGTAAAATCACTAATATTGTCAATTACAGGTGATTACTGGATATCCACTCGGTTTCCTTCTCTGACAGTCGCTGTGCTGCGGTATTAGCAACTGGAGAAGCCTTCCCTTTCTGTAAAGTATAGCTAGCTTCCCGAAACGGTTTGCCTACACAAGTACCGGTATTGATGGAGCTTTTCATGCTATCATAAGCACATCTCAGTAATTTTTACCCAGGAAAATTACTGCTCCTGCCATCCCGACTTTCAATTAAGTGTGCTTTGCTATGAGATGTATCATTTCGATTTTTATTAATTTAAACATTTTGTGTCAACAGAAGGTAGATCATTATTAACTGGTGCAATGTGGTGTCTCACAAAATACATACGTGTCATAGAAAAGTAATTAACTTCCTCGTTCCATTGCCGAACAGATGTGTAATGGAATAAGATTCGGGACCCAAGGGTACCCTAGGACGCTTATTTATTTATTTTAAGTCATTAAATTGTTGCCGCAGATACCTCATTGCAAGTTTTCCAAACTTGGTTTCTTTGTCATTGCTGCACACCACCCTCCTCTGACCTGTGTTTGCAAATAGCTTTAGAAACATCACCCACAATTACAAACTCATTTTTGCCTTATCATGGTAACTTCAAGCTCTGGACGGGCTCCCTTTGAGATGGGAAAAAGGTTTGATGACTTAGACTTAAGAATACAGACGCTTTGGGGAGTTTTGTTGTTGACAGCCTGGGGCGGGTGCTTGGGAAGGCAGGGGCTGGTAAACCAAACCAGTGTTTACCAGCCCACACGCCGGCCCAGATGAGCTTAAGTCAAGACCTCATGACGGACGCCAGACCATTGTCTCTTCCTCTCCTTCCCGTCACAGCTCTGATTCTAATGGTCTGTTTTTAGCACCATTCTCTCTTGTCTAGACTGCTGCAAGTGTGTCCTAAGTGGTCTCTTTCTACCCTGATACTGTGGAACTTCCTTTCTGCAAAGAAGCCAGAGGATGTTTTCAGGAGGGACCCTCTTTCTCAGTGCCCCGCTCACTTGCAAGAGGGGATCGAGCTTCATGGACCCGGCCAACGGGCCCTGCGTGGCTTGGCTCCTGCTGACTTTTCTAGTCTCGGCTCAGGCTCGTGCCTGGGACACACCGAACTCTTTCCTGCCCTGGCGTCCTTGCACTTGGCTTCCCTCTGCCTGGAACAGTCTTTCTGTAGCTTGTGTTTGCCTGGTTCTTTATCGCCTCCTTAGGGAGCCGTCCTTGACCACCCTGTGGAAAGCAGGTGTCTCTCTCCCTGTTCCCTGTTCCTTCTCTCCATTGCAGCACAAACAATTATTACATGTCACTACTGGTCATTGCCTGTTGGCTTACTTGTTAAAAAAGTAGGGATGACCTTCCCAGTCTTGTTTTCTGTCGTGTCTTCAGTGGCCACAAAGTGCTTCCGTAGCAATTACGGTGCTTCATAAATTGCTGTTGCATGATTGGGTAAGTTAAGCCCTATAGGATCTCCCAAGTAACTGTATTACTGGAAGCTTGAAGATGACTTTTGTCCATAAGTAGTTTTGTAATAGTTCAAACAGTGGACCATCAGGAATATTCTTGTCTTCTCCTCCAAACATGACCTACCCCAGCTCCCCACGCTAAGACTTACAGACCCACATGTAAACCACCCCATGCAAAGACAGGATGTCCAGTCCCAGTTGTCATCTTGGAAGATTCATGCTCCTAGCATTTCTCTCTCCTCCAAGATTGCACACATTTCCAGCGTTTGTGAACCCAGACTTTAGTCACGCGGGCTTGGTGGTGTACCTAGATGGGTGAGTTTCTTGATCTGGTCAAGAGCATAAATATTATTGCCATTTTCTAGTCAGATGTTGTGTATCTCATAGGGATGCAGAGAGGTCGCAGCAGCCAGGACAGAACCCTCCTGTCCTGTCCCTGCCAGGTGGCGTCCCCGCTCAGTGTGACCATCTCAGTGGAGAGCTCAGGACACTCACTTTGAATAGACCGACCATTCCGCTCTCAGGCAGCCACGATTGCAAAATTCATTAATCTCATGAGCTAAAAACTGCCTCTTTTAACTTCACGAGAGTCTCCTTCTGCCCCGTGGAGCAGCGACAAGTAAATCAGTTCCTTATTCCGGTCTCTGGCTCTGGAGTGTTCACAGCGGCTTTCGGATTACGCAACCAGGGGCTCAAATCCGCCGCCCCCACTTTCTAGCTACTTGAACTAGAAGATGTTTGTCGTCTTTCCCAGCTGCCGTCTTGTCATCTATAGAGGAGGGACTGAAATGGTTTTCACTTTCTACCTTGTCGAAATGATTTGGTTTCTTTGAATCTCAACAATGAGATAAAGCAGTGAAAATAATTAGTACGACAAACCTTTCCTAAGTGGTGTGGTTGTTCATGCCTCTCCTGGCCTGCCCTCTGAGACTCAGCCCCACCTGTAAAACAGGGAAACCGATTCCTACCAAGCTGCGGTCCAGGCTTGACATCAGTCAGTCCCGAGAAACGCTTGGCTGTTTAGTCGGCCCCGAATCGATACACCCTAACCAGACTGCCTTCTTTTAAACCACTTTACCGTGCTGTGACGGGCCTGCAGATGGCTGTATGTATTCAGTGTGTGTTGTGTGATGGCTTTGGAAGTTGGTACACATGCTGGCAGCCATCGGCACAAGCTATGCTAGAAATCTACCCATCGCGTCCAGAAGTTTTCTTCTATGCTCTTTATTACTTTATTTTTTTGTGACGAGAATACTTAAGATCTGGTCACAAAAAGATCTGGTAAGATCTACCCTCTTAGCATATTTTTTTAAAAGATTTTATTTATATATTTGAGAGAGATAGAGCATGAATGTGGGGGTTAGGGGCAGAGGGATAAGAGGAAGTAGACTCCCCACTGAGCAGGGAGCCCGATGCGGCCATCCCAGGACACTGGGATCATGACCTGAGCTGAAGACAGACGCTTCGCAGACTGGGCCCCCCAGGAGCGCCTTAGCAAACATTTAAGTTTCCAGTACACTGCTGTTAACTGTAGATCTATGTAGTCTTTTTGAAAAAATGAGCATCTGTTGCCAAGATTTGTTCTAGATGCTGCCATGCTATCTCTAGTGGATACACTTTACCTTTTTAAGCCACAGCAAGCTTTAGCCAGAGATGGGCAGTTGGTTATCTGACTGAAGGCTGCCATTGTGCGGACCTCTGTTTTTGCTATCTTCTTGGGACTCAGTCTGCTACCTCTTTGGGCTTCTGCTGTCGCTCCCTTTCTCCCAGTTCTGCAGAGAGGAATAATAGTGGTTTCCTGGCCGCCTTGCAGAGTTCTTTGATGACCCTGGGATATAGTTCATCTGGAATTAAACATGGGACCTTTTCTAAAATTCTGGGTTCTACTCTGTCCTATTTTTGAATAATTTTGGGAGAAAGAAAAAGAAAAAAAAAACAAAACCTAAGAACCATGTATCTCTGTTCTTTCTGTTACCCATGATCTCTCACCACTTCCTCTGAGCAGTAAATGCTTCCCTCCCGTGCAAGCTTCCTTGCTCGAGGAGCACTAGAATTCACTAGAACAGTTTTTCCTAAGCCTTCTAACACTGTCCTGAGACTACTGCTTCTTCTTTGTGAATGTCCATGTGTTGTCTGCTCCGGGTCTCGCCTTCTGTGACAATACAACTCATGTGCAGCAGTTCCTATGAGCTGGCTGCTGTGCCCAGAACTTTCTACACACTCACTCCATCCTCTCGTCTTGCTTCCTGCTGGGAAGGCTTAATATCCCTTAACCATCCTGTTCTCCGATCTTTTTCTAGAAGGTGGACTGGTGCCCTTGCAGTGACTCAACATGGATTAATGATGACTGTGTCCTCGTTATCAAGACTGCAGTTGCTTTGTTATAAAGCCAAAAACAAAATGCATTGGAAGCGGGGGCGGAGAGATGGGCAGGTTGTTCTAAAATCTGTCATGGGCGTCATAAGACCGAGACACGTGTGCGGGCTTCCTGGCCGTTCCCGCTTTTCTGTTCCAGCACCGTAACATGGAGTCGTGCCCAAGAGCATCACAGGTCCTGTGGGTGGACGCTGGGGCCGCTCCCGGCCTCCCCCCCCAGCTGGCCTGCCACCTCGCCAAGCTGTCCTGCATGTCCTCAGGGGCCCCCTTCCCTTCCTCTTCTCCCCCAGCATTTGCAGCTTTCATGACTGTTCCCTCCTCCTGATTTCGGGGGGCACAGAAATCATGCTCCTGTCAAGCACATTGTCGCTCGGCTTCCCACCCCTCTGTAGGCCGCCTGCCTGTCGCAGAGCCCCGTGTCACTGCCACCCTTGCTCATGACCCCAGCCCACTCCTCGGTGGCCTGGCTCCTCCAGCCAGCGCTCGGTCTCTCCCTCGACTCGGCGTCTCTCCCTGTAGTGTGAACACGCTCTCTTCCAGGATTCGGAAACAGCTGCTTTTGCTTCCACCCACTGTTTCCTTTTCTTGAATTTGTGAAAGCCCTCGAGAGAGTTATCTATGCGCATAATGTCTCCTTGTTTTCTCTTCTCTCCCTGATGGCCTTCCCTTCATCACCTCAGAGACTGTCCCCTTCCGATGCCAGTGAGCCCAATGCCCCCATCCTAGCTCTTGTGCCTCCTCCCCTTCTCCTGCTAAGCTCCTCGAGTGCTGGCACCAGCTCTCCTGGCCTGGGGGCCGTCCCGAACAAGCACATCTTTAGATTCTGCCTCACGACACTGACTCCCGAGTCCATGCTTCTCGCCTTTGCTCGGCTGCTGGCTCCGCTTTCCCATTTCCCGCTCGCGATGGGCTGGGTGTTGGGGGCACCTCCCAGTCAGCAACCGAAAGTGTCCTAAACACCTTCCTTCCCCACCCCGGTGCCCTCTGCAGTCCTCGTCGTGCCCCCAGGCACGGAGTCCGATGCTCCTCTGCAGTCACTCCAGTGTCCCTCCCGAGCCGGCGCCATCTCAAGTTCTGTCAAATGGGCTCCTTCCTCCCATCCCTGTTCCCAAGTTGTTGCCTTCTCTGGGTTCACATCCTCTTGTCTGGACTCTTGAAACATCCACCTCGCTCTTCCTGCCTGCAGTCCCCGCACCCTTCAGTGGATTTCCACACAGACATTTGAACAACACCATTTCTACGGTGCTGGTTTCTACCGAAGCTCCTTCCATGTCTCCATTGCCCACCCAGGATCAAGTTCAGCCTTTCTTGGGACCTCCTCCCTGCTCTTCAAAAGCATCTTAAGACCCTTGCTTTCTTCCCTGTCCCTCTATTCATGACTTGATTCAGCATTTTGTTTACAGGTTGGGGGGCGTATTCTGAAGTAAGTCCCCAGTGGGCACCCCTGCCCCCCCCCAAAAGTGTCTAAGTCCAAACAGCAGTAACTGCATACCCAGTAGGGCCACGGAGGACCGAGGTGCCCCCCCCCCCCCCCCCGTCATCACCCATGCCCCACGTATCTCTTCCCCCTCCCCCTCACTCCTCCTGCTGTCTCCTGCCCTTTGCCTCTTGGCTAAGACTTCCAGAGTCTTCATGATGGAACCCAGACATCATCCTCCCTGGGACACTTGGCGGAGCCCTAGCTGCCTAGGAAAGGATGCTGCCTCTGTGCTCCCTCCCAGAGCCCCAGGGCTTGTCTCTTGTCACATGCAACATCCAGAAATGATATGTGTAGGTGGCTCTTTGAACTGCGACCATAAGCCCCTTGAGGCCAGGCTGGTCTCACCTACATCTTTGCAGTTCCGGTGCCTAGCCCAGTGTGTGTGTGGGAAATGTCAGCACATACTGGCCTAAAGACAGTCTCAAGAGCCCAGTACTACTCATAGCGCTGTGGACTTGATCGCTTCTTGTGTCTTAAACGAATAAACTAATTTGCGCAAACGCAGAGAGCATGGGAGATGTAATTGTAGATTGAGGAGATGGGAAGAAAACCTAAACCATTAAGTGCTTGTGACAAATCTTCAGAGTGTTGACACAAGAAGTGACAGTGTGATCACAGACATTAGAAGTGGTGGAGGAGGCAGGCCCTGGTCCTCATTCCGGACTGTGCGTTAGCATGACCCGGTGAGCTTGCGAAAGACCCAGATACCTGGCCGCCCCCCAGAGCTGCTGCTGTCATTTGCCTGGGTGGGATCTGGGTCCTTGTGTTCTTGAACGCTGTCCAGGGGATTGTGAAATGCACCCACCGCATCGCACCCTGACAGCAGAGAAGAGAACCAACGGTACAGGAGCTGATAGGTCTGAGTCTGAAGGGATCCCGTAGAGCACGTTCCCCATGTGGATGGGGGGGGCAGGTGGGTCTGTTCTTGGCAGGGTGGGAAGCAAGGCAGCACGCTCCAGCCCCCTAGAGCAAACTAAAGCCTCTGAGCTCTGTGAAAAAGGACATATCCCAAGTAGTTCAGCACCCACTGGTGACAAAAAACAGTCTACTCTTGCACAAAGCTGGAAAGATTTTCATGTTTGTTTACTTCCAGAAAAGAAATCCGTGCCTATTCTAATTGATGAAAAGCATTTACTAATATTAGAATCCTACTCTCACAGAATCTAGGAAGTTAAACATACTGTAAAACAGAAATGTTAAAGGAAGGGGCGCCTGGGTGGCTCAGTCGGTTAAGTGTCTACCTTCAGCTCAGGTCATGTTCCTGGGGTCCTGGGATCGAGTCCCATGTCGGGCTCCCTGCTCCTCGGGGACCCTGCTTCTCCCCCTTCCTCTGCTGCTTCCCCCACCCCACTCCATTTGCTGTCTCGCTCTGCTCTCTCTCTCAAATAAATAAATAAAATCTTAAAAAAAAAAAAAGAAACGTTAAAGGAAAACAGCTGGGCTTTATACTTTTGACCCACAAAGTATGACTCAAAAAGAAAATAAAACCTGATTAAGAGCTAATGATTTCATAAACCCTGCATGGCTGGCATCATAGCTTTCCCTGGGTTCAGGGGTACGAGAAGAGAGAATTATGCCCCCTCGTCTACCCAGAATGCCATTTTGGAAATGGAAATTGGACCAGGACCTTGTCAGACATCAGTGCCCAGATTGCATCTGTACTTGTACTCTTTGAGGCAGATCTGAGATTTGCTGCTGGCAGCATGCCAGAGTCTCACGGACGATGCCCATGACCCTGGCGGTTCCCTGAGCAGGAGCAGGCGTATTTGGGGTACATACTTGAGCACCTCATTTCCTGGTCTCCCCGTGATTTCTAGCATGCCCTCTGTGAATTCCCTTACCCTTCTCTGTACCTCTCTCTCTTCCTGGGCAGTCGGACACCTCAAATCATCATCTGGGACTGTTTATGAAGCTCCACCAGACCTTTGTCTGGAAGGCCCTGTGAGCAGTAACACATTCTTGGTTTAAGAGATGGTTACGAGAGAATGGAGGGGAGGGCAGGGTGCCAAACGTGGCCAGTGCTTTTATCTTTGACATTATAAAGAGGTTCCCTGGCCAAGGGCCAGATTGGAGTTTCCTGGAATATAAAACGCAGACATGTGCTTTCCGTTGGGGAGACGCCAGCATGAAAGCTCCCGGTGCGCTCCACCAGCCATGCATCTCCAGAGGGAGCAGAGTGGCCAGGAAAGAGCATCCGAGTCCTGGTAGTTTTGTGCGGGGGTCTCTGATGGGGATAAAGTGGGGCAGAAAAGAGCCGAACCATGGAATCGGGTCATCTCCTTTCTCCTCCCCTATCCCCCCATCTCGGGACCTTGGAAGGAGCGCTTCCCCTGCCAGGCCCTCAGCCCATGAGTGATTCCCCCGCCACAGTGCCCTACCCCCGAGCTTCCAGGAACAGACCTTTGCACAGACTCATTCACGGACTGCAGAATTATTTTGAATAATTGGAAGCACACTGGCTTTTCTCCATGGAAAGACGAATGCAATTCTGGGCTCTCTCCTTTTGAAAATATGACTGAGATACAACAGATAATTCTGCCCCTCCAATTGGAACAGATTCCCTTCTGAACTTTTTGCTTGTTTGGTTCATGGTCCGAGGATCTCCGTGCCTTACAAGGCGAGAGGAACTGGGGAGTTTGTACAAGCCAGCTCTGAGGAGGCCGGGGGAGGTGACCGGAAATCGCATTAACTGATGTGAAGGGACAGATTCTGATGTCACATTAAATACTTTCCTTTGGTTACCCTGAGGATTATCTCTGAAAAAAGCATGTGTGGACCTCTGTCCTGGATCCCAACTAAACTCCTCCCTGGACTTGGGACCACCGATGAAGGGATCTGATGTGCTCGCTTTAGCAGATAAGCAAATCCCGTGTTCTCGTGAGTCTGGAATGTTGCCCACTAGAATCACTGTACATACAAGTGGTGGAGGGAATGTGTGGATTCAGTAGTCATTGTCAGAGTCTCGGCTTGGCAGAGAGCACTCGGGGCGAGGGGCTGTCTTTGTTCCGTCCTCTGCATACTCTCTGGGCTCTGACTGGTGCCTTTCCCACCTGAGAAAACTCGGCTTAAAATAGAAGGAAGGAAGGAAGACAGAGAATGAAGGTATTTGCCATTTGTTGCACGAACACAAATTCCAGAGTCTCTCTGCTTCCAAATTTCAGGTCTGTCCTCACGCACAGCAGACCCCGAATACATAGGTGACTAATGGAGTGGAATGATTAGTTTCCGTCTCCGTGGTAACCGTCATCAGGTGCTCACCTGGGAGGCTGAGCTGGGAGGCGTTGTTAGTCTCGGATTGGGGGGCTCCAGCCTCCTGACTTCCATTTTCCTGGTGTTGCCTGTCACTCGCCTGCGTATGCTGGGAGCCCTGAGCCCAGATCACGCTGTTGTTCATTCCTGTTTTTCAAATGTCTCAGGAGAAACCATGTCGAGGTTATCCTAACCCTTGTTATCAGAGTGTTGGCCCTTACACCTAATGGGAATCTTGCTGTGCCGCCACAGAAAGCATTTTCCTGTTTGCAGGAAACGTCCTGTTTTCCTCCCAAATGAGGAAAAGCAAGAGATGGACGTGTGGCAGGTTGGAGGCCGTGAGGGCTGTGGCTCACATCTCCATTAAAACAAAACCCGCCCCGGGGACGCCTGGGTGGCGCAGTCATCTGAGCGTCTGACTCTTGGTTTGGCTCCGGTCTTGATCTCAGAGTCATGAGATCAAGCCCCATGTCAGGCTTTGCACGTGACACAGAGTCTGCTTGAGATTTTCTCTCCCACTGCCCTTACCCCTCTGCTTGTGCTTTCTCTTCAAATGAATAAATAAAATCTTATAAAGAAGAAAACCTGCCCTGAAATTTGGGGGTATATTTTATCTCAATGACTGTTGCTATTAGAATAATTTTTCCTGTAAAATCTTGGCCTTTTTTTTTTTTTTTTTCCGGAGGCTCAAACCTCCCACTCTGCGGTGTTTACGCTAGGCTGGCGGGCCCCTGCTAGGAGTTTGCGGGTTCACAGCCGCACAGCCGTCCATTTGATTGTCTCTGTACAGACACGGAAAGAATTTGCTTGAATGCACTTTTCAGGCTGGAGTTCCTGCTTCGTATAAGCCCCATTATGAAGCCTCAGGAGCACATCTTTCCAGTTGGTGAGGCGGTGGCAAGGAATGATCTCCTTCCTGTCTCTGTGTAATGTTTAACTGCATTCATACATCGGCCCATCATATATGTTTTCCACAAAGTGCTACACTACAGGCAGATTTTCGGCAAGCCTGCAGACCTGCCTAGGCTCTCACATTGCCCCCGGTGTGTGAATGCCAACTGGTTTTTATTTCCCCTAAATTGACCTGATTTTATACACAACGGAGCTTATTTCCCTGAGAACGAGCTTTAGTCCCAGGGAGGAGAGTACCCAGAACGGAGGGAAGTTGTTGAAAAAGGCCGTTAGTGGTTCTAGACGTTCTAACCTCACACAGGGCTGTTGTCACTTTCCTGGAAGCGGTGAAGGTGCCACCCCCCTTCTGGCAGTTCTGTGTACCTAAAGATTTAACCTTGAACCTGTGGTTGGTCCGGGTGGGTGGTCTTGGGGAAGTTTGTAGTTGCAGTTCAGTCCCGTTTCTATCTGGGAAGCCACGTTACGTGGGCGCTGGCTGGTGTGGGCAGCTACTATGGGGACAGAAAGCAAAACGGGGTTCAGTGGAACACTGCTGCAAAAGGCTTGGGGTGCTCCTTGAGACCCCCTCAACAGGGGCTTATTTGGGCTGGGTTAGTGCCCCCCATTGCCCTAGTGCTCCTCAGCTGGACCCAAGGTAGTGGCGGGAACAGCTCTGGAGAAGGCTGGCCACCCTGACTAGAGGACATTTGCCCCGGGCTCAGATGGGAGGGCTGGGAGTCTGGAGCTCCGGGTGCTGGTGAGGACACAGGATGTACAGTCCTGCTGCATCCTGCTTGTAGGCCTTGAGATCATGCCATTCCCTGAAGTCGAGGAAGAAAATAACCTTTGAAAGGTGATTTAATTTCATCTGGCGACCGCTCACAGCAGCTGGACAACTCCTTGGCACCTGCATCGGCCTCTTCCCATGGCCGTAGTCATCGTGGAGCTCAGTGGAACGCGCCAGTTGGAGTCAGAGGCCATTCGGTCTGCTTCTTGGAAGATGGGGAGGCTTGTTTAGACGGCTCCATTGAGCAAGGAGCTTCCAGGGAGGGGGAAGGGGATATGCAGAGCTGTGGGGGCCTGGCAGAGCTGGTTCTTGATTTTGTATGCTCTGTTAGAATAAGACTGGCCTGGGGGCGCCTGCGTGGCTCAGTCAGTTGAGAATCCAACTCGATTTCAGGTCAGGTCTTGTTCTGCTCTGCACTCAGTGGGAAGCTTGCTTCTTTTTCTCTCTCTCCCTCTGCCCCTCCCCCTGCTCGTGCTTAACAAGTTTTTTTTTAAGATTTTATTTATTTGTCAGAGAGAGAGAGAGAGAGTGCACGAGCAGGGGGAATGGCAGGCAGCGAGAGGAGCAGGCTTCCCGCTGAGCAAGGAGCCCCACCCAGGGCTCGATCCCAGGACCCCGAAATCACGACCTGAGCCAAAGGCAGATGGTTAACCAACTAAGCCACCCAAGTGCCCTTAAATAAACAAATCTTTATTTAAAAAAAAAAAAGGACTGTTCTCCCTCCCACCAAGCAAGGCAGACTCCAGTCAGACCCCCAGGGACCCCCACCCACTGGGGTAGAAATTGAGAACTCAGACTATGTATGGTGCCATTCATGACGTTCGTGCTTCTAGAGGGTGCGAAAGGAGGGGTTAGGAAAAGGAGCCACTCAAAGAGTTGCTACCACCAAAGAAGCTTAGCTTCAGGAAGGATAACCATCTTGCTGAGGTCGTACAACTGAGGTGCAGGAACTCAGATCTACAGTTTATGACTCTAAAGCCAGTGTTCCTCTCACTGAGTTCTAATTATTGTGTACAGTCACTTGTTAATTGCTAATTAGAACATGCAGCAAGTTGAACGTGCTTCAAGTGGTGAATGTTCCTTCCTTTGCCTTCTTCCCCAATCCGTAATGCCCATTGACTGTTTTGTGCTTAGAGAATGAATGCTCTATTTTTAACCTCTGCTTTTCTAGTTCATGAAAGAGCCACTTTCCCCCTCAAGTTAAATCTGAATTGCTTTCAGTTGTTTTTGCCAAAGGAGTTGGAAATTGGTTCCAACAGAGATGTTTCCTGTGAATCATAAAGGTTTTGAATGATGTTGTATATTAATCTCTTAGTTCCGGTACATTCTCCCCGAACCAGAGTTTCTCAGTCAGGGCTCTGCAAATGTTTGTTCCCCTCATGAGTTTAAGTCTCTCTCCTAAGTGCAGGCTCTGTATTTGAACCTCATTCTGCCTTAAAAACCAAACACAGAAAAAACTTTCCTTCTTTTGAGACTCTAGAATTATTGAATTACTGGAAAAGTCTGTAAGTGTCCTGTAATTTTATTTCCCATTCTATTCTCCTCTCCCTCCCATCCAATCTAATTAGACTTTGCAAAAGGAATGGATAACAGGAAGTCCTGGAAAGCAGCTTGCCTTTCTCCTTTTCCTTTTAATGCGAACCATCTGAAATTAGCTCAGTGCAAGAGTTTCGGCGTCCAGCACTCATGAGCCGAGTGAACACATCTGTTTAAGTGTCTCGGAGACAAAGTCAATCTGGATGGCTGCATCTGATGTTGGAGCCTGATAGAGCCCGGTGGTCTTTCCCCAGGGAAGACACCTTGCTGGATCCCAAGCTTATCCTGTTAAGAAACTCAAATTTCCCATCCACCACTGGCACCCGGCAGGTACGCTTCCTACCCTGAAACCCAAAGGAAGCGTTTGGCCGGTTCAGTGGGATGTGTTGAGTGGGACCCTTTGATGTCATGGTGAGGTTATCTCCTGTCATCTGGCGCCTTTTATTTATTTATTATTATTATTTTTTTAATGGGTAAGGGAACAGCACCAGGGTATTGATGGAGCAGCTGTGTCTGAGGGAACTTAAATGGCATCATGGATCCACTCGGGGTCAGGTGGGGACGGGACCTCTGGGCCAAGGGAGCAACGGGAGGCTCAGGATGAAGCCAGGAGAGTCAACACAGGACACCCCCAAGTCGCTGATGCTGTGTCAGGGAGCAGGGGTCCCGAGTGAGCGTGGGATTTCTTATGTGGGGGACAGCGTTCACGTCATCTTCTAGATCCACATCTGGGCATTCAGCTGGTTCGGCAGCTGCAGTGGAAATATCGCCCCTTACCACATAATTGTGCTGTAGAAATATCAGAAACCAGTCGAGATACAAGCGTGGAACACACAATCTCCTTGGTTGAGAGTCTCTTTCCTGTTGTGGTGAAGTTGAGGTGTTTTATTCTTGTGATACCGTTACCCGTGGATTGTAGATCACTCCTCTCTCATCTTTTGTTGGTCACCAAATACATACAGGATAACTGATCATGCTGGCATGGGGGACACAGATCCGATCGGATCATGGTCCCTCCAGAAGTTCTGAGGCTTGTTGGGGACACAGGAAAGCTGACCATCAGGGACAGCTTGGTGTC
The DNA here is from genome assembly GCF_002288905.1 of Enhydra lutris kenyoni. Taxonomy (NCBI): domain Eukaryota; kingdom Metazoa; phylum Chordata; class Mammalia; order Carnivora; family Mustelidae; genus Enhydra; species Enhydra lutris. The sequence continues at coordinate 10,801,676 of NW_019154108.1, read as the reverse complement.
AAGAGAGGTGTGCAGAGTCGCCGCGGTGGCTCAGGACGGCTGGGTTAACTCAGAGGGCAGCATGAGACATGATTTCCTGAGGGAGGACATTCGAGGCCCGCCCCAAAGGGGCAAATGGGAAGAAGATCAAAGAAGTGAACAGAAGAGATGACCCGAGGGAAGAGCAGAGCCTGCTGTCCGGGTCCTTCCAGAATCCGAGGAGAAGGATTCTAGTTGGAGAAGGAGTGTCACGGCAGTCATAGAGCCCGGGGTGTGCCAGACTTGGGGTGGGCTTTGAGAGGACTGAATGGGGGCGAGGAAGAAGGAACCAAGTATCGAGAGAACTGACTCGAACCGTGGAGAGTAGTTGGCCCCCGGCCCCTGGGGCGGGGGAGGTGGTGAGGAGAGGAGCCTAAGAGGCCAGAGAGGGAAGGGAGTGACTCAGGAGACTTATTCTTACCAAGGCTGGACAGCAGCTGACAGAGGTCGGCCTCAAGTGAACTATTGCCATATTTTTTGTCTAAAACGAAGCCACGCTCTTGACAGACTTTTCTGGAGGTGCGCAAGAGAGAGGTCACCAGAGGTACAACTAACGTGGCTCTGTGCTACTTCCGCCCCTGAAGTGGTCAAGTGGAAGGAATGGGGGTGGGCGTCGGACCAGCTGCCTTCACGGGTTGGGGAGCTGCCGGGCAGGAGGAGGAAGGCTTGCAAAGGGACACGCAGCTAGTCAGGGCAGAGGTGCTGTCGGTGCTGGAGCCGACGTGTCCTTGCTTCTTGTCATCGTTTCCTGGCGGAGTGAACTCCTCAGGAATCCCTCTGCCTGTAGTCAGAACTATTTTTATCATTTGTAGAAAACTCAACAATAGCACATCTGATTTTTTAAAAAAAGAAAAAAATATAGCTGTGCGTAAAATGAATGTTGCCACCTATCGGAAACCAATTTCAAGGCTCACACCCTAGAGCCGCATTCTCACAGTAAAGCGGAAATTCAAAAAGGAATTTCTTCCCTAAATGACTATCCTAAATGATAGCAAGTCTCCTTGATATGCTTGGATAAGAAATCATGAAATAAGGTATAAATTTACTACCTTTATACCCGAGGGGCTGTAGAAAAGAACACACTAATAAACTCTTACATTTGCAAATGGAAAAAAGTAGAAGATTTAAATTATGCTTCCCTACGTTGTTTCTCTGTTTATGAATGCATGTCCTGTATATATAGGAATGCATATGTATATGAACACATACACGCAGAATTGGATGTGCCCCTTCCCGGAGAGGGGAGAGAGACCCTACTGTAGGGACAGTCACAGAAGTCACAGAACAGAACAAGATAGTGGGTGGGAGCGAGGTGAATCAGGAACCTGAGGGTGCAGGGAATCTGACCTCTCATATCATAGTGAGACATTGCAGGGAGTTGATGGTTTGTTGTTGTTTTATAAAGATTTATTTATTTCAGACAGAGAGGGAGAGAGGGACAGAGCACGAGCACAAGCAAGGGGGAGGGGCAGAGAGAGAAGCAGGCTCCCGGCAGAACAGGGAGCCCGATGTAGGGCTCGATCCCTGGACTCCGGGATCATGTTCTGAGTCGAAGGCAGATGCCTAACCAACTGAGCCACCCAGGTGCCCCTCATGTTGGAGGATCTACTGCCCTTTTCCAAATGCAGGGATTAGGAAGATCATAGGAACCATGAGTTGAAGATATTTTGAAGTGACTACTTCCCAGACCTGTCTCACCTTTTGAGCAAGCCTAGGAGAGAAACAAACGCAAATAAAACATAAAGTTAGTGCAAAGAGCTTGAGCCCTGAAGCCAGACGGACTTGGATTTGAATCTTGCCTCTGGCAGTTACTACAGAAGGACGTTTGTGGCACATACTTAAGGAGCAGGACAGGTATCTTTTGCCTCATTTGTCATTAGAGGTATGGATGCCCTACAAGGATGTTGTGAGGAGTAATTGAAATCCGTACAAGGGACATCCAGATCATGACCAAAGAAATGGCAGCCTCCATCTTCCAGATCTATCCTACAGATGTTTCACTGGGCATTTGTTCCATACAGTGCTCTGTGCTAGGTATGCGGAGAGGCGGGATCAAAGCAGAGGACCTATATTTAGCTCTAACGTGTACACAAACAACAATGGAAGAACTCTGTCCACAACAGTCTCTTTGCTGTTTATGGAACATTGGGCAAGCTCCTGGCTCAGCACCGGGGCACTGGCTGTCCTCTCTGCCTGGAATTCCCATCTTCTACCCCTTGACCTCTCTCTGATCTTCTATATTATCTTCTCAGTGAGGCTTTCCCTGATCACCCTGCCTAAGACGGAACTCTCTGGGGCCAGTACTCCCTATCCCCCTTCCTTGTTTACTTGTTTTTCCTTCTGATAAATATGTATTTCATGTGTGCATGTTTTCTGTTAGACCAAGCTCCTCCTATCTCTTCATTGTAAACCCTCTGATTTTTTTTTTTTACTGCTCTATTCTCGGTGCCTAGAAGATTGCCCCAGTAGGTACCCAGTAGATGCTTTTAGAATAGATGATCAGGTGACTTAATTTCAGCTGCAGGGAGGGGCACATGCCAAGGTCCAGTGGCCAGAAGAACAGCGGGTGTGGTATGGGCTATAGTAGTTTCCTATGGCTGCTCTAACAGATGATCACAAACTCAGTGGCTTGAAACAACACAAATTTATTCCCTTACAGTCCTGTAGGTCAGAAGCCTGAGACAGGTCTCACTGGGTGAGAATGAGGGTCCTTGGAGGGGTTTCCTTTCTTTGTAGAGTCTCCTAGCAGGCGGCAGAGGGGCAGGATTTGTTTCCTTGACTCCGCTGGATTCTGGAGGCCACCTGTTCTCCTTGGTTTGTGGGTCCCTTCCTCCATCTTCTAAGCAGACAGTGAGGTTCGGTCCTCAAGTTACATCACTGACCTCTTCTTCTGCCTCCCTCTTCCACCCTGAAAGACCCTTGTGATTCCACGGGCCCCATCTGGGGAGTTCAGGACCTGCTGCTTATTCTCAGGTCAGCCGACAAGCAGTCTTAATCCCACTGGCAACCTGATTCCCCTTTGCTACGTACCCAGACCTATGTATAGGTTCTGGGGACTGGGACATGGACATCTTTGGGGGCCTGTTATCTGCCTCCTGTAGAGTCTAACAAGTGAGATGTCTTGCCTAGAGCTTGAGCGGCCAGGAGTAAAATACAAACCAGGAAGATTTCATCCTAAACAGCCATGATTGTCAAGGTTTAACACACGGGCTCTTTCTGGGAGGTGCTGGGGAGTTGCTTCGGAGTGAGGCAGTGCGATGGAGGCTTTAGGAGCTGAGTGTGGACTTAGGGAAGGCACTTAGGAGGTTCATGTCTACCTTTTGAAAAGCAAGTAACTTTCATTTCCCTCTCCTGTGTATAGAAAGCTGGGTTCTTATTTAGAACGCCCCCCCAAAAGTAGGGTGTATTTATAGTGTCCGTTTAAAAACCACCCTGTGGTGTTACTCATAGGCCAACCTGTAAAACCCTGCTACACACAGGCACCCTGCCTGACACGAGCATACACGTTTCCTCGTGTGCGCACCCACTGCCTCACCCTGTTCTTGGGATCTCTTTTCCCTGGCTTTCCATGGCCCTCTTTTGTCTCTGCCCTGCCATGCCAGAGTGATCTGTATCTTGCTCCCAGGCCTGCCCTGGCAGTGGTTCTCACAGGAGTCATTGTATAAACGTCCCTAGGAGGCACGTAAAAATCTTCAGGGAGATTGCTGTAGTTTAAAAAGTCTGCCCTCCCTCACCTTTACCGTGATTCGGCCATGATTTAATCCAACTTCCTTGGATGGTTCTTCTCTCTGAAACCCACTGAGAATTTAATGAATATTAAACACCTGGTTTTGAATGACATCTGATGACAGTTTTTGATGCTTTGATTAGCCTCTTTAAAGCCCCGCTGTCCAATAGAACTTTTGTGATGATAGAACTGTTCTGAATCTGTGCTACCCAGTATGGTGGTTACAGCCATGCGTGGCTATGGTGCTCTTAAAATGTGGACACACAAAAAGAAGAGAGGACCTGCTTACTAAACCAGAGGACCATGCTTAATAAATGATAACTCACGGTTTTGTTTTGAATTGCTTTTTAAATTGTTGGGTATTCTCTGTTCTCCTCCTCTTTCTCCTCCTTCTTCTTCATCTTCCTCCTCTCCTCCTCCCCCTCCTCCTCCCCCTCCTCCTCCCCCTCCTCCTCCTTCTTTTAAGTTTTTGCCGAAGTCACAATACATTCACATGGGTGTAATTGTACTCCTCTTACTCTTTCCCAGATGGATTTTGATTGATAACTACGTTTTTTGATTCAAGTACCTATTTCCAAACAAATGGTTCTTTCTCTTGCCCCTCTTCCCCGTCCTGATATATCTCAGCTATATTGAGATATAATCCACATATGATACAAAGCTGCCAGTTGAAGTATACAAGTATATTCACAGAGTCGTGGAACCATGTGCACAGTGGATTTTATGGCATTTCCATCGGCCCGAGAAGAGGCTCCATCCCTGTTGGCAGTCCCGTCCACTTCTCCCCGCCCTTCCCTTCTGTAGCCAATGAGTAACTGACTTTCTGTCTCTGTGGATATGCCTATTCTGAACACTTCATTTCAGTGGAATCATACAGTATGTGGTCCTTTGTGACTGGCTTCTTGCACTTAGCTTGTTGTTTTTAGGGGACGTCCGCGTTTTGTTGCTTTTCACTGCCACTAATACTCCGTTGTATGGATATGTCACATTTTATTTATCCATTCATTTGATGGGCATTTGGGCTATTTCTATCTTATTTGCTAGAATTATGCTGCTGTGAACATTGATTCATAGGTTTTTGGGTGAACGTGTTTTTCTCTGTCTTGGGGATCTAAGGAGCGCAATTGTTTGATATGGTAACTCCATGTTTAACTTTTTAAGACACTGCCAGACTGTTTTTGCAAAGTGCCCGCAGCATTTCACATTGCTACCGATAACACAGGAGAGTTTGCTTTCTCCACAGCCTTGCCGACACTTGTTATTCTCGGTCTTTTCCGACATCTTTATAGCCAGGCTGGGGGTGTGAAGTGATACCTCTCTATGGTTTTGATTTGCATTTCTGTGATGGCTAATGACGTTGAGCATCTGTCCAGGGTTTATTGGCCATTTGAATATCTTCTCTGGAGAAATGTCTGTTTAGATCCTTTGCCCATCTTTTTCTCCTTTGCCCATTTTATTAATTGAATAATTTGTCTTCCTTTCTGTTCTCTTCATTTGGCCTGATCAGGATGCTGATATGCTCACTGGTGATGAGCAGGTGTGGAAGGAAGTTCAAGAATCCTTGAAAAAAATTGAAGAACTGAAGGCACATTGGAGTATCCTTTTACTTGTGGATTGAGCCATACTGTTGGGACTGTTGCTTCTTTATTGGTTGGAGCTTAGCGTTAATGAGGCCAAGTCCATGGTTTGACCTTTGCATGAGCCAGTGAGTTTCATTCTGTTTCACAGTCACAGGCTGCATCCCAAAGCCCAGCCAACAGTCTAGGTAATGGCTGGGCAGAGTATGGCAGAATCGGCATGAATACTTCACCATCAGATAGTAACCGAAACTCATGCCAGTAATAGGAGAGTAAGTAGTAGTCTCTAGATGGTGTACAGGCACTGACTAGGTAACAGGTTTCTGTATTCCTTTCCTCCCACAACCTATGTCTCTAGGAAAAAATAACTTAGACTCCTTCAAAGTTAAAATCATTGACTCTCAGATCTAGAAGTTTCATATTAAATCAACCATGACTACCACGGCAGAGGGAGTTGCTGCACAGTAAATTTTCTGGGCATAAATAGTAAGGACCACAAGTGGGTCAAAGTTCAGAGTAAGGAGAGAGCACTTATGCTGGAGGTCCTCAGGGGAGGCCACACTGATGTACTGGGAGAGAGGTAGCACAAATCAGGGACAGGGTTTGAATGGGCAGAGGCTGAGAGGGAGGTCGCTTCCAGTAGGGGAGATCACTTGAGCAAAAAACCTGACAAAGGGAAACGCCAAGGCCAGAAGAAATAGAACAAGGTAGATGAAAAAGATAGTGCCAGGTCCTTCAGATGCCTTGGGGGAAATCCGATCCCAGACAGTAAGAACATCTGCAAATGAGGTTTCTATCTACAGTGTTCTTCAAGGAGTGGTACAGAATAGAAGAGGTGGATGGACAAACTGGTCTTGTTTTTAAAGGTGAAAAAGGGATTTTCTGAAATCTGAAGCCAGTGGGTTGTTTTTTGTCTGTCTGTTGCAGTGTGGGGAAAGAATCTGTAGCTGATTACTAACAGAATCGAAAGGGAGCTGTGATCAGCCTAGGCTGCCTGGGTTCACCAAGAGCAAGTGAGTCCAAGAGTGGTGGATTTCTTTGGTAAAGTTTGTATGTGGATTTCTGGAAGATGCCCAGTTAAGAGCAGTCAAGAAATTGATCCTGGATGCTAGCATGGCCAAACAGCTTTCTAAATGCTTGAGTGGCTCTCCTGAGAAAATGATGCCCTGGGGTCGCTGTGACTCTGGAGTGCCCTGTTCCCACCTCGGTCCTCTCCCACCTTTGACTCTATGCCTTGAATGGCGATGCAGAGCCCAGGGGCCCTCAGATTCCCAAAGGTTGTAGTCAGGGGAATGGCAGAGGGTGGGTGGATAGAATCCAGAGCTCAAGACCCCTGAAGGCTTAAATGATGCCTGAATCTGAACAGACGAAATTCAACAAGAATGTATATAAAATCTTCTGTTTGGGTCAGAGAGTTTAAGTGTGTAAATAGACCTCAAGCTTAGCAGCAGAACATGTGGAACGATTTTAGGGTTTTGGTACACAGAAAAATTTAATCAAGTTTAAGAGAATGATATAACCCCTCAAAAACATCCTGCGATATCGGGCTGCATTAACGGAGATGAGGAAATGAGAAAGGTGATCTGTGAGTCTGATCATATCCAGAGTTCTGGGCCTGGTTGGACGTAAGGCATATTAAGAAGGATCTAGAAAAACGGAAATAAATTGTGAGACATGGGGCCAGGGTCCAAATGGAGTTTGAAACCCTGTCTGTAGGCAGGATGGGAGATACTGAGAAAATGGTCAGCTCTGGGATGGAGAGGGGGGCCTTCTTGGGCTCAAAAAACCATTCTACTGCAGAGAAATAGGCTCATTCTCCGGGCTCCCCTACCGTGGAATTGGGGCCCTGGATGACCCAGCCACAGTCAGGTCTCAGCGGGACAAGGCCTCACTGAAAATGGACTCTGCGCCAAGTGCTCTGCCGGGTACAGCCCACCTTCTGGTCCATACCACCCTGCTCTCACAACTCTCCCACAGACACCAACACCTTTTGGCACATGCATCCTGGAGGGGCATCAGAGGCACAATGGTCAACTCTGGGAGGTTAAAGAAGGTTATCATTCTGTCTGCTTCAGGGCAGCTCTCCACCCTGCTTCTCTCCAGAGCTCAGCTCGCCACTGGAACAGAACAACTCATATGCAACACCCGGCAAATGCCAGACACTGCATTTCTGAGCAAATACAATGTCAGCATCCGCTTGGGGGAAAAGCCTCTTAGTTAAAATTATTCCATTTTGTTGCTCACTGGGGTGTTTTATAAGAGAGGGTTGCCTCGTTTGCCAGCAGACAGTTGCCAGGGTTGCCAAGGGAAGTTGGCGTGCGGTCCCTTCCAGCTTGCCGGGGGAGAAAGTAGATGTATTCCTATCAGTGGCTGCTGTGAGTATCATCACATCTGGTTTTCGTTTCTAAGGCTTGTCACCTCAAACCTCTTGCAGATGAGTCGGAGCGTATATAAATGAGTAGACGAGTAGTCACGGAGGTCAAACAACACAACGATGAAGTAAGGCGCAGTCTTGCCCCAGAAATGTCTCGTGTTGCATAAGAGACCGTCATTCCCCCTGACAGTCTGTCCAGTACCTAATCCTGGAATGAAAAGCCACAGAGGTTAGCCCGGCAATCTGTTACAGAATCAGTGTGTTGCCTGAGCTACTACTCCCCCCAGCCTCTGGGGATCATTCAGCACACTTTACCCACAATGTCAGATGAATACAAAAGAAGTCACCAACTCAATTTTTCTTCAGTAAATGCTCCTCGCCCGGGACCAGAGTCAACTCCTCAGAGACAAGACTCACCCTAAAATTACAGAGTATGGTATACAGGAAGTGTGAAATAAAAGCCCTGGGCTGTGCGTTGTGGTGCTGACGAATCTAACCAAGGAATTCCTGCCTCAGGGGTAAGGTGCTGTGCCTCCGGGGGGGCCCCCCACTGAAAAGAAACACTTTTCTCGTGAGGTTCATAAAGACGCTAGTCCCCACTGCCACAGGCGGCTTGACTGGATTATTACAAGTGCTAACGTTCTGGAAGGCAGCACCACCGGGTGGCAGGGAGGCTAGGAGGGGTGGATGTTGATGGGGGGAGATAAAGGGGAGCTGGAGCACACTGTTGGTTCAAGGTGGGGTGTGCCAAATGGGGACCAGTGAAAGACGAAGGGGCCTTTCGTCGGGGCGTGGGGGGTGGCACTGATCGGGAAGAGACTGGGTTGGGTGGTGGTGGTGAGGGGTGTGGGTAGATGGGGGTTCAGTCCACTGGATCATTTTCCTTCCCCCTAGTGGTGTTCAGAGGTCATGTGGCATTAAGGGCTCTAGCGACATCCTCAGAGCCTCAGATCTGACCGATGACAGAAGCAGCTCAGATTGAAATCCAGCTTTAGCTCCAGCCAAAGGCTCTGCCATTTCTGCTGCCTCTAAGATCTGCAACCCTTTTCGCTCTGGTGGAGTGTGGCAGGATGTGGAGTGTGCAGGTTGAAGGGGGGAGGGTGGGGGATGGGCCTGCACTTCCCCCGACACATGGCACCCCAGCAGCCGCGGTGCAGGAAGGGAAGTGTGTGCGCGCTGGGTGCCCTCACTCTGGCCTTCAGCTGCACTTCCGCGGTGTTCACCTGGGCGGTGTGGGGGGCGGGTGGATTCACCGCACGGTCCACGCTCCCTACAGCACGTCCTCAGTCCTCCGACTGCCTCCAGAAGAGGGCAGGGAGGAATAGCAGTTTCAAAAAAGGCAGATCACAGGGCGCCTGGGTAGCTCATTCGTTAAGTGTATGCTGTCCACTGAGGTTATGATCTCCAGGGTCCTGGGATCAAACCCCACATTGGGCTCCCTACTCAGCGGGGAGCCTGGTTCTCCCTCTCCCTTTGTCCCTCCCCCTGCTTGTGCACTCTCTCTCTCAACTAAATAAATGAAATCTTTAAAACTAAATAAATAAATAAAATAAAAAAGGGTGATCGCACCAGGGCTGCATGAGAGGAAGTTAGGGACTCAGAGTGAATCAGAGTCAGAGTTGCTCATAAGTGAGTACTGGGTCTTTTTAAATTTTTTTTTTTTTTAAGAGATTTACTTACTTAAGAGAGAAAGAGACTAGGGGGAGGGGCAGAGGGAGAGAGAGCATCTCCAGCAGACTCCATGCTGAGCGCAGAGCCCATCATGGGACTCGGGGCTTGATCTCATGACTGAGGTCATGACCTGAGCCCAAGTCCACACTCACACCCTTAACCAGCCCTGCCACCCAGGTGCCCCTTTTAAAAGCATCCTTTCCCCCTGCCCACAGTTGATATGCCTGAGCCCTGTTCTTAATATTATCATATTATCTTCCACTTCAGAGATTCGAAATAAGAATACTTTTTTTTTTTTGGTTAAGTATAGGCCTGATCCCTTTTGCTTTATAATAATAATAAAAGAAAATAGCTTTAGTAGGAGACCCGGTGGAGATGTATTTCTTCAAGTTGCTTCCCTCGTTCGTGCCTGTGGGTTGTGTACTTGGCTTCCTGTATGCCCAAGATTTGGATGACCCAGGGGCAAAAACGAGCTCCTCCATTTTAAAATGGAATCCGTCTTAAGTTTCTTCCATCTGGATCGGTTTTGTAACAGAAGCTAACACAGTACACAGGTCAGGCTGCGCTAACCTCACCGGTTGTTCAGTTTCATATGCGGCTGCACTGTTTCACGACGGGCTTTAAGGAGATCCACAGAGGAGCGCAAAGAAGGGTTCTTTGGGAAGCTTAATCCCTCAAAGTACAGGCTTGCTCGGAAGACGGTCTGTTGACGTAAACAGAATTTGCTTCTCTGAGATGCCACTTAACCCGTTTTTGTTTCTCAAGTATGTTTTTAGGCAGCTCATCTGTGTGAAATAATGGGCTTCTCCTTCCCTCCTGTGCCTGGCGGCTCTTCAGGCTTGCCGAGAATCTCATTTTCCTTGCTTTCCTGGTGGAGACAATGAATCCTTAACGAAGGTTAATAACAGAGTGGGAACAGGTGCTGGCCATGTGCCAGACCATCATCAGCAGCAACGCCGAGCGCCTTCCCGACATCAACGTCTACCAGCTGAAGGTTCTCGACTGTGCCATGGACGCCTGCATCAACCTCGGCCTGCTGGAGGAGGCCTTGTTCTACGGCATCCGGACCATGGAGCCGTACCGGTGAGTCCTGGGGCCGGGCCAGAGTCGAGGCTGCAGGGCCTTCCCTGCGCCGGAGGACTTACGTCCCAGAGTCACTGCGGGGACCGCGTCTTAGCGAGTGTCCCCGTTTTGTTTTTCGTTCCTGAGGTTCCGGCCGTGGGGCAGGCCCTGTGGGGGTGGAGGGGCTGCGGAGATGCGGTCTCTGTGGAGCTGTGGGTCCCGGTGTGGTGTGTGGCTTGCGGCAATGGGGCAGAGTGCAGGGCGGGGGGGAGCCTCGGGTCCACAGCTGGTCCCTAGCTGGGGGGGGGCGGGGCTTGTGTCATTCGCCTATGTGGACCCGGGTGAGGACGGCCCATCTGGGGCCCTCGGTCTGGCCGACAGATGGTGGTCTCTTCCATGTGTCTGGCTTTGTGGTTCCTGGGGTGACTTCGCTCGAATCAAGTGACCCCGTAACCACCTTCTGAGGCTTGCGGGAGAGCGGGGAGGTGCCTGTGCTCAAACGTGTCGGAGTCTGGTGAAGGAGCAATTGCGGATTGTTTCTTGACCGACCGCAGCCCCTTCAGACCAGGGCTGTGTCGTCCCCTGATGCTTTTGTAACTCACGGGAGCTTTGGCGGCGCTGAGGTCGGGTGCTCGTGGGCGCGGGACCCGGTTTGCGGGGGGGCCAAGAGCACGAGTTCGGAAGTCGAGACCGGTCATGCCGAGGGCAAGGGCTCAGAGTCATTCACCATCTCCCGCATGGGACAGGGTTGCTCACGGCTGGGAAGGTGCCCTGAAGCCGGGGGGACCGGGAGAGGGGCCGTTCTGGGTGGCACTGAAGACTGTGCAGGCACGATGACAGCCCTGAGGGGCTAAGCAGAGGGACAACCCAGCTCTCAGCCTGGGACAACAAGCAGGGGAGGGGCTTTAGTGAAGGAGGGGGCAGGGTCCGGGCTACTGTCAGTCCCCACTTGAGGACATGCCTCAGGAGGTGATGGAGGGGAAAGTGACCAGCATCAAGGGGAGAAGAACGGAAGCAAGCCCAGTACCCCGGTGGGAAGTGAGACACGGAGCAGGCAGCCAGGCCTGGCGGGGTCCACGCAGAGAGGAGCCCGAGGACCCCACCAGCCGGCTGGGCGACGGGTGCACAGGCCATTCCCAGCCCCACGGTGCCCCGAGGGTGTTCTCAGTGCTTCCAGAGGTGGCTTCTTCCACTGCCGTGTGGTCGGACAGCTCTGGAATCCAGACTGTGAGTCAGCTCGCGCCCAACTGAGAAGTGATTGCCTTTGGGGCTGAGACAGCAGACTTTCCCATGAGCCTGAAATGTCTGCTCAGGATGATGAATCTTGTGGGTTTTCAGAAAATATGAACCGAGCACAAAGAGATAAGGCTTCGTTCTCTGAGCCTCGGTGTTGCAACGAGAGGCGGGTCTGGGAAGATTGGTGTCACCTCTCTGAACCCTGGGGCTGGGCCTCCGGAAGCCAAACCGCAGGTGGAGCGGGTGGACCGCAGCCAGGAGACGCGGGGCAGGCCAGCCCTCCTTCCCGCAGGCGCTCCCCCAGTCCCTCGCCCCACACTCCAGCTGGCACTGGACCTGCACCTGCTGCCCCCTCCGCTCCCTCCAGGCTGCCCTCCCCGCCTGCTCTGAGCACAGACACTCGACACGGGTCCCCCTCCTCAATAGTGCCGCTTCTGCACACAGTTTGAATCCTCTCCCCACGCCTGTCATGGCTTCTCTGAAGTGCTAACTTACCCCTGGGTGAACCGGCTCGAGTCCCAGAGGCGTTCCTTGTTGGGGCGGGGGTGGGGGGAGGCACGCCCACCAGCGTGGACTCCGAATTGTTTGGAATACATCTGGTTATATGTTCCTGGCGCTCGGCAGGTCAGTTTCTCTGGAAGGGTACCCTCCGTGCCTACGCCGGGTGACAGGTTTCCAAGCCTTCCCCAGTTTCTCTTCCCTGGAGCTTGTTAAGAAGCTGGCCCAGAGCGGTCTGTGTTTCCAGAAATCCCATCTGCATTGATTGATGCACTTGAAACGCGTGGGATCTGAGCGGTTCGCGGGCAGTGGTGTTTATTGTAGGGGAAGCAACCCAGGGAGAGGGTGGACGCTGGCGCCCTGGCCTTTCTTCCCTTTAGCTCAGCAAAAGTGAAAACAAGGAACGAATGGGTCCGATGCTCGTTGAGCCCTTTAACAATCTGGAAGCAGGAATGTGAGAGTCAGTGGTGCTTTCTGCCCCGCACGTGTTCATGGGGGAGTCTGCACTGGGGTCCGTCAGCTGCTGACTTGGTCTCCTGGCAGGTGCACCTTCGGTTCCCCTTTAGCCAAGGACGTGGGCAGTTAGCTTGGCAGTTAGCTCGGCGTGAGTTACTGAGAGGGGACAGGACTGCCACCTGCTCTAACGGTTTTACAGTGATAATATATACTGTTTGCCGCAGCCAGATTGAGGGCAAGACTCTAGGGGTGATGTTCTCCCTCCTGACCTTGGCTCAGTTTGAACTACTGACCTTAAAGGAGAAGGCGTCTGTGTTCTGTTCTTACCCAAATCACCGCATTGCCCTCGGCTCCCTACTTGCTGCTCTGTCATTTATTTTGACTCGATAGAAGTAAATTCCCTTTATGATGCAACACAGTATTAAGATCTTTGTTTCCTGTGGTGCCTTGGTGGCTCAGTCAGTGAAGCAATCTTCCTTCAGTGAAGATCTGCCTTAGGCTCAGATCATGATCTCGGGGTCCTGGGGTGGAGCCCCGCACTGGACTCCCTGCTCAGCGGGGAGCCTGCTTCTCCCTCTCCCTCTGCCCCTCCCCCTGCTCGTCTGCACACTCTCCCTCTCTCTTTCTCATTCTCTTTTTCTCTCTTTCTTTCTTTCATTCTCTTAAAATCTTCCAAAAAAAAAGATCTTTCTGTTTCATAAAGTAGGTTGGCATTAATTCACACACAACAAAATCTATCATCTTTAGTTCCTACCGTTTCTTCTGAGAGCATCTGTGATTATGCATGCATGGTCATCTGTCCCGTGGCACTATGAACATTAAGCAGAAAGAAAGCAATTTAAAGGTATTTCATAAATTTTCATTAAAAAATGTAATTAAATAAAACCTTAACCACAAGATGAATTGAGTTGCAAAAGTTAGTTTTCAAGTCGTAATTCAGAGCTCGGGAAGCATTCTTCTGCTGAAGAAGGCACTAAGATTTCTGGGAGAATCACCAAACCAGCTCTTGAAACTCTGCTTGGCCCCTAATATCACTGCTGAATGCTACACATGTGTGCAAAAATAAAAAGGAGAAAGAAACCTAAAAACAGAACTGAATATAGTTTTAAACTTAAATTATTTTGAATATAAAATCAAACTTGATTCTCTTTAGAACCCAGAGAAAGATCTAGAGAAACAGAGGCTCGTTAAGGCTTTGAGGAGGACTTTGGCATACCACAGGTGCTCTGGTAGCATAACTTTTATTCTAAGACTAGCATAAACTTCTGGGAAAGGACGTTTCCTAAAGGACACAAGTAAAAATCACCCTCATCTTTCAGTCTCCTGTTCCACTCCCTAAAGATAACCACGGCAAGTTTCTTTCCTGAGGTGTTCAGTGTGAGCCCCTAAACTTCCATTTGGAACACACTGGCCTCATTCTTTAAAGCCCCCGTTCTTCTTCTGTCTTTTCCCAGCGGTTCTCACGTGCCCAGAGACTCTGGTTTTCCCTCTCACTTCTCCTCCCCTCGAAGCTGCTCACCTGGGCTCTTCCCTTTTCCTCCCTGTCCTTTCCGTCCGTCCCTCCTCCTCTTGTTCTTGCGGAGAGACTCAGTCCCAGTCTGCATCCGCTCAGTGTGCCCAGGACAGTGGTGGGTGCAGGAGGGAGGGAGAAGCCAAGAAGTTTCCTGCGTGGGCGGAGCGGAGAAAATCCCCTGTTCTAGAACTGGCCGTTTTCACTTCACTGCAGCGCGTGGCCATCAGTCCAGACCAGCTCCTGAATAGCCGTCTTGTTCTTGGTAGCACATCTACAGAGTTTCGTCTTGGGAATGTACCAGAGTCTGTAGACCAGTCCCTACGTTTCCATTTCCTTTTACTGTGTGAAGGAATACACCATTAACATCCGCTTGAATCTTTGTGCACCGATGGGACCGGATCTGTGGGGCAAACCATGTGCTAAATTCCTAAATGCCAACTCGCTGCATTTTCCCTGGAGATAACGACCCGCAGATTGTGTTTACCTTCCACCGAGATGTCACTGTCCTCAGAAACAATGAGAGCTGGTGACATGATGTTTATTATACCTGATCTGAATTCATTTCAGAACCTAGAAGGCTCTTCCCCTTTTCCTTGACCAAAGCCTGCTCTTACAGGGGGAGGTTTGCTGGTACTGACCGGCAGCATAGTGTTTTGTGGCGACAGAAGGGACATTTTGGGGAGTGTCCTGGGAAAGAGCAGAAGAGCGTGAACTGCGAAGGGACTTGAACAGGCGGGCACAGATCAGAGAGCGGGGAGCAGCGTGACTCCCCCTCGTGGACTAAACGGCGTGATCTCCCCTCCCTGTGGGGACTGGGGCGTAGTCGGCAGAGTGGGAGCGGAAGGCGCTGGCTGGAGTATATAGGGCAGAACCTTCCCCTGCTGCCCGCACAGTGTGGGACCCAGAGAACACACCAGAGCTAGGTCTCTACCCAAGAGGAGGCCTGAGCGCCTGTACTCCATGCAGTGTTCTGGTAACTTCCCTTGCTGGCCACCTGTCTTTCTGGTGAGATTTACAGAGCTGTGTCCCCCCAGTGAGTGAACGGTTGTCTTAGTCTCTGCCCGCGGATGTGGACAGTCATCCTTTGGCCACTTTATCTTTTTTTTCCCACACTGTAAATTTCCGTCAAAGTCTCTTGGGCCAAACTCCTATCCAAGAGGTTGAGCTGTGTGTTTGTGTAAAGTACTGAGTTACCTGACGGACCTAGCCAGGCCCTCTTTTCCTTTGCTACCAATTTTCAAAGACTGGGTTCTTAGCCATGGCCCCTATCTGGACACTGGGAGGGGGGTGACCGCCTGTCACAGTGCACAACCTGGTCCATCAAGGCCCAAGCAGTTTTCATTTAAACTTTTTAATATCAGGCCTTTTAATTCAGTTCCCAAAGGCTCTCTTACTTCAGAGTCTAGAAATCCAACAAAGGAGACACGAAGGAGGAGGAGGAGAACAGCAGGAGCCAGGACTGTGATCACCCCCATACGCAGCTGCGCACGTGGTCGTAAACCACAGACTTCGCGTGCACACCTGATGTCCTGTGCTCCTCCAGGATGGTTGACTGCAGCTAACACGAGGCTGTTGCTGGGGGTAAAGGAGAGCATTGTGGGTGGCTTCTTGGCCTGGACTTCTCTAGGGGCAGCAGAGAAGTGAACCTCTCTCCCCTGTGGTGACCCGCTCCTCTGAAAGTACCTGCTGCCCCGGCAGGCCAAGCCACCTTGCTCAGCACGCCGCTTGCGGGTTTGGGCCAAGACGTAGGTATGGGCTGGCAGTGCCAGGGGGTTCCAGCCCTGACCCCACGAGCTGTGTGGGAGTGACCTGGCTTTGTGGTCTTAGTTCTGGAAGAGGAGTCCCAGAGCCTGTGCGCTGGTGTACAGCTCTGACCCTCCAGCCCCTCCAACAAGGAGGAGGCGGGCAGCCCACGATCCCGAAGGCTGCCCCTCTCGGGCTCGCGGGTGGCACCCCAGGCCTCCGGCACTTGAACAAGTGCTCTGGACTCTGACAGAGCTCTGGGGGACAGCAGACAGGTTTGGGACATCTGGCAGCCTCACAGACCAAGCTGTTGGTTCCTCCTCCTGCCCCATTTATGTAGGCTGTGTCCTTGTCCTCCCGCCTGTCTGAATGCGTGTTCCGCAGTGACACCAGTGGGGGGCAGCCCGGAGGGAATCGGACATGTGTAGGAACCTCCGCCTCGCCTGTTTCCAGAAGCGGAAGATGGCCTTTCAGTCATGCCTGGTAGCAGGAGACAGAATGGGATAGCACGTGGACTGCAAATGCTTACCCGTCTTCCACACTTGACAGCTCACTAGGCGGCCTTCTGGAGGCACAGGATCGTGTCGGGACATCTCAGCATTCTGGGTCAGGCACACACTCATTCTTGTCAACTGAAGTCTTTACTGAGACCACGACATGCTCTGTGATAACTATTGGCGAACAAGACAGACCAAACAAAGCAGCGTCCTGACTCTGGTGGAGCTTGTGGGCAGCCCTCAGTAGCCAGCTGCGTGTCGCATTTGGGTCTCTCCAGAAAGCCAGGCACTCTGAGAACCTGAGGAGGAATTCTTGAGCCGAATGAAGGCTGGCTTGATGGGACCAGTTTGAACAAGTTTTTAACAATGCTGGAGTCAGAGTCCCTTCCATGGATCAAATACTTGGATCTCTTGGGTTTTACCTACTGACTTCCAAGATTTTGTTGACCATTCTTCTGGGTCAGAGTCTCCTCATAGAAGAGTCAGTATCTCTGGTTCGTGAATCCCTCTCTACCGTGTCCTCCAGGCTGGCATCCCCAGTTAGCTCTGCCATGTCATGCTCCAGCCAAACCTGGCTGTGTTAGTTTGCCTGGGCTTCCGTAACAAAATGCCGCAGACTTGGTGGCTTAACAACAGAAATTTGTTTTCTGTCAGTTCCAGAGGCTGGAAGTCCATGTTCAGGGAGCCAGCAGGTGTGGTTTCTTGTGAGGCCTCTCTCGTTGTCTCAAAGATGGCCATCTTCTCTCTGTCCTCACATGATCCCTCCTCGGCCCACATGCAGCCCTGGTGTCCCTGTGTATCCAGATTTCCTCTTCTTTGAAGACACCAGTCATGTTGGATTAGGGTCCACCCCAGGGGCCTTATTTAACTTAATCCCCTTTTTAAAGGTCTTTACCTCCAAATATACCATCTGAGGTGCTGGTGGTTTGGGCTTTCACATAGGAATTTGGGAGGGACACAGTTCAGCTCCTAACTCTGGCTTTATGCAGCTGGACACTGCCTCATGATTCTCCATCCCTGGAGAATAGCAGTTCCAAGGATCACTTCCCCTACACTTATTTTCTGTGTATCTGGACCTACTGGACATCACTGTCTGGCTTGAAAAAGGCTTTTCTTGCCTCCAGAGCTTACCGTTGAGTTGAGGAGCTCTTAGGGCACCCAGGAGCCAGTGCCAGGATGTTTGGGTCTCTAGGAGTAACTGGGGTAAACCTCCAGACTCAGCTCATGACCAGCCCAGTGCTAGTATGAAGGGTGGACACCAGTTGGTCCCCAGAAGATGACTTCTCCCAGAAGTCAGCTTTCCAGGGGACACTGAGGGGAGAATGTGGTAATTGGATTTTTTTCATGCCACTCTTTTGACACAGCCTTAAAATCAAATGCTGAAGCTCCCAGTTACCTTTATTATAAAGTCATGTATAGAATAGAGATATATTCCTAAGAGAGAATCTGCCTAGGACACTTTCAGGTTCTTTGGCCCCATCCCAAGCTGACCAGGTAGGTTAGATCTTAACAAAAATTGTACATGGATAGGCAGTGGTGTTGCTGGGCACCTGGGACCAAGTGGGTGGTGGTGGTAAGAAGGTGTGTTAGTATAGGTCACGTGGCTGGATACATTCTGGTCTGGGTGATCTGGAACACGATCATCTGTGTGATCATGTATAACATGATGCTATGTGCATTTTCCATTTTCCACCTTCCTTTTCTTCCCATCCCTACTTGGAGCAAGATATCCATTCTTTGCTCCAAAACCCAAAAGCCATGAGTCAGCCCTCTCCGTTGCTGCGGTCTTCCCTGCCTTTTGGGCCCCCGGGGCAGGCCAAGACCCAAGACGCCTATAACTTTTCTCTGGCATCATCAGAGAGTGATATCAGAACTTCTCATTTCAAATCAGGACCAGTAATCCTGCATGACTACCACCGTCCATTGAACTTGGACCCAGGCCAACAACTGGACCAGGGTCCCATGCCTTAGAGGTGTCCCCTTCTGCCCATGGCACGGTTGTGGGTTGTAGTTCCCCTTGTACAAAATGTACATATACTGGAGTGGGCACGTCTCTGAATGGAGCTCCCTGTCGACACCACTCGTGTCCAGTTTATCTGACCAGAAAAATGTGTTCTGTCTCCATGGACCACCTAGTCACCCAGCTCCCAGCTTTGGCTACCTGCTTGGATTTCTATTTTGAATTGCATTGTTAAAGGCCCTTCCAGATTTGTATTCACTCATCTGCTGGGAATATCTGGGCAGACAGAGGTCCAAGGTCTGGGAAGTAGTTCCCTGATCAGCCCCGGGTTCTAGGGGAATCACCCAGGTGGCCTTGCGATCAGACTCAGCTTGTCGTCTGTATGTCTTACCTCTGCTAGAAGTTGAAGGATAGACCTTCTGGGTCTCTTTAAAGTGATTGGCAAACCTTTATTTGAAAACAACATGTAAAATTTCCATCTGACACCACTTTTGTCCAACTGTCTTTGCCAAATCCTGCTCCTTCTCACACTCCAAGCCTCTCCTTTATCACTCAAGGTCCCAGTCCAGGACTCTGTCCTGTGAAGGTGCCAGACTCTTTAGGGCAGCGTGACTCATTCTAGCACTTACCCTCCTGGGAAAGGTACAGACCAGGAGAAGAGCCACCAGCACCTGCCCCCCATCTTTGGATAATTCCTCACTTAAAGCTCTTCTCCAGGGGCGCCTGGGTGGCTCAGTGGGTTAAGGCCTCTGCCTTCAGCTCAGGTCATGATCTCAGGGTCCTGGGATCGAGCCCCACGTCGGGCTGTCTGCTCAGCAGGGAGTCTGCTTCCCTTCCTCTCTCTCTGCCTGCCTCTCTGCCTACTTGTGATCTCTGTCTGTCAAATAAATAAATAAAATCTTTAAAAAAAAAAAAAACTCCAAGCAAATCTGAAGGGCCCCTAAACCCCGTGCCCCTGCCCCCTTTGGTGGCCATGTCCTCGGAAAACAAAAGCTGACACCTTGTAGCTTTCAGCCGGTCCACACATGCTCATGCTTCGCGAGAGTCTTCCTTTTCTTCAACACTCACACTTCAGGTACTGATTCTAGCATCTGCATTCAAACCCCTCTGGGCCTGTCCTTCAAGGGCATCCTCATCCTGGCTCATGTACTGTCTCTGTGCCCATTGCTAACCCTCCCTTGCCTCCCATCCCATTGGGGACAAGAATGCCAATTCCTCTTTGCTCAAAAGTCCCACAGTGTGGATCAACCCCATCCGTTCCCATGCCGATGCCTACCTTGACTCTTGAGACCCTAGGCCAGGCCAGGACACAGGAAATACTTTTCCTCTGTTGCGTTTGTCTGATTCCCAGTAAAAGCCTCCTTGCAGAGCAGGATGAGAGCCATCGTCCACCCCTGGGGCTAGGTCACCTGCACAGGAAAACATCTAGTCTTCCGTGGTCACCGGTGGGTATGAACAAACAGCATGGGCTCTGACAAATGGCTTGTAGTCTTCCTACTTAGGAAAGCATTTCCAAAATAAAAACATTTCCCAGGGGGTTCACTTTTTTTTTTTTTTTTTAACTTGCACAAGCCATCACTGAGCTCTTTGACTCTCCTGACAGATAATCTTCAGTTTCTTATTACAACAGATTGTACCCTGAGCAGCAGGATATCCCATCCTAGGGAATCTTTTGGGATGCACTGAATTTGTCCTGTTGAATCAATCTCTTGCTTGGCTGCCCCTGTGGCCACATAGCTGCTCTTTTCCTTTTTCTCAGCTCTTGGAAGAGATGGTACGAAAAAAAAGAAAAAAGAATCCCATTTTCCCCTGTAGGAAGCCAGCAGAAAATCAGGTGGCCCTGAGAAATGGGAAATGGTGGCTAGAACTTTGAAAGGCTGAAAGAGAATGGACTAAAATCAGTTTGAATTTCACAGAAAGTATAGGTTTTATGCTTAAAAAACAAATTGATCACACACACACATGCTGTATATCTGTGTGTTTTAAAGGACTCCCATACTGAGTTTTCACAAATTCTCCAGGGACAGATGAATGAAGCCCGAACTGTAGGTAAAACCGTTTGGTCCACCCTCATAAATCCGATCACTGATAGACAATGGTGATGGCATTTGTAAGGAACAGTAAGTGGTCCTTGAAGGAAATGAAAGATGGGGAGTAAGTGGCCCCCAAATGATGTTCCTAGCGTGTGAGGTAGCCAGGTCATTCTGAGCACGACAAATACCCTTCGGGCTAGATAGCACGCAGAGCCCCTGAGCTTGGGACCGCAGACTGGCTGGAAAAATTGTCTAGTATTCTTACGGCTGCATATGTTCAAGGGAGGGGCTGCCACCAGGTTCTAGTGTGGGGGACAGTGGGCTCCGGCCCCTGAAGAGGCAGAGGGCAGGGGGCCTGGGGGCGGGGGGGGGCGGTGCCGACAACACCCTCGCTGCCAAGAGGCAATGGACGATGGAAATCTCTCTTACCACACAAAGGACACCGATCATACCATCCCGCTGCCCTTCAGAGTTAAAGAGGAGCAAATCTGCTTTCACTTACAATGGGAAACATCGCCGTAATATCCTCCCGGAGTAAGATAAATTGGGTCCAACAGTCATAAAAGCATCTGCCAACCATTTATTAGCATCTTTGGAGGGGAGTAGGTGAAAGGACTTGAAGAACTCTCCTCTACCTCTCAACTCCCTTCAGCTGGAAAGGAATTGTTCTTATTTATTCAGAGCCGAGGTAGACCAGGCTCCTCGCTTGTCCTAATCTTCGCAGCCGTGGTGCAGAGGAACTGAGCCTGGGCTACTTTCTACGTGAGGAGGCAGAGGATGAGGCCAACGTGACTTGCCCGCTCCATGGCAGAGCTAGGCTTTGAACTCGTGTTCGTTTATTTTTGTCATATTTACAAAAAGGCTGTCGGAGTCGGCTTGAACCCAGATTTGCTTGGTTACGAGGGTCCAGACCGTTAACTACTCTTTAGAGGGTGGGATGGGCTTTCCAACCACACCACCCGCCTTCCTACTCCCTGAACCAGTGAAGGTGGTTTCTGTTGTGAGTGACAGAAATCCACCTCGGACTGCTGACCAACGAAAGGAGTTTGCTGCCCCCATGGCTGCTTAGCCAGGGATGGATCTGGGACAGAATTCAGGGGTATAGTCTGGGTCATCAGATTGGTCTGTCCGTCTCTCTCAATCCTTCTGTCCTTCCACATAGCCTGACAGGCCCAGCCTGATTCTTCTGGCTCTGTGACCAAAGCAAAGGCCTGTTCTTGCAAGCTCTCAATTTGAGAGTATGTATTTGGGGTGGACTTTTGTGGCATCCATTGGTCTGTCCACTCCTGGTCTCATGTCCACTAGTAGGTAGCCCCTACCAGTAATGCGGGTTTTGTATGGGATGAAAGTTGTGCAAAAGCTTGCCAAGAGCATGGCTGATGGACAAGCCAGGTATCCACTGTACTAGTTCACTTAGAGTCGAGTAAAAGTGTCAGAAGACTCAAAGGTGGTAATGAGAATAAAAAAAAAAATGCAGCAAGCTCTGCACTGTCAAAGCTCTGTTGGGAATGAGGCTATGTAATAAGTGTGGGCTTCTAGAATCCCCGAGAGACCGGCAGCTTGGGAAGACGTCTATGGATAGAAACCTTTGGGCTAGTGAGAGAGAGGGAGCACAAGCAGGAGGAGCAGCTGGCAGAGGGAGAAGCAGGCTCCCCACTGAGCAGGGAGCCTGATGCGATACTTGATCCCAAGAACTTGGGATCATGACCTAAGCTGAAGGCAGATGGTTAACCACTTGAGCCACCCAGGTGTCCCTCAAACAGCTGTTTTTCAACAGGAGTCATTAATAAACTGATGGACCCCTTTGGGTTTGCCTCGAAGCTCCATTTTTTTGGTGGGTGGTTTTTTGTTTTTTTTTTTTTTTTTTTTTTTTTTT